>NC_056740.1:282250592-282550592 GCF_019279795.1 Protopterus annectens
AACATTGAATATCTTAGGTATTAAAAACTGTTATATGTTACAATGTTGTTAACACAAAGTGTGATTTCCTTCTAGGTGTATGTAAGCAGGCATGATAAATTCCAGCTATGATCATCAATGTAGTATAGTGTACAGCACTGTTAATTCTGAAGATGTATTATCCATCCATGTGCCATTTGACTGACGTGTGTAGTATTGGCAGCATGTGTTACACAGTGTGCAGTACGTGTGAGATGTGTGTAGTACAGATTCAAATGTATCTATATGTGAACATGGTGAGGGTGCACTGTCTGCATCTACATGTATAGTGGACACATTGGAATGGTGACATGCCCTGTATTTCACACTAACACATCATACTTTCTATTGGTGGCCAGTATGCATTATACTACACATATTGTTGTACTTGTCTACACATGTGTGATTGCTATGGTTTTACACGGTGCTGTGGGTGATACTGTTACTATCTGTCATAGTTTTGCATTATGGTAGTTGACACGACCTCAACAGTCTGAATTATCAATTGTTATATGATATCTTCACAACTGTCCCACACATGTAGGACACACAGTAGCATGTGGATCCTACATGTACTATACTATACCAGTTCGCACTGGTATTGACCGCCACACATTGCTGGGACCATTACTGTTTGACATGTAGCCGTGTTAGTTACAAGCAAAGACAATAGGGATATTCCTGTCCACATCTGGGAATTCATACTGTGGCCTAGAATGCATTCTGCACATGACACAGTTAGTCTACAAAGGTATCATACAGACAGATACGTGTTATCCAACCCATGCTGTGCACCTATAAGGCTAAACAGAGTCAGTTATCCACATTTACTACACATACTTTACCAACAGTAACACATAGGTATTACACCCCAATATGTATAATGGGTAACAATGTGTACATATAGATATGTGCTATGTCATTTGTCATTTGATATTTGCATTTACAATGGTATTGTGACGTACATCACTGTATCACATATGCAATGAGAGTTCTGCATGCATATCCTCCAAGGTGGTTGTACAACTATGATGAATGTCCATTATTGACATACTTTGCTGTGTTTGAACTGTTCTGCAGTATTACACATACATGAACAGTCACTCACACTATGTATATAAACTGGTGTGTGTGTGTGTGTGTGTGTGTGTGTGACACAGATAACCTAGGCCACAGACAGTTCTGATACATGTAGTTGACAAGTGCGTTAATGCTCCACCAGATGTGTCCAGGCACCAGAACTGTGACTTGGCGACACATACACATGCTAGAGTAAGGTTTCTGTATGTGCGTGTGCCTCATTATGGCATTCCTGTTCATGTGTGTGTGCATTTCTGATGTGTGTCATCAGCCACAGTTGAACTGCACATCCGGCATCCCCCACTAGGTGACCATGAGTGTTGCCCCATTGCCAAATGTTTTGTACAGCTGCGTCAGATGCCACATATCGGAAGCATTGCAGCTTCCAGGGCATCCAGCACACACATTCATTATTACGGGCTGGCCATCACACACAAACCGCCACTTCATGGAGGGAAGCCCTTGTGGATGATGTAGGCCCTGCCACACTCACTGGCTGGTGCTTTGATGCATATGTGCATGCAGTGTATTGCACACAGTACTTAGGGTATTCCACTATTGTGTGGAAATGACACATATTGCTGCCCAATACCTTACGGGAATTGGGGATATATACATCATCACTGACATGTGCTGACATGGCATTCATGACCTGGTGCAGTACCCTGGATGCTGATGTTTGTAAAATCCACATCATATCACCAGTTGATCTCTGGAAGGTACCTGTTGCTGGTATCCTTAGGACAACACATACCTTGGTTTCCACTGGGATAGGTTTCCCTCTGTTGGGTCTGTGTGTGAGACATGGCCTGCACAGATCCACAATCTTCTGCAGGAGGTCTCTGTCCACTCTATAGCGCTCTACTATCTCCAGCTCATGTAGCCCCTGGTAGTTTAACCTGTGCCTGCACACTCCTCTCCGTCTACTCACTGTGTGATGCTGACCGTCATTCACATTGGCACAACCCTCCACATGTTGCATATGTTGACGTATAATAGCAATGGCAGCCCCTAACATTATCTTGTCTCAGTTAAGCTTTTACAGTTTGCACTTCCCTTACTATACTACAGTGTTGCAGTGTGTCTGAGAATAACATGGTGGACTACTGTTTGTAGAGTTGTATGTGCTGTGCTGTGCTGGCCTACTGTACTGGCTGTGTAATATACTCAGTCTGATTGTTTCCACATGCTAGCTGTGGTAGTTCTCCTTGGTTAACTTACTGCTATTTGTTTACCTTCCTTTCCACTGTTTGTGTCCACAGTGAGCGGCGCCGCGCATAGAAGCACAGTGAAGTGCATATCCGCTTCCACGTGCGCACACAGGCTTATACATGCGTGCAAACACTTACACTGGCTTACACAACATTACACGGGCTTCAACAATCTTACAGTAGCTTACTCGTTCTTCAAGACAGGCTGACACACATGCACACATGCTTACTCTGGCTTACAGGCTTGCACGGGCGCAAACACACTTCACCAGGTTTGCAAGGAACTTCAGTGATATCCATGGCGTACACCGTCAGTTTACTGACTTTACCTAGGATAAATCATAACACGCCTCTTCCACTGATGAGTCACTGACAGCAGACATGTGACACACTGCTCCAATAAGATTACAGTGTTTTATACATACACACTCATGATGTCACCTATCTTCTACGCTGATAGTCCCCTTCTCCTACTCTTACACTGTAGGGGCTTAACCCATATGGCATGACAAATTGTGCTTCACTATCCTCAGCCTCAATTGCATAGGATTGCCTACTAATGCTTGGTTACATCTCTGAGTGTGCGCTTCCACACATAGCAACCACTACTCAGTAGTCATGTTGTCTTCAGCTTGCCATTCCCCTGCATGATGCAATACCTTTTAACTGACATTACGATTTGTATGTATATTTTACATATTTGTCTTGTTTTGTATGCACAGCGCGTACTCGGAGATCGGGGGAGGACAACTAGAGTTTTATTAATTTCCAATGGGAATACATGCCACTGGCATTATATTTGGCCATTGGCATGCTTCTTCAACTAAACCATCCTTTATTTGCAGATGACATTGCTCCGTTTAGCTACTTGCAGAACGTTACTAGGTTAACATCCATGTACATTTCTGCACATACCTCTACTCTTGCACGGACAGCTTACTGTTTCATGTATCGCATATTTTACATCATTTGCATAGCTTTCACCTACAAATGGGGTAATTTGCATATCCTAACATTATCCGTGCAATGTTCGTTTGAGGGGCTGTGTTACACGCCCCTACAGGATATTGCTGAATAGCTCGGCGGACATCTTGCCTTGCTCTACTCTTACTCTACTCGTACACCGACCAAAGCTTCCTGAATCCTGGCCTAAGCTTTGATGTGTGCTAATATGTCTATTTGTGGGGTAGGCATGGCTGTAGGTATGTTTTGACCTGCTATGTCTGTCATTTATACAGAGCACCTCCCACTTTCATCATTTGTAGCGGTGACAGCCCTATAGGGACTATGTGTACAGCTGTGACATTTGACAAGTCCACACATACCTGCGGTCAATACTAAACTGACTACTTCAGCACTTTTCATACCTTCAGATTTGTCTTGTAGTGGTATAGTCGATGATACTGTTTCCTATAACATGTATCTGTTTCTGATACAAGATATGTCATTTTATTATACCACTACACACAATATATGGAGAAATCACAGGCCAGATGCCATTACATTCCTTTTGTAGGACACACCCGCCAAGAGTGTTGTGTTCCTCACAAAAGCCAACAGGTGCTGATCAAAACATATTCTGCTATCATCTACCTTATGTGTTCGCCAGTATTTGCGCTTTCTGTCAGTGGCAGAACTCACATGCGTGTGTGGGAGACTGAACACTGTCTCGGGGACACTGCATAGCACCCTGAGGGACACATTTATGTTGTTTCTATTAACCTTCCACATTGACTATCTCAGGGCATTAGTGTTCATCCAGATTTGTCGAGGTACATGCTTTTGACTTATACATGTTTTGTCATTTGTCATCACGTCTTTCTTCACATCTGTCCACCTAATCGCATTAGTTCTGTACATTTATTTAGGTCAGGGTTACCTTCATACCTCTCAACTGTACAAATTTGGGTAAATGTCCCTAACTTAGATGTCTGATTTTGTTCCTTTTTTAATAATATTGTGCAGTGCCTTTCTGGTAATTTAGTGGGAAGTCAATTGGGACTGTGGGGTTAGACAATAATGACAGACATTTGTTATTTACAATTAATAACCCTTGAAACATTCATACTATTGACTGATCAATTATTCTATCCACGTTCTGACTTTGTAAGAGGAATATCTGAGATATTCCCTATTTGTACTTATTTTAAAATGCCTTTGTCCAGATGTCTTATTCTGATTGAGAGGTATGGTTACCATCTTATTCATTCGCATGTATGTCCATGATAATCGCTTACACGACACTAATATAACTCCCTACGTCTTCCTCCAATAGTTTACACGATATCCGGTAGATGGGTTCTTCATTTTAGGAAGTTACAGGTGTCTGCTATACCCACGTAGGTATATTAATCACTCCCATGGGGTGGACCTCATAAATCTGTGCCAACCAACACCTAGGCACCTAGGCCCATTATTGCATACCCATGATTCCCAGACCTGACACCCCTCCACAGTAGTCATAACACATATTTAATGTGAGCGATAATAAATTATGACGACACTTCTAAGCACTATCCACTCTCCGCATGTCGGTACATATGTCTTACATTCTGTCAACCCATGTGATATTACACTTGCACAAGCTACTGTTGCATGTACAGCTATATTGTAGTTGCGGATGACACTTCTTTGCGGCAATCATTACAGGGCTGTGCATTTATAGATTCACTATTTTTGGAGTCCTGCAAATGACACCTATATCCATGTTTAAAGAGTAGAACTTACAGATCTGGCACACTGATACTTTCTGGGCAGTAATTTTGAGAGCAGCAGTGTATTTACCTTAATTGCATGTCTGTTATGTGTATCCATACTAGCTATGGTGTAACCTATTTATGTACATGTGTTATATCTACGAGGGCATTTGTTTATATGTTTGTTAGGTATATATCAATTGATGTTGTATGTGTTTGAGTGTATGTATGTATATATATATATATATATATATATATATATATATATATATATATGTACGTATATATATATATATATATATATATATATATATATATATATATATATATATATATCTGTACATTCTTTATTTCATATATTTATTTAGTTTAAGTCTGTGGATATATATATCTATACACAAATGTATATATCCATATATAGACATTACGTGTAGAAACCAGCATTCATTTGCTATGCTGTGAGTGGATTACACACGCGCAGGCGCACTTGCATTTCCTTATTGTGGGTTATGCGCAGGTGCACATGCATATCCTTATTGTGGGTTACATATGTTTACTAAGTCTTTGTGCTTACATGGGCTTTATTACTTGTGACAGTACCAGTAAAATATCTCTAATCCGGTTAACGGACATATGCGAAACACACATTCACCTTTACATATTTAAATGTCTGTACAGCACAGACGCATTCATTATACTTTAACATTATATGTGCTGTAGTCGTATTTGAACCGGGACTGCATTCACGTTGGCCGGATGCTGTAACCACTATACGTTTGGTGTTCTGACTCATTTATATGCATACCCATAGTACATAGCTACATTAACATATGCCTCACCGCTTCACTTACGTCACAGGCATCCATTCTCCTGCTAGAAAAAATGTGGTACTACATGTTACACATTCGCTATTCCCTACTGCTCTGGACCCAAGCTGCATATTTAATCACTGCAGGGATATTCAGAACCCAAAGGCTTATAGTCCTGACACATACAGGTCTTTAATTGTCAGGGTGTTCATGTGGTGATCTGGGTTTAGGCTTGTCCGCCTGGTGAACGGAACTGCCCAGACCATGTTCAAATGTCAGACAAAGCACATGGACAGGTTTTGTCCTTTTTAAACATTTAATCTGTGTTTACAGACACAGGTGTTTGGGCACCTGTCAGCAGCTTATGATGTTGGCAATACATAATATGGGTGGGGTGGTTACAATACATAATCCACGGTGAGTGGTGTTCCCATTCACATTTGACTATTTCCTGTATTCATTCTTACGAGGGTTATTATTTTGCACATGACTTAACTATGAATTAACTACAGGTATGCAGTAGTACAGTAAACATATGTGACGGTTTGTTACAGTATAAATGTACGGACCTCTGTAATACTGGGGTCTACCCCACATCCTTCACAACATTTCATGCTTATGTACATACTATTATTCTGTGAACTTTAGAAGTTTGTGAGAGCAGTAATTACATCTGTCACTATTTGTCCACCCATCCTTTTAGGCTTTGTCCAGATTTTGTTGCTGTAATAGGTTGAGGGGTGGTGTCGGTATGTGATTGAGTTGACTATATACTGTCGATAATTCAGTGGGGAGTAGGGTTACCACTTGTTCCTCTTTTGAGGAGGACCCACTTTGGACAGTTGTGTCCTGCGACGACACCTAAGACATGCCAAATGTCCTGTGAATTTAAGACAATAATATATTTCTTATTTTCTTTACTAGTTGCATGATACAGGTATTTTGTATCTGGTACACATAACTATTATTTGGGATAGCATAAGCTATTCAAATGCTATGAAATAAGCTTTTATCTTGGCATACAAGTGTAATTCATCCTGCAAATTCTCACATTTCTACAAGGGATGTCCCACCTTGGCCATCTGAACAGGTGGCAACCCTAGTGGGGTGACCTGCATGGTGGACAGCTGTTCCATCCTGCGTAGTTATGTTTTGCATGTCTGTGTAGAAACTGAACAGTACCGTGACTACACATACATGTTTTGTCCAGATGTGAACAGTACTGGACACCGTGGTGTGTAAACAACTCTGAGGTTTCAACAGGTTACTTATCCCACGCGGGATGTACGCACATTTTGCCAAAACATGAACGCGCAGATGGGATGTTTACAAACGTGGGATACATATTTGCAATCCTGACACTGTCTAGGACGATACTTCCTACTACATATGGGGAATACTCACTATGTGTAGGTGTATGGCTGCGCAAGGCTGGTAGCTGGATTTGGTGGACATTCGGACATGGGTGCGGGTTATGTGCTATACAGGGGTTGTTGCGTATTGCATTTGCATGCATGGGTTCTGCTTTTGGATATCCCGGTTCCGCATATAGCATCCTATGTGTATGTGACGGTTACGTTCCTGCTCATGTGTATAGCACATTTTAATATACATATGTTTGTGTGTGTTTGGTATACAATTTGGACTGTCAGGTTTCTTTACGGTTGTTATATAGCCACAACTGCCCAGCTGTGTACTATCACTACCACTGTGGGACTGCTGGTGACCATGCCCATGGGGCTAGACGTGTGTATTGGTGGCGCGCTGACATGATGCGCTTCACTTCCACTGGGTATAACTTCTGACAGTGTAGTACATTACGGACACACGATTTTAAATATCATTTGTTCCATGGACGGAAACTCATATTGTGTTGCGTGCATTTCTGTTTGGTTCTCCATTTTGTGTGGCCGGGAACTGTCTTGCATGCTTTGCATACGTTTCATTATCCACGGACACTGATAGGTGCAATTACTATTGCAGACAGGCTATAATATTCAGCAGTTTAGGTTGCTCATCGCCAGCCGACATTGACACACCTCCGGGCGCAGCTTAGTAACGCCCCATGCACTCGCGCACGTGTCCTATGCACGTGGATGTGGTAGCGGTGCACCTTCATTAATATGCATATGGCGCTACTACACCATTTATACGCCGCACGGCCGGCGCAGGCCTTACACCGGCCTTGCGCCGAGCTTCATGAATCCGGGGGGTTATGTACTCACCATTACGTTCCATCTGTGTTGTCGACCTTCATTCATTCTTGACAGTTGGGAATCGTTTCCGATCTTTGGAATCGGCTCAGCCATTATACAGCTTGTGTCAGCCAAAAACTCTTGAGTCAAGTCCCTACCCATAATGCCCCTGTGTATATTACCTCAGATCAAGTGTGCAATTACAGCAAGATGAAGTAGGTATGATATATAAGAGGAAGCCATATCCAAGGTAAATACCTTAATGCAAGCCCAGGACAAGTGTATGAGCCTCCAGGAAGTCTAATGGAGGGGGAAGGAGGGTGGGATGTCAATAATATACCAAGAATGACAACACATATGGAACATTATGGTGAGTACATAACTTCTTTAACTGATGTTGTCAATCTTTGTTTATTCTTGACAGTTGGGACAGAGTCCCCAGCTACCTATACCCTGGGTGGCCTTATGGAAGGATATTTCTGAGAACCATAGAGCCAAAGGATGCTCTTCCTCTGGAGACCATATCCAATTTCTAATGAGTAAAGAAGTTATGAGGCATTGCCCAAGTTGCAGCCACACATATTTCATCCGGAGAGGCCTTGGAATAAAAAACAGCTGAAGTAGCAATAGATCTGGTTGAGTGAGCCCTTACAGGTGCAGGCATTTTACGATTATTCTGTTCATAAATGAAAGCAACACAATCTCTTAGCCATTTTAACATTCTAAAGACATGCATCTGGAGCATTTCTCCCCGGGCCTTCACTGAAAATAGGCTCTGTGGAGCCTAGTCAGACTTTCCCGGTCAACAAATGTTAAATAAATAAAAATAAAAAAAAATTTGATAGAGTCACCTTAGAAACAGGTTTACCTACCCTAGGTCCTGAAAAGGAGACAAACAGTTGGTCTGAAGTTCTATAAACCTTAGTCTTGTCCAGATAAAATCTCAGCTGTCTGTGGATGTCTAACAGATGTAGACAGCACTTGCCTTTGTTTGAGAAATTTGGGAAGAGAACTGGCAAATGAATGGATTGATTGATGTTTGCCTTGGAGACCAGCTAAGGAAGGAATGAAGGGTAAGTCGTCAAGGACACTCTGTCCTTATGCAAGATTATGTAAGGTGGTTTTGCAAAGTGCCTGTATTTCTGAGGGTGCACTTTTAAATCCCGAAATACCAAAATCTCGAGTTTTGAGATACTGAACTTGAAATATCGAGATTTTGTTATCTAGAAACTTAAAAGTGGGACCAAAAAAAAAAAAAAAAAGTGACAGCTAAAATGTGTTTGCAGGAGGGCAAGCCCCCCTGCACCCCCCACCCCCTACTTAAATATACCAACTCCAAGATTGCACTACCGTGAAGAGAACGGTAATGCTCCTGTTGCACTTACTGTTCTCTTTATGGTGGTGCGATCTTGGAGTTGGTATATTAAATGAGGGTAGTGGTGCAGGGCTTCTAAACACATTATTTTTTTTTGTCCACTTTTGAGTTTTGAGATACCGAAATCTCGATGTTTTGAGTTCGGTATCTCAAAACTCAAGATTTTGATATTTCGAAATTTAAAAGAGGACCCATTTCTGAAACTCTTCTGGCAGAAGTAATGGCCACTAGAAAGAGAGTTTTCCAGGAAAGAAAAAAAAAGTAGCAGCTGGCTCAAAGGGAGGTAGCACTAAATATTGCAAAATGAATGTAAGATCCAATGGGGGTAAGGGATCCTTGAAAGGAGGTTTGATATGTAGAATTCCCTTAAGAAACACTTTCCATAAGCAATGGAAAATTAGGGATTGGTCATCACAGCTACTGTGAAAATTAGAGAGGGCTGCTAAGGTAACTCTAGAGGTTGACACAGATGCTCCCTGGTTGAAGAGGTTTGCCAAAAAAATCTAAAATTTTTCAACCGGGGCTGAGAAAGGATCCAAATTATTCTTAGAAGGCCAAAGAGAAAATCTTTTCCATTTACTGGAATACAATTTCCTGGTGGATGGTTTATGAGAAGCCAGAAGAATTTTTTGGACAGGGGAAGTGATATTAGATTGCCTGGCGATTAATGGAATTGGAAGAACCAAGCCATGAGCCTGAGGAAGTGAAGGTCCGGGTGTGACAGCCCTTGAGGTGCGACAAAAGATCCAGAATTGGCTCCAGAATCCAAGGTTGATGAACCAAGTGAGACCATAGGAAGTGAAACCAAACTTCCCTGGGCCAGAATGGGGCAAGGAGGATTACTATGGATCGCAACCTCTAGCCTTTCTTCAGAAAAGGTGGAATGAGGAGAATGTATAAAGGAGACCTGGGGGCCAATCTAGGAGGATAGCATCTCTCGGTGACTTTCCCTGTGGAGGGAGTAGGGCAAAGTATGCGCTGCACTTATTGTTTACTGGGGAGGCAAATAGGTCATAGCAAGGCTTGCCCCATTGGTCAAATATTTGTTTGCTACTTTGGGATTTAGAGACCACTTGTGCAGCAGTAGGATGTGTCTGCTCAACTTGTCTGCTATCATGATGGAACTCCCCAGGATGTGTTGCCATAACAGTGTGGTTGGATGATATCGTCCATTGCCAAACTCTGACAGCTTCCCCAGCAGAGGGGCTAGGATTTAGTTCCCCCTTGTTTGTTGATGTACCAGACTACCTACCTGTTGTCTGACTGGATTGTAACCATTCTTGGAGGAAGAACATTCTGAAAGGCCTGCAAATGCCAAGAGCACTGCTCTTATCTCCAGAACATTGATGTGCAAGTAGGCTTCTTGAGGAGACCGAGTGCCTTGGACTGTTTTTCCCAGATAATGCCCCCCCCCACTCCATCTGGGAGGTGCCCTTGGTCACTATGGTCTTAGGTTGAGGGGGAACAAAGGGCTGTCCCATAAGGACTTCTTCTGACTTCATCCACCAAGACAGATCTTTCTTGCAAATTTTCATTATTAAGATCGAATGACTTAATGAGTGAGTAAGGATGGACTATTGCGAGGCTAGAAGCCACTGAAGTATTCTCATGTGAAACCGTGCCATGGAAACTAAGGTGACAGCTGCTGCCATGCAACCCAGGGTTTGAAGAAAAAGAAGAGTGGGCACCTTTTGCTTCGGTAAAATGGATTGGACTTGGAATCTTATTTTTTGCAGTCTGTGAAGGGGTAGAGAGGCTCCGATGTATTGCAAGTCTTGAGTGGGGGACAGATCAGACTTTTCGTAATTCATTGTGATGCTCAGGGACTTGAAGAGGTGTCAGACAAACTCTAGGTTTTGGATCAGTAGATGTCTGGTGAGGGCAGTGAGAAGCCAGTCGTCTAGATAAGGAAACATCCGGAATCTGTGTAATCTCACGTGGGATGTGATGGTCACCATACATTTGGTGAACATCTGGGGGGCCGTGGTGAGACCAAATGGCAGTGCTCTGGACTGGTAATGACTGGCTCCCAACTCAAAGCAGAGAAACCTTCTTGAGTGTTTGTCTATATTTATGTGATAATATGCATCTTGAAGGTCTATACAGCACATCCAATCGTCTTTCTCTATAAAGGGGAGAATAGACTGAACCGTGACCATCCGGAATTTTGTCTGCTGGACAAACTTGTTTAGAATGCTGAGGCCTAGGAATGGCCTCCAGTCCTCCATCTTTTTTGGCACTAAAAGGAATCTTGAGTAAAACCCAGATACTAACTGGTCTGGTGGGACTTC
Organism: Protopterus annectens; assembly: GCF_019279795.1. Classification (NCBI taxonomy): domain Eukaryota; kingdom Metazoa; phylum Chordata; order Ceratodontiformes; family Protopteridae; genus Protopterus; species Protopterus annectens. The sequence continues at coordinate 282,262,268 of NC_056740.1, forward strand.
TTGGATGACTATTTTTTGCAACAGCCTTTGTATTTCTTTGGCAGCTTGATCCCTCTGATGGGGTTGAACATCTAGGATTTTTCTTCAAGAACGTGGGGATATGTTAAACGGGATACTGTAGCCTCTCAGCTCAGGTGGTGTAGCGGTACGCTGGTGTGATTGTAGTGCACAGGGTCCTGGGTTCAGGACTTGGCAGTGATGACTTTTCTGCTTGACTTACAAAGCCAAGTCTGACCCAGCTCTTTTAGAAATGCTACATCTAAAGAAATCCCAATCCCACCGCATCACACGCTCCAGAAACCTCAACCTCATTACCACAATTAACAGAACATGCTGGAGGGACAGGTTCATAACTCAGAGACTGCCCATGCTCTGGAATAGACTTCCCATACATGTCAAGCAGAGCACCTCACTGGACCTCGTCAAGAGAAATCTTGATGAGTGGATGGGAAATAGAAAGTTCACCCCAGGGATCACTCCAGTGGCTCTACTTGATAGAGGCACTGGGAACTAACATTGGGTGGCACAATGCCAGGGCACTTCTATGGGCTAGGCTTGTAAAGGCTCCAGGGCCATTAGCTTAGTACACACCTATGAACCTCTGGCAATGATTTTCTGCACCCAAGAATTGGATGTTATTAGTTGCTAGGCTGACAGGTGCAGAGAAAGTCTTCTACCGACTGCTTCCAGAGGTAAGTAATCGGGCCTCCTTTCTGGAGTGCTGGTAGGGCTGCCCAGAGAAGGAATCCCTGGACCCCTGGTTTTGCAGGCCACCTCTGCCTTGGGGTTGGTGTCTTCCATCTGAGCTCCCCACTTCTGCCTCGTGGGGATACAGTGCCACAGTGCCACATGTGTCATGGACAGGTCCCTGGGACTTCTTGAACCACATTTTCCCACTCCTCTGATTCCTGCAGAAGGATCGTTGAGGGGTGGAAAAATTAATCCACACAGCAGACAGGGTCTTACCATCCTTTTCACACCTGGCTAGTGTGTCCTTTACTTTATGGCTGAACAGGGAAGATTTGTCAAATGGAGCGATGACTAGGGAAGACTTGAAGGGCTCTGCAAAATCACACAAGGGCATCCAGGCATGTCACCTAATAGCAACGCTGAAACCCGTTACTCTGGGCGTCCCTTTGACTGCATGGGCGATGAGTCACATAGACAAGTTTGATATACTCTCCAAGATGGCTAGCTGAGAGGTGACCTTATCTTGTACCTTGCTGGACACAGCCCCAGCTAGAGTTTCTGATAATTCCTTAATCAGGTCTCTCTGGAGTCTGGTAAAATGTGTCATAAAGTTCAAGGACCTAACTTTGAGGTCGATGAAGAATAGACCTGATTTCCAAACCTGTCCATCATCCTAGACTGACTGTTAGGAGGATGAACAGAAGGACTCTCGACAGCTAGTTGGAATCTACTGGCAAATCTGTCTCCCAATACTGGTGGCCTTCTGGTGGAGATAATATTTTGTCAGGTCTCCGGTGAATGGGCTCTATGGTGTCAGTAGCCTTCCAAGCCAACTCGTGATTAGCTTGACAAGGTCGTCAGTGGGTGGGGACACCCAGGAGAAGATGGTCGAGCACCGAAAACTTGCAAGTACACGGTTTCCTCTGAGGATGGGTCTTAGGACTTTCAGTCATCCCTCTATTTCAGAATTTCTATGATGTCTCTGAAGGAAACATCCTCAGGGGGTGACGGTGGGGAACCCTCCCCTTCATAGAAATCCATGTTCTCAGTGACGGATTATTCAGAGGAATCCAAATGCTTCCTCTTGCATGTCCTCTTTTGGGGTGGCTCCTCAGTAAGAATCTCTGGGGAGGACTCTGAGGAGGCGGGACCCTGTAACTCGGCAACTTGAAGTTTCGCTGCTCGCTGTCCTGTCATAGATACTGGTGTCAACTCTGGATCAGAGGGAATGGAAATATGGCATTCCAATGCGGGTGGAGCCAGTTGGTAGCCCATGGAGGCTGAAGCCCTCTTCATAACCCGAAAGGCAGTACCGCCTGAAGAAGACTGGGAGCCCGGAACCGAGATGGATCACCTTGGAACCGAGGTCACACTTAGCTCTGAAGGACCGCCCTCTAAGTTTGGAGCCAGGGAAGGATCCAAAACTATCAAAGTTCCTGGAACCGAGACCAGCACCATACTCAAACTAGGTGCCGATCAGGCAAACATGGAACCGAAGGCAGGATCTCGACCCTGAGACTCGGTCAGTTCCGCGTCAGGTACTGACGATGTCAGAATAACCTCCGGTGCTGAGGTGGACACACCTAACGGCATTGAAGCAGCCAGCACCGGGGGGTACTGAAGAGCTGGTCTCCAAATCTGCAGTAGAAGTTGGAGGAGGATAAGTAGGAATCCTGGGAGAAAAGGTCTCCAATCCAGGTGGGACAGAGACCTGAAAAGGGGCAGGAATAGGAGAGTGTATTAGTTCTGATTTAAGCACTTGGGCTTCGGGACAGTTATTTTACATTAAGAAGGTGTGGTGTGCACTCTTGTGGGAGGAGTGGGTAGATTCTGCCCTGTTGAGCTGGGAGATCCTGGTTAAAGGCGTATTGTGCCTGCTTATTTGAACTGTTTCGTTCTGAAATTGGTACGCCTTGTTTGCTGAAGCATAGACTAAATTCAGACCTGCTGAATCTAGCTTTGTTTGTATAACTTGAGCACTAATCCAGATCATGTTTTTTTGGAGAAGGCTCCCCTGCACCCTAGTGGCAGGAGTGTGCAATTAGAACTTGTCTGATCGAAGACTGCTGGAACGGGGCTCAGTTTTTAGCCTTTTATTGGTTAATTTGTTTAAATCAGTTTGCTCATTTGCTACTGTTATATATATATATATAAAAAATACACTTTATGCATCGCCGCTTAGATAGGGTTCCGGACGCCATAAAGTCTGCTCTTCAAATTTTCCCTTAGGACTAGCCAGTTTTTTAGTTTTAGCACTCAAATCGGTTTCTTTGAGCTCAGCACTTGTTCAGAACTCATTGTAAGCACTAAATAAGCTACAAATTACTACAGCACTCAACTTTCCTCACTTGTCTAGAAGAATTTTAGTACTTAATAAATAAGCACCTATCCAGGCATGTCTAAGGGTCAGCTCCTGGTGTTTTCTCCTGTCTACCTGATGAATCTGGGCATCTTGGAGCAATGCAGCAATTGCCTCATGTACATAAACAACCCTCTCCTCCTACCACCCAACACTACAACCTGTGAGAGATACACTTATATAGCCAAACTGGAAGCAAAACTCTCTTCACCTAAGACTGGACTAGACAGTCAAGAGGAGAAGGTAAACACTTGCACCACACCACACTCATCACATAGCCCCTCAAAACCTACTCCACCAAAACACACACATAGCAACACAAAACACACACCTACATTTGTGGAGGCTCTCAATAAAAATCTGCTCAAGCAACAGAGACCTCCAAAGCAGAAACGCATGCAACCTCCAGCCCCCCAACACAACCAAAATGACACATAGCCCACAAACTCAGTGTGCCACTCAACCACAGCCCATAAGGCATAACAACTTACCCAACACTCTAGTCATAGGTGACTCTATAGTCAGGCACAATGATGCTCCACTCACCAGGCTAAACATAGAGAAAGTTACTGTCACCTGCCTGTCAGGTGCCTGGATCTGCCGCATAATGCACGCACTCAGGTCACTCCACAACAAGCACAAATATGACTATGTCATTGTCCATGTTGGTGTGAACGACCTGAGATGCACCTCAATGGACTACATGAAAAGAGACATGGAAGAGCTCTCCAATCTTGTAGCCCAGGCAGGTATGATCCTAGCTCTGAGTAGCATTCTGTCATCACCCAGAATGACACCACAGTACAAGGACAAAATGATTAACTTTAATAATTGGCTAAGCTTCTGGTGTCATTCTAAGGGGATCCACTATCTGTCTGCCTGGGATGACATGATTGACAGACCACAATGTTTTGCCAGAGATGGCCTGCACCTGTCGCCCTTGGGATTCTGGATACTGGCTAAGGCTCTTGCCACCCCTATAGTGCCTTTTTCAGGTAAGGTTCAAATGACAAATTCACCACCGTAACAGGTACAAGCAAGCAAAATCTGAGGGTAATGCTACTCAATGCTAGAAGTCTAAACCTCAAAATGCATTCACTTGAGACACTCCTTAAAATGGAGAACATCGACATCTGTGCAGTGACAGAGACCTGGTTCAAGGCTCCAGAAAGCACCCCTGCATTACCAGGCTATAATTCATACCACACCTTTCGACCACTTAACCTGGACCGAAACACTAAAGGTGGAGGCATGTCCATATTCATTATGGATATCCACACCTCCAGGCTAGTTGCTCAGCATAATGCATCCGAGATTATCCAAGTGCAATTAACTCTGGGCAAGACCGCAATCCAAAATGTAATTTGCTACAGATCCCCCACCATGCCCCAGGATTCCCACTCCTCATTTCTTGATACACTGGAAAATATTAGGGCGCAACCCAACACCCTAATAATGGGCGATTTCAACTACCCCACCATTAATTGGGAAAACTACTCATGTACCAACTCTTTTGCTCAACATTCTCTGGAATTCATAAATTCCAATGCCTTGGATGAAAGTATCCACACCCCCACCAGGAGCAGCAGTATCCTAGACCTGGTCATTACCAACATGGGTGACCAGTGTTCCACACCAGAAGTCAATTCCTCATTGGTCAGATCCGACCACAAGCTAATCAGCCTAGACATCCACATCCTGCCCCCACCCCTCATTAGGGAAATCACTGTAAAAACCTTCTCCAACGCTTCTTAAGACAGAAGTGGCAAACTTCACAACACCCATGCAGACGGACAATAGAGGTACAACTGCTGAATCCTACACAAATGCACTTTATAAGCACTTACATGAGTGCATGGATCATGCTATCCCTAACAGAACCAATATCCTATCCTCCAAAAAATGGAAGCCAATCTGGTGGTCCCCTGCCCTAAACAAACTCTACAACAGAGAAAGAAACTGTTACAAAAAAATAGTAAAATCCCATGACTGGAAGAACTCCCTGGTCAGCTTCAGTAAGAAGCTGAGATCCCTCATAAAATCCTCCAAAGCTAGTTATGAAAACAAAATCACCAATGATTCTAAAGACAACCACAAAGTATTATATAGCTATGTCAAGAATCTCAATGGCAGCACTCAGATCTGCTCTGAGTTACAGCACAATGGCACTAAATATACAGAACCAACTGATATTGCCAACATCCTGGCAGATAGGTTCAGTGCTAACTTTACCCCCCCCCCCACCTCACCCCATAAAGGGCCCATCTCTATACCAGAAGGATGCACAGTTCCTGTAATCAATGCTGCACAGGTAAAAACCACACTCTCCAAAGCCAAGAACACAGCATCCATGGGACCTTACAACATCCCAGGCTGCGTTTTACATGAACTACAGAATGAACTGGCACCCCACCTAAGCACCATGTTCAGTCATAGCCTCACCTCAGGCTTTGCGCCCACTGAATGGCTCACAGCAATGGTTATCCCACTCCACAAAGGGGGAGTCGCCATGGACCCCAGGAACTACCGCCCCATTAGTGTGACAAGCCTGTTTTGCAAGGCCATGGAACGTATCATCATGGAACTTATAAACAAAGACAGTGGTAATCTTCAAACTCTGGATCCCACCCGGTTCGGGTTTGTAAAAGGCAGATCATGTCTCCTAAACCTGACAGACATCTCTGAAGCAGTCACCAAAGCTGTAGACGAGGGTACGGTAGTTCACACAGCCTATCTAGATCTCACCAAGGCTTTTGACACCATCCCCCACTCTGGAATTATAGATAAAATCACTAAACTAGGTATAAATCCCTATATCCCAAGATGGATTGCCAACTGACTCACTGACAAAACCCACACTGTGAAAGTAGCAGACTCCAAATCCGACTTCAGATCAGTGGCAAGTTCAGTCCTGGGTCCTCTCCTGTTTGGTATCTACTTTTCTGAAGTACAGGCTAACACAGAAGGTCTTTGGCTAACGAAGTTCACAGATGACTGCAAACTAGGAGCCATAACTGAAACTCCTAACGATGTGGACATCCTACAAAAGGGCCTCACTGAGACAGATGCCTGGTGTCAAAGCCATGGCCTCAAGCTCAATGCCAAAAAGTGCATTGTCATCCTCTTTGGTAAAAACTCTGTACCCATGAGCTACTACATAGGTGGTAGTCTACTTAACACCAAAAGTGTGATAAGAGACCTTGGGACACAGGTGGAAAGTAGTCTCTCATATGATAATCACATTGCCACAGTAGTCAGGAAATCCTTCTACGTGGCACACCTCATCACAAAAGGTTTCTCATCTAGGAAAAAAGAGGTCACTGTTCCCTTCTACTCGTCACTCATTAGACCCATTATAGAGTACAACACCTCTTTTGGTATGTACCTCACAAGACATCTACAACCACTGGAAAGGCCGTAGAAATACCTCACAAAGAGGATTACTGGCCTCAAACAGATGCTTTATGCAGACGGTCTCAAAAACTCCAGCTTTACTCCGTCGCATATAGCCTACTCAGAGGCGATCTCTGCCTAACATACAAAGCTGTGTCAAACCCAGAGCTGTTGGATATGCTCCACTTAAAGAAACCTCAATCCCTCCGAGCTACATGTTCTAGGGACCTAAACCTTGTCACCACAATAAACAGAACATGCTGGAGGGATAGATTCCTGTGCCAGAGACTTCCCATACCCTGGGAACAAACTACCTATCTATATCAAACAAAGCTCCTCATTAGCTTTCTTCAAGAAAAATCTTGATGACTGGATGGGAAATCGGAAATTCACCCCGGGGATCACCTCTGTGGCTCTGCTCGACAGGGGCACAGGAAAATAATTTTCTTGGGTGGCGAAAGCCAGGGTACCTTTTTGGCTAGGCTTGTATAGGCCCTAGGGCCGATAGCCTAGTACCTACCTATGAAACTATGAAGCAACCTTACGACATCCAGCTCTGAGAGACTCCGGGAGGACCGTACTGAAAAGGCCGAAGGAGACTCTGGTCTTTTAATGAATGGACTCGGTAGCTGTCCCACATAGGGGGGTCTATGGTAGGGACATATCTTGTCCTGGGTATTTCCAGTATAGGCTTTGGTGCTGAGAGGGTGGGCTGTGGCTGTATTGATGCCGATGTGAATGTCTGTTGAGCAGTAGGGGAAGTCGGTGCTGAGCCAGAACGTACAGAGGCTGATGCCAACAACGGTATTAATGGCATCGTTAAAGTTGATGGTGCCAAGGACACACTAGTTAGAAGTTTCAGAACTTTAGCCGTTGGTTCCGAAGGATGCAGAACTGAGGATTTACGTTTAGGAGTCTCTGGAACTGAGGGTGAAGTAGATACTGGATGGCTTTTCTTCTTTGGTAGGTCTTATTTGGTGTCCATCTTGGACAAGACTTTGCTAAAAGGGGATTTAAGTAAACCTTTTAGTAAGAGCTTATTCCTGCACTCTGCTAAGGTTCTCTGATTGAACCCCTTACATACGTCACAATCCAAATCCAGATGAGGTGCGCCTAAGCAGTAGATGCACAAAAGATGCCCGTCAGAACTGGGCATCTTTCTATCACAGTTTTGACAAAGTTTGAATCTTGATGTGCCTTTAGGCGGTTTGTCAGAAATGGCCTGTTTATCAGACATGTTTAAGATAGTCAAAGGGTGAAAAAACAAAACTACATGCCTAATTATACAGTTGCACACAAACACACACACATACACACAAAGGAGCAAAAGGGAAAGTAGAGAAGGAAATAACATCTACCAACAATGGTAGACAAGATTAGCTGAGGTAAAAAGGGGCAAGTATCAATGATGGTACTAAAGGAAAACCCAAAAAGGTTTAGAAGAAAAAGGGGAGAGGAGTATACAACTATATAGGTATATGTATATAAAGACAGTGACAGAAACAGAAGAGTTAAGGAGAGCCGATTTTTAAAGTTATCTCAATAAAAATAGAAATTAGAAAAACACTTAGCTGAGAGAAAGCTGACATGTCTTACTGACATAGTGACAAACAAGATCTGAAGTAGTATACACAGGGGTATTATGGGTAGGGACTTGACTCAAGAGTTTTTGGCTGACGTGAGCTGTATAATGGCCGAGTCGGTTCCGAAGATAGGAACCAATTCTCAACTGTCAAGAATAAATGAAGACTGACATCATATCATCAGTTTGGGACAAGAATGTGATATAAAAGAACTTGACCAAGAGGGAGTGTATAAATATTTGGGAATTGATGAAGGCTCAACAATAAAACATGAACAAATGCAAACAAAATTTAGTAAGGAATATTTTAGAAGACTCAATCAATCCTGAAAACAGATTAGACAGGAAAACACAAAGGATGTTTCATGCTCATCGAATGATTAATAAAAATCAGCGCATACCAAGATTATATATTCCTCATTCTGAAGGAGATATGGGGTTCCTTGAAATTGCTTACATGTATAGATCTGAAATCATGGGACTGCATACATATCTACTGACCTCACAAGACCCAAACACAGTGAACGTACTGAATCATAAGGAGAATAATTCTAATATGACTTCCCTTCTTAGTCTAGCAGAAGCATAGTGAATGGAAATCGAACCAGAAGTAGATAAAAGTCAGGTAGCAAGTGAATGTGCCAAAAAACTAAAGAAAGAATATAAGGTGAAGGATCAAATCAGAAGGCAAGAAATGTGGAAAGTGCATAAATATAGTTGCAAGTATAGAAAACTCCTGGAAGAACTTCATGTTGATCAGGCTCGAACACAGGAATGGTTAAGGAGAGGTGAATTCAAACAAAAAGATGAAAAGTTAACATTGGCGGCCCAACCAAGATGGTGGGCTATGTACTCGTTGGTTTACAAAGTCCATTGAACATGAGGGAAAAACAGACAAATGTAGGTTTTGTAAAACAGAATTGGAAACAGTCACACACCTTGTTGCTGGTTGTGATATACTAATGACAGAAGGACTGTATACTGAAAGGCAAAATAATGTGGCAAGACTGTTGCACTGGAGATTGTGCAAACAATATAATACTGAATTAGCTGAAAAACACTGGAAACATGAGCCACAAAGCATCATAGAAGATGATGAGGTCTACAGTACATGGGATCGCTCATTACCAAAAGTTCAAAAGACAGATGTGGGAAAACTTTTAGTTATGTACTTACCATAATTTCAGATGTATGGGATCCATCTCGCCTACATTCTGTACTGATGGGTTCGGAGCCGATCCTCAGCTCCGACTCGGCACGCTATACTATAGAACGAAGTCTCTTATTGGCTGAGCTATCCCACATCCCAGGATGCACCACCACTGCTTCCCCAGATCTTGTTTGTCCGCACACATGCACACACACATAGACTGTTGATATAATATTGCCAGGTGTTTCAAGAGGAAACAACTGAACTCGGACCGTCCGGTCTCTTCTGATCTCCAAGGCAGGGGGAAGGAGGGTGGGTTATTAGGAATGTAGGCGAGATGGATCCCATACATCTGAAGTTATGGTAAGTACATAACTAAAAGATGTAATGTGATCCTATCTCGCCTACATTCTGTACTGATGGGACAGCGTCCCTAGCACCTGATTCCTGGGTGGCTCACTGGAAAACACTCCTGAGAACTGTGGAACCGAAGGAAGCTCGCCCCCCGAGATGCCACGTCCAATTTGTAATGAGAAATAAAGGTGTGAGGAGAAGACCACGTAGCCGCACAAATGTCACTAATAGCAAGCTTGGAATGAAAGGCTGCCGAAGTAGCCATAGCCCTGGTAGAATGAGCTTTCACTGTAGCTATAAGCTCTTTGTTAGAAATGAAGTAAATATGACTGATACAGTCTCTGATCCACTTGGAAATAGTGACTTTCGTGACGGCTTTGCCCAATTTATTATCCGAAAAGGACACAAACAATTGATCTGCTTTTCGTGTTTGGTGTGTCCTATCCAAATAGAAGCGTAATTGTCTGTGGACATCTAAGGTGTGAAAGATATACTCCGCTCTGTTTGAATACTTCGGGAAGAAAACTGGAAGTTCCAGTGATTGCTGCAGACAAAAAGTAGAACAAACCTAAGGAACAAAGTATGGGTTTGGTCTGAGGGATACTCTATCCTTGTGAAAAACCAGATATGGTGGTTTGATACATAGGGCTTGAAGTTCTGAAACTCGCCTGGCTGATGTAATTGCAACTAATAAAGCAGTCTTCCAAGAAAGAAATTTTAAGTCACAAGTTGCTGCCGGTTCAAAGGGGGAAGAGGTTAAAGCACCTAACACGACATTAAGGTCCCACGGTGGAGCGGGATGAGATATCAGGGGCCGTAGCAGCCCAGCTAACATACAAAGCTCATCAAAGGTGGTTCTATGCTCTCATGAAAATTGGAAATAGCCACCAATTGAACTTTGATGGTAGAGACTGAACAACCTTGGTTGAACAGAGAAGCTAAAAACTTCAGAACCTCTGACACCGGGGCTGTCATGGGGTCTAAGCCCCGGAGTTGGGCCCAAATAGCAAATCTCTTCCATTTGCTGTTATACATTTTCTTAGTAGAAGTCTTGTGGGCTGAGGATAAGATATGTATGACTTCCGGGTCCAAAGCATGGTTCCTGACTATGGTCGGAAGAGGAGAGCCAAGCTGTTAACTTCAACGAGTGGAGGGACTGATGTAGCTGTCCTGACTGATGGGTCAAGAGATCCGGAACTTGGTCCAGGAACCATGGACCGTCCAGCGCATATTTGCGAAGAAAGGGAAACCAGACTTGACGAGGCCAGTATGGGGCAACTAGGATCATTTTGCTCTCCAAGCGAATTGCCTTCTGGATAACCTTGGGAAGAAGGGGAACCGGAGGAAAGGCGTATAGCAGACCGGCGGACCAAGCTTGGACTAGGGCGTCCTTGGGAATCTCCCCCGGAACTGGGATGAGAGAGAAGAACTGTTGGCATTTCGTGTTGAGGGGGGTTGCGAAAAGGTCGCAGCAAGGAGTTCCCCATCTCCTGAAAATCTGAGTTGCTACTCTGCCATTCAGAGACCACTCGTGAGGGGAGAGAATAGTTCTGCTCAGCTTGTCGGCTATCACATTTGATTTCCCTGGAATGTGTGTTGCTACCAGAAAATGTTTGGTTGCAATCGCCCAATCCCATACCTTCATGGCCTCTCTGCAAAGAGGGTAGGATCTGGTCCCTCCTTGCTTGTTCAGGTACCAGACTACCGACATGTTGTTGGACTGGATGGCAATCGTGTCCTGGGGGAGGTAACTGTGTAGTGCTTGCAGCGATAGAAGCACCGCCCTCATTTCCAGTATGTTGATGTGGAGGAGACTCTCGTCGGAGTGCCACTGGCCTTGGACTGACCTGCCCAGGTAATGTCTCCCCCACCCCGTCTGGGAGGCGTCCGTAGTCAGTGTGGCCATTGGGGGTGGTGAAACGAAGGGTCGCCCCTGACCCAGGTTGGAGGAAAGAAGCCACCAACGAAGTCCTGTTTGCACGTCTCTGTGATCAGAATGTGGTGACTGAGTGGGAGATCCTGATAAGACCACTGGACTGACAGGAGCCACTGGAGAATCCTCATATGTAACCTTGCTAAGGGGACTAGGAGAACTGTGGCCGACATGGACCCTAACAGTTGTAGGACCATCCTCGCTGGGGCTCGACGTCTGAGGAGCAAAGCTCGAACTTGAGACTGTAGTGTTTCTATCCTCTCTGCAGGAAGATAGACTCGCATTTGCTTTGAGTCTATCTCTGCTCCGATAAACCGAATGCGCTGAGATGGCAGCAACACGGACTTTGTCCAATTGAAGGTGATTCCTAGGGAGTTGCCTAGAGATATAGTGGCTGCTAGGTTCTGCAAGAGTAGACGCCTGGAGGTGGCAGTTAGGAGCCAGTCGTCTAGGTATGGAAACACCTGGAATCCTAGACTTCTCAGGTGAGCAGTCACCACCGCAAAACATTTGGTGAACACCCTGGGGGCTGTGGTGAGACCAAAGGGCAGTGCACGGAAATGGAAATGACTGTCTCCCAGGCTGAAGCGCAAGTGTCTCCTGGACTCCTGATCTGTCAGGATGTGATAATAGGCGTCCTTGAGATCTATGGAGCACATCCAAACACCTTTCTCCAGCAGCGGGAGAATGGATTGTAAGGTGACCATCCGGAACTTGGACTTTTTCACTGAACGATTTAGTTTGCTGATATCCAAAATGGGCCTCAAGTCCCCGGTCTTTTTTGGCACCAAAAAGAATCTTGAGTAAGTCCCTAATCCAGTCTGGCCTGCGGGGACAGGTTGGATGGCTCCTTTTTGAAGCAGCTTTGATATTTCGTTGGCTGCAAGATCCCGTTGACTGGGTGGCGGGTCCGGGATTTTCTGGGATGGAGGTGGGGGTTGAGAAAAGGGGATGGTATAACCTCCGGCGATGATTCGGAGCACTCATCGGTCCTGAGTGATACTCTCCCAGGCCTTTAGGTGCTTCAAAAAACGACCCCTGACTGGCTCCGGAGCTGCACAGTCGGGCACTCCTTCAGGGATGCTGGAAGGTTGAGGAGCCACAAAAGGACTCACGATCTCCAGTGTTGCGGGGGCCTCCGCCACCTCTGGGACGGCGTCTTCGTGAAAAATTTCCCCCTCCTCTGCCTCTAGAAGGGGGATTGCTCTGCTGCGAAGAGTAAGGCTTTTGAGATTTACGGAACCACATTTTCCCCCCTCTTCTAGCCTTGGGATAAGGCCTGAAGGGAGTGGAAAACCGTGCCCCTACGGCAGTTAAAGTCTTACCCTCTTGTTCACAGCGAGTCAAGGTGTCCTTTACCTTGGGTCCAAACAGAGAGGACCCATCAAAGGGAGCGTCGGCAAAGGAAGACTTAAAGGCCTCCGCAAAATGACACAGGCAGAGCCAGGCTTGTCTCCGTAGAGCAACGCCTGTTCCTGCTGCTCTGCTCGCCCCCTCGGCTGCATATGAAACGAGCCTCATGGACGAGTTCGATAACGATGATAGGGTAGCCAGCTGAGAGTTAACCGTCTGGGCCAACTGCTCAGGTAAGTTACCAGAGAGGGTATCTGAAAGTTCCTTGACCAGATCCCTCTGAAGTCTGGTGAAATGCGTCAAATAATTCAGAGACCTTAAAGTAAAGGCTGCTGAAGTAAGGGTGCGCTTCCCGTACCGATCCATGCTCCTAGACTCTTTATTAGGAGGATGAATGGACGGTGAAGCCTCTGCCACATCTTGTTGGGTAGCAGATGCCACCACCAGGGCATCTACAGCCACACCTTTGGAGAGAAAATCCTTTTCAGGGGGCGCTGAGAGAAATTTATTGGGGCGAGCTGGCACCGGTTCCACAGAATCCGGGTGTTCCCACGCCCTTAGAGAGATCAAATCCAGGAGCTCATCGAAGGGCGGAGACACCCAGGAGGCGGAGGGCTGAGCCCCGAAGGCCTTGAGGAATACCGACTCCTCAGCAGAAGGGGGTTTGGACTGGCAGTCACCTCGTTGCTTCAGGACCTCCAAAATGTCCGCAAAGGAGACATCGTCCGAGGACGACTTGGGGGACCCCTCCGCATCATCGAGGTCGGTGTCCGAGGTGAGAGACTCGTCAGGGGAGTCGACGTGCTTCCTCTTGCACTGTCTCTTTCTCGGAGGTTCCTCCGAAGACGCTTCGGAGGGACCTTCAGGAAGGAGGGAACCCCCGATGGGGGTGGCCTCAGGCCCCAGGGCTCCACTGTCTTGAGACAGGGGGACTACAAAGGAACCAGTCTCCGTGTCAAGGGAAGGTGATGGTGAGACGGTGGAGGTGGCCAAAGAAGATTTTGCCAAAGCACTCCTGATGGCCCTGAAGGCAGGACCCCCAGAGTCCTGGGAAGGTCCAACCCCCGAGACCACAACAGTAGACGGCACTCCCGCAGCCGACGCACCGAGAGGGAGGCTTGGAGCCGAAAACATCGGTCCCGAAGCGTCACCCCCGGGGCCGACAGAGGAGGTCCATGTACCGAACTCCGACCCGAAGGGCGGGGTTGGAGTAAGGGTCGGAACCGACCCGGAAACCTCCACCAGCTCCACCAGCACCAACTCCAACGGCGCCGAGGCTGTTGGAGGAGGAACCAAGACAACAGGGTGGGCAACCGGCTCCGGAGCCGACTGGGCTGGAGCTGAAACCAACTTTTGAAAGACCGGAGACTGAAACAGCCTTTGAAGTACCCTGCCTATGTCCGAATCCGACATTCTCGAAGACCGAGAAGAGATCGAATGAGCTCGAGTCGACTTCTCCGCCAGTTACGAAGGACTGGGGGACCGGCTCCGAATAGTCTCGATAAATATCGGTGCCGAGGGAGACTCCACAACCATTGCAATTTCCCTCGGAGCCGAAGTGGACTTCGGCGCCGAAGGGGAAGAGTCTGAGCGGGCAACTCTCAGCGGCTCCGAAGACAGTGGAGCCGATGAAGGTGACCCGCCTCTCAAAGCTCTAGCCTTCGACTCCGAAGCCAGAGGAGTCGAGGCTGGAGGCATCGAGGCAGACCGTTCCGCCCTCGGCTCCGAAGTCCGTGAAGCCGACGGAGAAGCCTGCCGAGATTTCTTTGTAGCTGGTTCCGACGGGCTGGTCGGAGCCGACGATTTCTTTTTCTTTGAAGGTGAAGAGGAAGAAGATAAAGCCTCCTCAAAGGAAGGGGTGATAAGCCCTTTTAAAATCAATTTATTTTTCCTCTCTTGGAGGACACGGGAGGAAAAAGCGTGACAAACGCTGCATGACTCTTGAAGATGCGTAGGGCCTAAACAATAAACGCACAAAGAGTGATCGTCCGTGATGGACATTTTGTAACTGCATTTAGAGCATATTTTGAACCCTGAAGGTCTGTGCTCTTTCGACATATTGACACACAAATCACTACCACAGAAAAAATTCTTTAAAATAATAACAGAAGTACGTAAACTGAGGACAGGGCCCCTCTAATTTAAACGGGATCCAAAACTAGACAACAAGTTTAACACAGAGAGACTCACACTAAGAGTTTTAACAACGCGCGAGGGCAAGGCCCCTCTAACTTAAACGGGATCCTTTCCCTCAAACTAAGACAATTTACCACAAAAAAAGGTCAAATCTCAGTCACACAACAACGAATAGCTGTTAAAATAGCTTTTGGGTAGAAAAGAGAAAATTTCTGACAGAAATTTAAAAGTAATAAGCACTTAGCTCAGCCAAGTCCGAGACCACGTCTTTGCTGTAAAAGCGGCAAACGAGATCTGGGGAAGCAGTGGTGGTGCATCCTGGGATGTGGGATAGCTCAGCCAATAAGAGACTTCGTTCTATAGTATAGCGTGCCGAGTCGGAGCCGAGGATCGGCTCCGAACCCATCAGTACAGAATGTAGGCGAGATAGGATCACATTACATCCAGATATAGTAGTCCATGAAAAGAAGTCAAAAGTAGCATTGATCATTGAAATCACTACTCTCAGAGATTACAGTGTCTTGCATTCAGCGAGGCACAAAGTAATAAAATGTCAGGATTTGCGGGCAGAAACGAGAGCTATGTGGAAGAAAGATACTCAGACAGTTCCAATAGTAGTAGGAGCAATGGGTCTTATAAAAAGAATCTACAGTAATGTTAGATATGTTACCAATACATGTAACTCATTTAGAATTGCAGAAGGAGTCATTACTGGGCACATTGTGGGTGCTGCGAAGAGCACTTCTGGCTGACATCATAGGTTCATAGTTTAGTACTAAGCTAACTGCCCTTGCGAGCCCTTTTAAGCCTGGCAAATTATCCCTTGTGAGACTCAAGCCCTGCACCTTGTGTTTGTAAGGCAAACACCTTAGCCATTAAGCCACCCTCCCAACCCATTGAAACAATAATAATTTCATGAACTTTAATCATACTTTGACTTAGGGATAGGGTCCATTCCCGTCATGGCGTCAGAAATCCAAAAGATGTGGAGAAATTAAAAAAGAGACTGGTCAGAGAAAGAATGAGAATCAAGAATGCCATGTATCTCATAATCCTGATAAATTCCCTTGCAAATGTCTGTTTTGGGTTAGAAAACTAAGGAAGGACTGTTGAAACATCTCTACCTTGTCTGGTGGAAACATCTCTACCTTATCTGGTGGAAGAAAGGCTCTTCCTAGGGCAGAATCTAGCAGATGCCCAATAAATACATTCTGAACAGTTGCTACAGATTATTGATAGGTTCACAGGTTGGTACTAGGCTAATGGCCCTAGGGCCTATACAATCCTAGCCATAACAATTCCCTGCCTATTTCTACCCACAATAGTTTGAAAGCAATCATATAAATATGGAAAAATATGAATGCCTTTAACCTGTGGTGAGACAGAAGCTTCAGAAAGCAGTGAGGGATATCAGAACTAATGACAGACTCATGGCAATCAGACTCCACTCTAATGAAAGGGCAGTATTCATAATTTCAGCCTATGCCCCACAGCACGGTTATGATAGTGAGGAAAAGAGTGCATTTGAACAGTAGTTGCAGGACCTACTAGATAAAGAAGGATGACATGAATTGGTGTTGATAATGGGTGACTTGAATGCACATATCGGGACGGACAGAACAGGATATGAGGACTGCCTGGGTCCACATGGGTGGGGCAACAGGAATAAAGAAGAAGAAGCGATTCTAGACTTCTGTGTGGCAAATGGCTTGATAGTAGCCAACACATGGTTCAGAAAGAGAGACAGTCAAAAGATCACATACAAGAGTAGCCAACACGCAACTCAGATAGACTTCCTCCTAGTAAGGAAAAGGCACTGGGGTAGAATCCATTATTGCATGGAACAAAAATAAATAAATAAATAAGTGTCCACACCCTGGCATAAACAACACACCAAAAAACAAGGTTGGTGGAGGGATGGAGCAGCTACTGCAATAATGATAAATGAGAAGTTATGTACCTACCATAACGTTCCATGTTAGTTGTCTTCTCTCGCCTTCTTTCTTGCTTGATGGGTTCGGAGCCGATCCTCGGCTCCGACTCGGCACTTGCTAAGCTCGAGAGTCACTTTTACCAGCTCGAGGCAGCCCCATATCCCATGATGCAAGGCGGTAAGTACCCAGATCTCGTTTGATGACAAAAGGACAATAGCACCTAGCATAAAAACTTCCCAAAGGAAGAAAGAAGAGAAAAAAAAAAAACCTGCAGGATGGTAGAAGGACCAGTTCTGTATGGTCTTCAGAAGTATAATTCCTTGTAGAGAAGGTCTGTCCAGGCCTGGGGGAAGGAGGGAGGGTCGCAAGAAAGAAGGCGAGAGAAGACAACTAACATGGAACGTTATGGTAGGTACATAACTTCTCAATGTTAAGTTGTCAATCTCGCCTTCATTCTTGCTTGATGGGACCGCGTCCCTCGCACCTCTATCCTGGGTGGCTCAATGGAACAGACTCTTGAGAACAGTAGAGCCAAAACTGGCTCTGTCCCTGGAGGCCAAATCCAATTTGTAATGGGAAACAAATGTATGGGGAGTGGCCCAAGTGGCCGCTGCACAAATAGTGTCTAAAGGAAGTCTAGCTTGAAAGGCTGTAGAAGTAGCTAAGCTTCTGGTTGAATGTACTTTAGGTTTCGAGCACAGCTGTTTTCCCCTGAGCTGATAAATTTCAGAGATGACCGAAGAAAGCCATCTAGATAAGGTCACTTTTGAGACAGGAAGGCCTTTCTTGTTATCAGCATAGGAAACAAAGAGTTGATCGGATTTCCTGAATTGTTTTGTTCTGTCCAAATAATATCTGAGTTGGCGGTGGACATCAAGATAATGTAATTTTTGTTCCGATCTGTTTGAATAGTTTGGAAAAATACAGGAGATCAATGGATTGATTCAAATTAGTCTTTGAGGTGACCTTAGGCAAAAAGGTCGGGTTAGTTCTCAATGATACTCTGTCTTTGTGGAAGACCAAATAGGGGGGGCGAACAGATAGAGCATGAAGTTCAGACACCCTCCTAGCCAATGTAATAGCAACCAGGAATAAAGTTTTCCATGAAAGAAATTTCAGGGAACAAGAAACAGCTGGCTCGAAGGGGGGAAGAATCAAGGATGTCAGCACTAAATTTAGGTCCCATTGAGGAAGAGGACTCCTGACTGGAGGCTTCAGGAGAAAAATTCCTTTCAAGAAGGCTCTACAAAGCCTGTGGGACATAATGTTGTGATCTGAACCCGACATGAAAGTTTGAGATGGCAGCTAACTGAACTCTAACAGTGGAAGAAGAGGAGCCTGCGTGAAAAATCTCCGCTAAGAAATCCAAAACTGCTTGAACTGGAGCAGTGAAGGGATCAATATTCTTGGCTTTAGCCCAATAAGAAAAACGTTTCCATTTGCTCGTATAAATCCTCCTGGTAGAGGATTTTAAGGAAGCTACTATGATGTCTCTAACAGGGTTAGAGATCATAGGAAGCCTGGCTAAGGAAGGAAGTGGAGCAACCATGCTGTGAGGTTGAGAGAAGGGATAGACCGGTGCAGCTGACTGGATTGGTGAATCAGAAGATCTGGCACTGGGTCCAGATGCCACGGCTGCACCAAAAGGTGACGATGAAGGAACGGAAACCAAATTTGTCGAGGCCAATAAGGAGCAATGAGAATCAATTTGGCTCTCAAAACAGTTGCTTTCTGGATAACTTGAGGGATCAGAGGAAATGGAGGAAAGGCATAAAGAAGTCCCTGGGGCCAATCCTGGGTCAGAGCGTCTCTGGGGGGATGGCCTGGCAGTGGGAAGAGAGAGAAGAAGTCTGGGCATTTGCTGTTTAGGGGAGTAGCAAAAAGATCGCAACATGGGCGACCCCATTCCAGAAAAATCTCTTCCACTATAGATTGTTTGAGAGACCACTCGTGAGGCATGAGAATAGCTCTGCTCAATCTGTCCACTAAAATGTTGGTTTTCCCAGGGATATGCGTTGCTACCAGAAACCGATGAGAGGAGATCGCCCATTGCCAAAGTCTGAGCTTCTCGACACAAGGGGTAGGACTTGGTTCCGCCCTGTTTGTTGATATACCAAACTACAGACATGTTGTCTGTGTGGACTGCAATTGTCCCTACGGGAAGAAAGTCGTTGAGGGCTTGCAACGTTAAAAGCACTGCTCTCATCTCTAGGACATTTATGTGCAGGTGGTATTCGAAGGTTGCCACGTCCCATGAACCATCCTGCCCTGATAATGCCCCCCCCCACCCGATCAGGGAGGCATCCGTAGTGACAGTGGCTACCGGGGATGGGGGTACAAAGTGTCTGCCTTGGTGAATCTGGGGAGAAGTGATCCACCAAGCAAGATGATTCTTGCAAATCTGTGTCACCAGTATTTGGTGACGCATTGGAAGTTGTTGGTAAGACCACTGAGTGAACAACATCCATTGAAGAAGGCGCATATAGAAGCGAGCCAGGGGAAGAAGGGTAATGGCCGCAGCCATGAGGCCTAACACTTTTAGAACCATTCTGGCCTGTACCTTCTTATTGGCTAGAATGATCCTGATGTGACTTTGAATGTCTGAGATTCTTTGATCTGTAAGGGTAGCTGACATCCGAACAGTGTTTAAGTTTGCGCCTATGAAAGTAATAGACTGGCAGGGCAATAAGGATGATTTTTCGGAGTTGATCGAGATGCCCAATTGAGAACAAAGATTTATTGTGTAATCTCTGGCTTGAAGAAGCTGATGCCTGGTGGTGGCTGAAAGGAGCCAGTCGTCGAGATACGGAAACACCTGGAATCCTAAACGTCTCAGGTGAGCCGTGACCACTGCCATACATTTGGTGAACACTCTGGGGGCTGTAGTGAGACCAAAGGGCAGGGCTCTGAACTGGAAATGACTGGACCCCAGCCGAAAGCGGAGAAATCTCCTGGAGCGTCTGTGAATTTTTATGTGATAGTACGCATCCTGAAGATCTATTGAGCACATCCAGTTGTCCTTATGTAAGAAGGGCAGAATTGACTGAAGAGTGACCATTCGGAATCTTGTCTTCCTCACAGACTTGTTGAGTCTGCTGAGATCCAATATTGGTCTCCAGTCTCCCGTCTTTTTGGGACCAAAAAGAACCTTGAGTAGATTCCGGGCTCTGAATGATCTGTTGTAACTGGCTGAATGGCTCTTTTTTGCAGTAGTTTTAAGACTTCTAACTCTGCAATTTCCCTTAGACCGGGTGGTACATCTGGAAGGGAATTTGAGTGATAGAAAGGACTTTCCTCGAAAGGAATTTTGTAACCCTCGGATATGATCGACTGTACCCATCTGTCTTGAGTGAGGGAATGCCAGGCTTCTGGGTACAGCGACAGTCTTCCCCCGACTGCCTCCAAGGATGGACAGCCGGGCAACATCTCAGGGATGCTGAAAGGGCTTGTCAGAGAGAGGCTCTCTGCTTCCCTGGTTTTGTGGACCCCCTCTGCCTCTAGGCGTCTGTTATTGTTACCCCTCTGCCTCTAGGGGTAAACTGACCACGTGAATCCGGCGTGACTCCTTGGGATTTGCGGAACCACATTTTGCCACCCTTCTGCCCTTTGGGGTAAGGTCTAGAAGGGGTGGAAAAATGGACCCCTACGGCAGAAAGAGTCTTGCCGTCCTGCTCACACCTGGTCAACGTTTCCTTCACTTGAGGGCCAAACAAAGCTGACCCATCAAAGGGAGAGTTTGTGAAGGACGCCTTAAAGGGATCTGCAAAATTACAGAGCCGCATCCAGGCTTGGCGTCAAGAGCCACACCTGTACCTGCGGCCCTACTTGCTCCATCTGCAGCATATGATATCAGTCGCATGGAGGAGTTAGCAATAGAGTTAAGGGTTCCTAGCTGCAAAGCAATTTTTTCTTGAGCCCCTGCAGCTGTAGGATCCTGTACTACTTCACCTAGCTCCTTAAGGATATCCCTCTGGAGTCTGGTGAAGTGACATAAGTAGTTCAGCGAACGCATAGCAAAGGTCGCTGAAGAGAACATCCGCTTACCATACCTATCCATGGTCCTAGAGTCCTTATTAGGAGGATGGACAGGTATGGAAGGATCTGCAAGTTCCTTCTTAGTGGCAGCCGCCACCACCATGGCATCAGCAGGGACACCTTTCGTGAGGAATTGCTTGTCCGATGGGGCAGTAATAAATTTAGAAGGCCTCCTCGGGACTGGCTCTACAGAGTCAGGAGCAGCCCACGCCTTTCGAGCAATAACCTGCATAAGGGGGTCGAAAGGCGGAGACACCCAGGAGGTGGAGGGCCGAGATCCAAACGCCTCCAGGTATACTGACTCATCCTCAGAGGGATTATTGGTGGGCCAGTTTCCCCTCTGTCTAAGGAGTTCTAGGATGTCTGAGAAGGAGACATCCTCAGAGGGAGATCTTGGGGATCCCTCTGACTCATCTAAATCAGTATCTGAAGTGATAGACTCGGGGGAGTCTACGTGTTTCCTCTTACAGGTCCTCTTTCACGGAGGATCTCCTGACAGATCAGGAGAATCCTCGGAAGAGGGGGTTCTTCCCAGTGGGGAAACCTGAGGCGGAGGATCTCTGGGTCCGGGAGCAAGAGAAGTGGCAGAGATGTCGACAGGCACCATAGAGGGAGGAGCTAAGGGAACAGACTGCTGGCTGAGTCCAGTGGCCAGCACACTCTTCATCACCTCGAAGGCTCCCCTCCCAGGGAGGTCCGAGAGAACCCGTTCGAAGAACCAGGAACTCCAGGACCCACGAAAGGGAAGGCTCCGAGGCAGATGTCGGAGCCGAGCTCACCAAGGCCGAGGCTCCAAGGGGAAGAGTGGGGTTGGACAAGGGTCCGATGCCACTCACCCCCTCGGAGGAGACCAGGGAAGCCCGACCACCGAATCCCTCTAAGGAAGGTCTCGAAGAGGAGATAAGAGTAGAGGCTGAAGGAGCAGAAGGGGTATCTGTCCCTCAGCCGTAGCAGAAACCATTCCCGAAGACTCCAACTCCAAACTCTGGGGTAGAGTCGAAGGAGGAACTGCAATGGGGTGTGGACTAATAGTCATCTGTTGAGACGGACTATGTAGCATTTGGGCCAGTGCCTGTGATTTTAATAATCTACTGACCACTCTCTCTAAATCATGGTCAGAAAGCCTGGATGACCTGGATGATCGGCTCCGATGGCTCCGTTCGAGAGGAGGAGAAGCCGGAGCCGAGTATCGGCTCCAAGGAAGGGACCTAGACCTCTTCCTCGAAGGAACCATCGGAGCCGAAACCATGAGCTGTCGGAGCCGACAACTTTCGGCACCGACAGAAAGTTCGATGCATCGGCTCCGCCGGAGCCGATACAGACATAAAGTAAGGGTGTCGGGCGTCGGCGCCGACACCGAAGCCTGAGCCACATGGTGATCGGAACCGATCGGAGCCGACACCGAAGTGGTCGAACCAGAATCGGGAAGGTTTGTGCAAACCAGAATCGGCTCCAGCCGGAGCCGATCTCGACTCTGAAAGAGTCGGAGCCGAGGCCGCAGGCTTGGACACAGAAGCCTGGACCTTGGAAGACTTAGAAGTCTTAGATGGAGCCGACTTAGCCGGAGAGCCCTCCGGCTTAAGTAGGCCCCTCAAAATAAGCTTATTTCTCCTTTCCTGCAGGACTCTCTGGCTAAAAGAATGACAAATCGCACAGGAGTCCTGCAGGTGGAGAGGTCCCAGATAGTATAAGCAAGAAGTGTGACCGTCTGTCAGAGACATCTTCTGACAGCACGAGTCACACTTCTTAAAGCCTGAGACCCTTTCCTTAGACATGGTGTAAAAACACACACACACACAACACCTGTCCAAGAAAAATTACAATCCCAAATAAAGGGAAAAACTATTCTGTCACAAACACACACACACCCTAACAAGGGGGGGGATGGGATGGGAGAAGGCCTGACTAAAAACTTTTAGGAGAGAGGGAATTTTAGTCAGAAAAGGACTAAAAGTAGTCTAAAACTATTAAATTTAAGTTTAAAATTAACTTTAAACTGAAAAGGGGGCAAATATAGTAGTGTATAAATCACTTACCAGGAGCTGGTAAAAGGAGGACCTCATCAGCGAAGCGGCAAACGAGATCTAGGTACTTACCACCTTGCATCATGGGATATTGGGCTGCCTCGAGCTGGTAAAAGTGACTCTCGAGCTTAGCAAGTGCCGAGTCGGAGCCGAACCCATCAAGCAAGAATGAAGGCGAGATTGACAACTTAACATTCAAACATTTACTGTTATGGTAAAGTTACTTACACAACTGTACTTTGTTCATCATACTGATCAGTGTTTGCAGCAGGCCGCCTTAGATATATGGTTTGATTACCCTAGCTTACTACATTTGGGAGGAGCAAAGGGAAACGTTCAGAACTCCCTGAAGAATGGTCCTAGCAAGACCTGATCTAGACCTAGAGAAAGAATCAAGTTTGCAATGCCTTGTAAATGTATGTGTAGAAGACCAAGATGCTGCTTCTGGAATACTTCTAGAATCCAACACTTTCCAAAAAGCCATGGCCCGGCAGAGTGGCCCATAACCCTGACTGGAATATGTTTGTTAGGGTGAGTATAAAAATGGTAAAAGACTGAGACAACCATTTGGAAACGATCTGTTTACACACAGGTTGCCCCTTCTTCTCAGCTTCACAAACAATGAACAACTGATCCGAAGATTTGAGTGAGTTTAATCCTTTCTCCCTCATTTTTAGGTTCAGGAAAGAAAAAGGGAGATAGCTAGTCTGACTTAAAATAAACTCTGATACTACTTTAGACATAAAAGAAGGATTAATTCTCAAAGAAACCTTGTCTCTGTGGAAAATGAGATAAGGTTGACTCAGAATAAGACCCTGCCACTCAGTATGTTAAGAACCTTAAGTCGGCCAGATTAGCTGGTTCAAATGGAGCAAGTGTTAGCCTCTCTAAAAGAAAATTGAGATCCCAAGGAGTTGAGCAGCACTTTTCTTGGAGGCTTCTTATGCAAAACCCTTTCCAAAACATTTTAACATGAGAATGCATCGAAAGAGGAGGATCCATGGGCCGACATGCTGAAACGGCCTTGATGGAGGAGTAAGAAAGACCACAGAATAATAATTCACACAAATATTGTAAAACCACAGAAACACTAGTCCTGAATGGGCACTGGTTATGTTGTTGATACCAACTAGAAAACCTTTTCCATTTACTAATATATGATTTTCTACTAGCAGGCCTTCTTGACTCCTTTAGTACCTGCTGCATATCCTTAGTAAACAGGTGCCTAAAGGGAATTATGAACCTATCATCCAGTCAGATGAAGCTGATGGGGGTTGGGGTGTATCAAACACACTGATCTTGTGCTAGTAGATCCATTCTGTGAGGAAGCTTGTAGTAATTGCCCCTGAGCCAGAAGGGAGTCATGACAATGATCTTGGGGGATTCCTTCTGAATCTTCAAAAGTAACCTGGATATCAACTGAAAGGGTAAAAAAGTATGTAAAAACATTGCTGTACAAGGAAAAGAAACAGCATGTGTCTTCTGGGCCTTCTTGCATGTAATTCCATAGCACAATCTTGCCATCTGATTGTTCAGAGAAGGAGGCAAATAGTTCTACTTCTGGAAATCCCCACAGATGGATCGGATCTTGGATGATCTCGATGCAGTTTCCGTTCATGAGGGTCTGCCACTTGTCCTGCTCAGCTATTCTGCTACACAATTTTGCTCTGACAGAATACAGAATGTTGGTAGAGTGAGATTATGCTGTGAAGCAATATCCCAAGTTAATATGGCTAGTCTAGAAATGGGGTACAACCCCCCCCCTTGCTTGTTGATGTACCACATGTCTGTGATTTTGTCTGTAAGAACCTGAACAAGTTCCAGGGATGAAAGATGATACAAAGAGTTGAATGCCTTGATCAGGACAAGCATCTCGTTTACATTTATGTGCTTGCTTCTGTTCTTGGTGTCCCACACACATTACTGTTTTATCCCTCCTGAAACTGCTCCTCAAGCAAAGTCCAAGGCATCTGTGGTGACTGACTGCTTTGGAGCAGGGAGTTAGAAAGACAGACCTGGATTTAGGGATATTTACTATCTCCACAAAGTAAAAATAAGTTATGTACTTACCATAATGTTCCATCTGTGTTTTCCATTTTCATTCTTCCTTGGCTGATGGGCTTGGATCCGACTTGGCCATTGCATAAGCTTGTGGCAACCTAGAACTCTTGAGCTTCTCCCTTATCCAGAATGCACCAACCCCAAACACCTCAGATCCTGTTTGCTAGTTATAGCATAAAAAAGTAATTCTCATATCAGTAGACATAAATGTAAATATAGACATATTCTAGACAATGCCTTATCTGGAGCTTTATTAAGCTTGGAGTATACAGAAAGTTTATATTCAGTCGTTCTTCCAGAAAACCAAAAGGATAGGGGTTGGTGGGTGGGGAGTTGAAGAAGAATGAAAATGGATAACACAGATGGAACGTTACGGTAAGTACATAATTTTTTATCTGCTGTTGTCAATTTTCTTTCTGTCCTCAAATGATGGGACAGAGTCCCCAGCAATCTAAATCCCAGGGTAGACTCAAGGAAGGATATTCCGAAGCACCACTGAGCCAAATGATGCTCTACTTCTTGTTATCAAATCCAACTTGTAATGAGTGATAAAGGTATGGGGAGAAGCCCAAGGTGCTGCCGCACATATTTCATCCATGGAAGTTCTTGAATGAAAAACAGAGGAAGTTGCTATGGACCTGGTTGAATGGGCATGTATTTGTCTTGGTAAGGGGATATCCAATTCTTTGTAAAAAAGAAGTTATGTCTTACCATAACATTCAATCTGTGTTGTCGATCTTCACAAATCCCTGACTGTGGGCTCAGTTCAGAGCTTCGGAACCAACTAGGCCGTTTACTTCAGCTCGCTCCTTCCAAACTCTCCAGCTAGGCCCTACCCATAATCCTCCTTTCTAAATTACCTCAGATCGAGTTTGCTTAAAATAGTGGTAGACAGATAGTAAATAAGAAAAGACAAAACAGTGTAAGAAACTTCTCTGTGTGGAAGATTTTCAATCCATATATTTCTAGTTAATCACTGTATATTAATCAGATCAGACAATAGTAGTAGAAGTAGCGAACATAAACTCGTCTTAAGTCATAACAAAACAAAACAAAAAGTAATAATAGAAAATATATAATTGTACAGCATTACTAAGTATTCAAAAGTAATCCAAGCAAGGCAGGCAGTCTGTTTCCAGTCGAAAATCCTTTATTAAGAACACAGACAAGCGATCCAAGTAAAACAAAAATAGAGTAATAATTTCCTCACAAGCTTTCTAAATATATATATACTTTTTATCAGGCATGGGAGTGGTTTATTGTGCTGTAAAACAAAGTGTTATTGGTACACATGTTAATTTCACATCCCTTCCCCCATCAGTGTGACATTCGAGCTGGTCCTGCCCTACTTAGTAGCTGTCATAATAATATATAACCCTTATGTACTTTAAATAAAATTTATAATGATGTGGTACCTCTTATTTAACCAGATTATTAAGTCACAGATGCTTGTCTGTGTACTTAATAAAGGATTTTCGACTGGAAACAGACTGCCTGCCTTGCTTGGATTACTTTTGAATACTTAGTAATGCTGTACAATTATATATTTTCTATTATTACTTTTTGTTTTGTTTTGTTTTGACTTAAGACGAGTTTACGTTCGCTACTTCTACTACTATTGTCTGATCTGATTAATATACAGTGATTAACTAGAAATATATGGACTGAAAATCTTCCACACAGAGAAGTTTCTTACACTGTTTTGTTTTTGGACCCACTACACTTTAGTGGGTTTGTTTTGAGACTTCGGGGATACCCCGGAGATTACTTGTTTTTTAAATAAGAAAAGACCAGATCTGCGTCCTTATTATGAAGCCAGTCAAGGGAGTATTCGAGCCATTCAGAGTGTCAGGCCGTGCAAAGGGGGAGTGGGGAGAATGTCAAGGATTAGTGAAGATCGACAACATAGATGGAATATTATGGTAAGACATAACTTCTTTATCTGATGTTGTCAATCTTCACATAATCCTTGACTGTGGGACAGACAGAGTCCCTAGCTACCTGAATCTTGGGAGGTCTCATCGAAGGATATTCCTAAGCACCACTGAACCAAAAGATGTTTGTTAAAGGAAGAAGGGGGGGGGAGAAAAAACACCTTCCAAGTTAGTTAAGAGCTACAACAAGCGTAGGACATAGCAGAAAGTGAAAGGGAAAAAAATACTAACAACAGTAATTCACAGAGGACACTAGTACAGACGAGAGAAAGATAAGTAGAAAAAAAATTACAAGGTAAGAGATTTTTAACAAGGAAAAACACTTATCTACACTTAAAGATCAAGAGTCTATAAACCATGTCTTTCGCTGTGATGGAGCGAATGAGATATGAGGTATCTGGGGTCAGTGCATTCTGGGTAAGGGAGAAGCTCGAGAGTTCTACGTTGCTATGAGCTTTTGAAATGGCCAAGTCGGATCTGATGGTTCAGATCCGAACCCATCAGTTGAGGAGAAAATGAAAACTGACAAAGTCAAGATTCTCTCTCTTCTGACAAAGTCCAGCACTGAGATTTGAAAAGACAAAGGATGTTGGTGCTGGGACCAAATAGACTTAAGATACCATTGCATCATTTTCATGTAGAGCCTTGCCAGGAGCATCATGGGAATCACAGATGCCATTAGATCCAAAATCTGAGGTATTCCCTTGCAGTGACTGAAGTCTGAGTGGAAGACCTTAGAAATACATCTAGACATAAATCTATTTTTCCTGTTAAGAAAGCTCTTTGTACTGAGGTGTCTAGCAGGCATCTCAGAAACACAATCCTATGTGATGGAGTCAAAAAAACCTTTTGAATGTTTTCTTGGAATCCCAGCCTATATAGAAGATCTCTTACCCAAGTGAGAGATAGCTGACACTATGAAAAATAGATAAGCAAGTAATCTAAATAAAAATAAAATGTGGATACCATGTGGCCTGCAATGGGCTAAGACAAAAGAAAGACTCTTGTGAACACTCCTGGAGCAGTGGAGAGCCCAAAGGGTAAGGCAGAGAACTAGAAATGTGATTCAGGTACACAAAACCTTAAGAAAAGCCTGAAATCTGGATCAATAGGAATGTGATAAAATGCATCTTACATCTAAGGATATTAAAAAACTCAAAGAATAATGCAGGTGTAACAGGATGTGAAGTGATAGCATTTAGAACTCGGGCACTATCACAAACTGATTCAAAAAATAAAGATCCAGAACCATTCTCCAGAAAAAGAAGTTATATCTTACCATAACATTCCATGTGTGTTGTAGATCTTTATTCATTTATTACAGTTAGGATCTCGGTTCTGTCCACGGAACCGATACGGTGGTTTCCCACCTCACGCAAGCCAAAAACTCTCAGCTAAGACTTACCCATAATGCCCCTCTCCTAGTTACTCCAGATCGAGTTTGCCTGCTCTAGATAAAAAATGTAATAATAGAAAAGATAGTAGGAGGCTCTGTCTGAGCAAATACCCCTAAAAAGAAACAACAAAGTTCTTGCTGTAAGAAGAAAAATAGCAGCAACAAAATCCAACATCAAGAGAAAAAAACCTTTAATAAAGAAGTAAAGCTTTCGGGTCCACATCCTTTCTCAATACTAAAACACATTACATCAGCAATTAAGACTTTAAATAGGAACACCAAATCCATCACATAACTACAGCCTGCCAAGCATATGATAGAGTGAGAAGTTATGTACTTACCATAACGTTCCATGTTAGTTGTCTTCTTCTCGCCTTCTTTCTTGCTGGATGGGTTCGGAGCCGAACCTCGGTTCCAACTCGGCCTATTACTAAAGCTCGAGAGCTATTTTTACCGGCTCGAGGCTATCCTATGTCCCATAATGCTAGGTGTGATATACCCAGATCTCGTTTGATAGCTAACACTATGGACATACATGTCCCCACCATGACAGAGAATATATATATATATATATATATATATATATATATATATATATATATATATATATATATATATATATAAGTATATAAAACTCTTATAAGAGTTGCCAAGAAGGCAAGAAGGGGAAGAGAGGTAGCTAAGGAGATAACTCTCATGATAACACATCTCAGAAGACTAGGGGGATGGAGGGTGGGACGCAAGAAAGAAGGCGAGAAGAAGACAACTAACATGGAACGTTATGGTAAGTACATAACTTCTCAATGTTAAATTGTCAATCTCGCCTTCATTCTTGCTGGATGGGACAGCGTCCATAGCACCTTAGTCCTGGGTGGCTCAATGGAACAAACTCTTGAGTACAGTGGAACCAAAATCAGCCGGACTTCTAGAGGTCATGTCCAGCTTGTAATGAGAAATGAAGGTATGAGGAGAGGCCCATGTGGCCGCTGCACAAATGGAATCCATTGGCAATCTTGCCTGAAAGGCTACTGAAGAAGCTAATGCTCTGGTTGAATGAGCTCTAGGCTTAATAGGGAGCTCTTTATGCCTCTATTGGTAAATCAACATGATAACAGAGGTCAACCACCTGGACAAGGTTACTTTGGAAACTGGCAGGCCTTGCTTCCCATCCATGTAAGACAGGAAGAGCTGTTCTGATTTCCTCGTCTGTTTGGTTCTATCCAGGTAGAAGCGTAATTGACGGTGAACGTCCAGACAGTGTAACTTCCGTTCAGACGTATTGGTATAAAGTGGGAAGAAGACAGGAGGATCGATGGTCTGATTCAGCTTTTTTTCAGAGAGTACTTTGGGTAAAAAGGACGGATTAGTCCTAAGTGACATTCTATCTTTGTGAAAAACAAGGTAAGGAGGGCGAACACAAAGGGCTTGAAGTTCCGATACCTTTCTCGCTGAAGTGATGGCTACTAAGAACAGAGTTTTGCAAGAGAGCAATTTTAAGGAACAGGAAGCCGCCGGCTCAAAGGGAGGGAGAATTAAAGACGACAGCACCAAATTTAGGTCCCATGGTGAGGGAGGATCTTTTACCGGGGGCCTAAGTAAGACAGTTCCTTTTAGAAAGGCTTTACAAAGTTTGTGTGACATAATGCTGGTCTCTGACAATCCAACATGAAAATTCGCAATAGCAGCCAGCTGAACTCTGATGGTAGCTGAAGAAGAACCCATTTGAAAAAGTTCTGCCAAAAACTCTAAAACTGTATGGACAGGAGCTGTAAAAGGGTCAACTTGTTTCTCCCCTGCCCAAACAGAGAAACGCTTCCATTTGCTAGCATAAGTCTTTCTAGTAGTAGACTTGTGCGAAGCGAGGATGATGTCACAAACTGAATGAGAGATTGAGGGAAGCCTGGCTAAGGTTGGAAGTGGAGCAACCAAGCTGTGAGGTTGAGAGATTGGAGAGATTGACGCAGCCCGCCCGACTGATGTGTCAGAAGATCTGGCGCTGGGCCCAGATGCCAGGGCTGATCTAGTAGATGACGTTGCAGGAACGGAAACCAAATTTGTCGTGGCCAGTAAGGGGCAACAAGGATCATTCTGGATCTCAAAACAGTTGCTTTCTGGATTAACTGAGTAATTAAGGGAAAGGGGGGAAAAGCATACAGAAGACCCCTGGGCCAATCGTGGACAAGAGCGTCTCTGGGGGGAAGACCTGGGACAGGGAAGAGGGTGAAGAAGTCTTGGCACGTGCTGTTTTGAGGGGTTGCAAAAAGATCGCAGCAAGGCTGACCCCACCTTCTGAAAATTTTTTACGCTATTAGCTGGTTGAGAGACCACTCGTGGGGCATGAGAATGGCTCTGCTCAGCCTGTCCGCTATGACGTTGGACTTCCCAGGGATATGCATTGCTACCAGAAACCGTTGAGGAGAGATTGCCCACTGCCAAAGTCTGAATGCTTCTCGACATAGGGGGTAGGACCTGGTTCCGCCTTGCTTGTTGATGTACCACACTACAGACATATTTTCTGTCTGAATTGCAATAGTCCCGGTGGGTAGAGAGTCTTGAAGGGCCTGCAACGCTAAAAGTACCGCTCTCATTTCCAAGACATTTATGTGCAGGTGGCCTTCGAAAGGCTGCCATGTGCCCTGGACTGTCCTGCCCTGAAAATACCCCCCCCCCCCCCACCCGATCAGGGAGGCATCTGTTGTCACAGTAGCCACAGGAGGAGGAAGGACAAAAGGTCTGCCCTGAAGAACCTGAGGGGAGACCATCCACCACGAAAGGTGCCTTTTGCATGACTGAGTGATTAGAATGCTGTGTGACATTGGAAGCTGTTGAAAGGACCACTGGGAAAACAGCATCCATTGCAGGATCCGCATGTGAAAGTGAGCTAAGGGGAGTAATGTGATGGCTGCTGCCATGAGACCTAGGGTTTTTAGTATGAATCTGGCCTGGACTCTGCTCTCTTGTAGTAGGATTTGAACATGATCGCGAATGTCTGAAATCCTTTGTACAGGCAGTTTTGCTGACAGTTCCACAGTGTTTAAAACAGCGCCTATGAAGGTAATAGATTGACAAGGCGACAAGGCAGACTTTTCGGAGTTTATAGAGATACCTAGCTCGTTGCAAATTTGGAGGGTATAATCTCTGGAATAGAGTAGCTGATGCTTGGTGGTGGCAGAAAGGAGCCAGTCGTCTAAGTATGGAAACACCTGGAATCCTTGCCGTCTCAGGTGAGCCGCAACCACTGCCATGCATTTGGTAAACACCCTGCGGGCTGTGGTGTGGCCAATGGGCAGGGCTCTGAATTGGTAGTGACTGGCTCCCAGCCGGAAGCGGAGAAACCTCCTGGAGCGCCTGTTCATTTTGATATGATAGTACGCATCCTGAAGGTCTATAGAGCACATCCAATTGTCCTGACCCAGAAAGGGTAGAATGGACTGAAGCGTGACCATCCGGAATTTCGTTCTTTGAACAGACTTGTTCAGCCTGCTGAGATCCAAAATAGGTCTCCAGTCCCCTGTCTTTTTTGGTACCAAAAGGAACTTGGAGTAGACTCCGAATCCTTGCTGGTCAGCTGGGACTGGCTGGATGGCTCTTTTTTCTAGCAGCTTTGAAATTTCTAGTGCTGCTTGATCCCTCAGACTGGGTGGACCGTCTGGAAGGGGCCCTTTTGGCTGTTGTGGTGTATGAATAAAGGGAATTTGGTAACCTTCTGATATGATCGACCGTACCCATTTGTCTTGCGTGAGGGAATGCCAGGCTTCTGGATACAGTGATAGTCTTCCCCCGACTGCCTCCGAAGGTGGACAGTCGGGCAGCTCCTCAGGGATGCTGGAAGGGTTTGTCAGAGAAGGATTCTCTGCTACCCTGATTCTGCGGACCCCCCTGCCCCTCGGGCAGCGTCTATTATTGTTCCCTCCTCTGCCTCTGGAGGGAAGCTCACCACATGCGTCAGGCAGTACTCCCTGAGGTTTGCGGAACCACATTTTCCCACTCTTCTGACCCTTAGGGTATGGTCTAGAAGGGGTAGAAAAACGGACTCTTACGGCAGAGAGAGTCTTGCCTTCCTGCTCGCACCTGGTCAATGTATCCTTCACTTGAGGTCCAAACAAGGCAGAACCATCAAAGGGGGTGTTAGTGAAGGACGCCTTGAAGGGGTCAGCAAAATTGCAAAGCCGCATCCAGGCGTGTCTCCTTAGAGCAACGCCCGTGCCTGCAGCCCTACTCGCTCCATCGGCTGCATAGGAAATGAGGAGTTGACAATAGAGTTCAGGGTCCCCAGCTGGGAGTTGATCTTTTCCTGAGACCCCACAGCTGATGGGTCCTGTAAGGTATTACCCAGTTCTTTGAGAAGGTCTCTCTGGAGACGGGTGAAATGGCACAAATAATTCAGCGACCGCATAGCAAAGGTCGCTGAAGAAAACATCCGCTTGCCATACCTGTCCATAGTCCTAGATTCCTTATTAGGAGGATGGACAGGTACTGAAGGGTCAGCCAACTCCTTTTTAGTGGCTGCCGCCACCACCATGGCATCAACAGGGACACCCTTAGTTAGAAACTGCTTGTCAGAAGGGGCTGTAATAAATTTTGTAGTTCTCCGGGGAGTTGGTTCCATAGTATCCGGAGCCGTCCACGCCTTTCAAGCCACCACATCCATGAGTGGGTCGAAAGGCGGAGACACCTAGGAGGTGGAAGGGTGAGAACCAAACGCATCCAGGTACACCGACTTGTCCTCGGAAGGGTTAAGGGCAGACCAGTTTCCCTTCTGCTTAAGAATCTCCAGGATGTCAGAAAATGAGACATCCTCAGAGGGGGACCTTGGGGACCCTTCTGAGTCATCCAAGTCGGTGTCCGACGTGACTGACTCAGGGGAGTCTACATGCTTCCTCTTGCATTTTCTCTTCCGAGGGGGCTCCCCTGAAGGATCAGGGGAGGCCTCGGAAGAGGAGGATACGCCCAATGGGGCTACCTGTAGCGTCGGTTCTCTACGCTCGGGATCGGAAGGGTGGATAGAGACTGAAGCAGGCACCATAGAGGGAGGAGCCGAAGGAGCAGACCGTGGAGCAGGCACAGGGGCCAGCACACTCCTCATGACCTCAAAGGCACCCCTATCAGGCAGGGAAGGGGGTCACCACTCCAAAGAGACAAGGACTCCTCCCGGCACTGAGAGGGATGGCTCCGAGGCCGATGTCGGGGCCGAACTTACCTGCGCCGAGGCTCCGAGAGGGAGAACGGGGTCGGACAAGGGTCCGATGCCACTTGCCCCCTCGGAACCAATGAGGGAGTCCCAGCACCCGGATCCCTCCAAGGATGGAACCAAGGAAGAGATCGCAGCCGACGAGGGAGCAGAAAGGAGTGGTATCAGCTCCAATGTTCCGACGGTCCCGACCCCTACAATTTCCGGCTCCGAACTCAAAGGAAGAGTCGGAGGAGGAATCGGAGAGGGAGTAGTGATAGCCACTGCCTGATGAGGAGGGCTATGCAACATTTGGGCCAGTGCCTGCGACTTAAGTAGTCTGCTAACCACCCTCTCGAGGTCATGGTCCGACAGCCTGGAAGACCGAGAGGAATGGGACCTCTGCTCCAATAACAAGGGAGACTTCGGAGCCGAATAGACAGATTCCAGGGAAGGAGACCTGGAATGCTTTCTGCTCGAAGACGGCTCCGACAGCAGAGTTGGAGCCGACTGAGGCCTGGAATCATCGGTTCCGGCCGGAACCGATGCAGTGGTAGTAACAGTAGCGCCGCTGGGCGACGGCTCCGAACATGGAGCAGACGGTTTGGTGGGCTTGGAAGGTTTACCCGACGAAGACTTAGCCGGGGAACCTTCAGGCTTCAACAAGCCTCTCAAAATAAGTTTATTTCTGCGTTCCTGCAGGACTCTTGAACTGAACGCATGGCAGACAGAACAAGAGTCCTGCAGGTGCAGAGGGCCCAAGCAATATACACAAGAAGTGTGACCGTCTGTCAGAGACATCTTCTGACAGCACGAGTCACACTTTTTGAAGCCCGAGACCTTGGTGTCTTTGGACATCCTGAAACAAGGATGACGGGCAGAAAAAGACACCTCTAAGTGGTCTAGTCACAATCAGCCAACACACACACAAAGAGCTTGTAACAGACCCAGAAAAAACAAAGAACCCAACACTTTTTAACACAATCTAACTGTAGGCACACTACAAGAAAAAAAATTTACAGAAAAAATCCAAAGGGATTTACTACTACAGAACTAGTTTAGCCAAAGGCCTAACTATTAGTGAGGAGAAAACTGAAGAAAAAAACTACCTAAGAGGGGATTCTAAAAGGGATCTATAGGGTAGTAACTAGGAATAACTATCGCTAAGGTTAGAAACCAAAAAACTGACTAAATAGAAGAAAAAGATTAATACAACCTGGAGCCGGCAAAAAGACGCAACCTCGTAGCTGAAGCGGCAAACGAGATCTGGGTATATTACGCCTAGCATTATGGGACATAGGATAGCCTCGAGCCGGTAAAAATAACTCTCGAGCTTTAGTAATAGGCCGAGTCGGAGCCGAGGTTCGGCTCTGAACCCATAGAGCAAGAATGAAGGTGAGACTGACAACTTAACATCAACAATTAAAACATTAAAAAATTACTTAAAATAGATAAAAGTTGAAAATCAAAGTTTGTTCTGTTGTATTCTAACTAAAATAGGTTTTAGTGATACAGCACTGTTTAAACCGGGGAGGGGGGGGTCCGCCATCAAACGTAAAATCCACTCATATTATTTAATTTCAAGCACATTATTTAGGTCCCCTCCCCTAATGGATTTATATACTATATCTACTACCCTGAACTTAAATTTATGGGAAATATCAGTGCACAGTATGTCCTTACATAATGCATTATTCTCATTCCCCTATGTATATCCGATTTGTGTTCTATAATGCGCTCCTTCAATTTTCTAGTGGTCTTGCCCACATAAAATGAGGGGCATGACACACAGGAAGCTAAATAGACCACATTGACAGTAGTACAGCTTGCTGTCAGCTTGAAATTATAGTTTACCTTAGTAATGGGATGTTCAAAAGTCTCGCTTCCTTTACCTAATAAATCGGAGCAGCATGTACAACTCATACAACAAAATGTATCTATTCTTGTAGCTACTAATGGGATTGACTTAACAGGAAAATCTTTATAGCATAATTTGCTTTTTACATTTCTCAAATTTCTGTAACAAAAACAGGGCCTATCCCCTACAACATTCTTCACTTTGGAAGAGGCCATTAGAATTAGCCAATTCTTCTCTGTTATTTGTTTTACATAATGTGACCATACATTAAAAGTCATAACATATCTAGTTTTCTCCATAGTACACTTACAAATATCAGTAACTATTTGGTCATCAACTCCCATCTGAAAAATGGGTTTAGCAGTCTGTTTGACCCTATTACTTAATTCTAACACTTGTGCATGGTCATATCCGCTTGATGTAAATTCAACTTTCATATCTTCCAATTGCTGAAGAAAGACAGAATCATCATGGGGAAGGAGGGCGGGAAGTAATGAATGAACAAAAATCTACAACACAGATGGAACTT
Source organism: Protopterus annectens (assembly GCF_019279795.1). Lineage (NCBI taxonomy): Eukaryota > Metazoa > Chordata > Ceratodontiformes > Protopteridae > Protopterus > Protopterus annectens. The sequence goes on from NC_056740.1 coordinate 282,298,159, forward strand.
TATGGTAAGACATAACTTCTTTATCTGATGTTATAAATCTTTGTTTTTTCATTACAGTTAAGACCAAGTCCCCAGCTACTTGAGTCCTGGGTGGCCCTAAGGAAGGATATTCCTGAGCAACATAGAACCAAAAGATGCTCGTCCCCTGGAGGTCAAATCCAATTTGTAAGGAGATATAAAGGTAGGAGGTCTCGCCCAAGGGGTTGCTGCGCATATATCATCCATAGAGGCTCTGGAATGAAAAACTACAGAAGTAGCCATAGATCTGGTAGAATGAGCCTTTATTCTGGAAGGTAAGGATAGCTTATTCTGTTGGTAGATAAAGGTAATGACATTTCTAAGCCAAGAGGATAAAGTCACTTCGGAAACAGGTTTACCCAATCTAGGTCCTGCAAAGGCCACAAACTATTGATCTGTTTTCCTGAAAGATTTAGTCCTGTCCAAATAACAACGAAGCTGCCAATGCACATCAAACGTGTGCAAAAGGTACTCCCCTCTATTAGAATGCCGAGGGAAGAAAACGGGCAGATCATTAGATTGGTTAATGGAAAAGCCAGAAATGACCTTGGGCAAGAAAGAAGGGTCAGTACGAAGAGACACCCTATCCATGTGGAAGATCAAGTAAGGACTCTTGACACTCAAGGCCTGCAGCTCAGATACTCTTCTCAATGAGGTAAGTGCTACTAGAAAAAGAAGTTATGTCTTACCATAACGTTCCATCTGTATCGTTGATCCTCGTTCAGTCTTTATGTGTGGGTAGTCGGTTCCAACCTCGAAACTGAGCTGGCCATCTTCCAATTTCGTGCCAGCCACAACTCTTGCCCAGAATTCCCCTCTCCCTGTTACCTCAGATTGAGTTTGCAAGTCAAAAGAAGGTAGAGGCTACGTGTGGTCAAATGACCTAACAGAACCGGATGGTGAGATCCACTAAAAGCCACAGGAGGGGGAAGGAGGGAGGGTCGTAATGACTGAACGAGGATCAACAATACAGATGGAACGTTATGGTAAGACATAACTTCTTTATCTCATATTGTTAATCCTCGTTCATTCCTTACATGTGGGACAGAGTCCCCAGCTACCTTTATTCCTGGGAGGCTCTCATGGAAGGACATTCCTGAGCACCACAGAACCAAAAGATGCTCTTCCCCTGGAGGTCAAATCCAACTTGTAATGATTGATGAAGGTATGAAGACTAGCCCAAGTTGCAGCTGCACAAATGTCATGTAAGGATGTTCTGGCATGGAAGGCAGCAGAAGTTGCCACCGACCTTGTAGAATGAGCCTTTATGGTAGTAGTCAAAGGAATATTACGTTTTCTATAAATAAAGGTTATGTAGTCTTTTAACCATTTAGCCAATGTGACCTTAGCAACAGCACATCCTAATCTAGGTCCAGAATAGGCCAAAAATAACTGGTCTGATTTATGAGAAGTCTTAGTCCTGTTCAAGTAGAAGCAAATTTACCTGTGAATATCTAGGGTATGTAGGTAATACTCTCCTCTATTTGAATGATTGGGGAAAAAAACTGGCAATTCAATGGTTTGATTAATGAACATTTCAGAAATCACTTCTGGCAGAAAGGAAGGATTAGTTCTCAATGACACTCTATCTCTATGAAAAATCAAATATGGTCTCTTGATGCATAAGACTTGAAGTTCAGAGATACGTCTGGCAGAAGTAATGGTGACCAAAAACAAGATTTTCCATGACAAATATTTGAGGTCACAAGAAGAAGCTGGTTCGAAAGGTGACATTTTCAAAGCTTGTAGGACTAATGACAGGTCCCATGGTTGAGTAGGTTCTCTAAAAGGGGGTTTTAGATGATTCATGCCTTTTATGAAAGTCTTGCATAATTTGTATGACATAAAACACCATCATGAAAATTAGATATTGCAGCCAAATTAACTCTAATGGTAGAGGCAGATAGACCGGATTGGAATAAGGTAGACAGATATTCCAGTACTAATGACACTGGTGCTGAAAAAGGATCTGCCTGTTTTTGTTCAGCCAAATAGTAAATCTTTTCCACTTGCTGAGATATGTAATTCTGGTGGAAGACTTGTGCGATGCAATAAGAATGTCACGTACTGGCAAAGAAAGATCATTCTGCCTGACAATCAAAGGAATTGAAGGAGCCAAGATGTGAGCTTCAAGCTGTTCAAATTGGGGTGAATCAGATTCTGCGGATGTGAGATCAACCCCAGGTTGGATGGAGAATCCACGGTTGATCTAGCAGGTGAGGCCAAAGGAAGGGAACCAAATCTGACGAGGCCAATATGATGCTATGAGGATTACCTTGCTCTTAAACTGGTTGGGCTTTCTTCAGAAACTGGGGAATGAGGGGGAGAGGTGGATATGCATAAAGTAGACCTGAGGGCCAATCGTGGACTAGAGCGTCCCTGGGTGACTGTCCCAGAAGGGTAATCAGGGCGAAATAGTTGCTGCATTTGTAGTTGGTCGGGAACGCAAAAAGGTTGCTGCAAGGAAGACCCCAGCTGTTGAAAATCTCCGTCGCTATCAAAGGATTCAGGGACCACACATGAGGTTGTAGAATACACCTGCTGAGTCTGTCTGCTAAAACATTGGAAATCCCGGGAACGTACGTTGCTAGAAGAAAGCGATTGGTAGTCATCGCCCATTGCCATATCCTCATGGCTTCCCGACAAAGTGGGTAAGATTTGGTTCCACCTTGTTTGTTGATGTACCAGACCACCGCCATGTTGTCTGATTGTATCGAAGTAGTCCCGGACGGCAGCAGGGGATGGAATGCTTGCAATGCCAGAAGCACCGCCCTCAGCTCTAGAACATTTATAAGCAGATGGGCCTCCATTTCGGACCAAGTACCTTGGACTATCTGTCCTTGAAATAGCCAACCCACCCCATCAGGGAGGCGTCCGTGGTCACTGTGGCCTTGGGCTATTGGGGGGAGAAGGGGCGAGAACATTGTGACGGATTGTGCGCCATCCACCAATTTAAATCTTGCTTGCACCTGTGAGTTACCCGAATCTTGGCTGAAAGAGGGTACTGAAAGGGATACCATTCGGTGAGTAGTAGTCATTGTAGAAGCCTCATGTGAAACCTGGCCAGGGGGACAATAGTACTGGAGGCTGCCATGGAACCCAACAGCTGGAGAACAGAATGAGCTGTGGATTTCTCCCTTGAAAGGATTGGAATCAGTTGCTGCTTTTCCCTTACAATTCTGTGCTCCGGAATAGATGCTCTGCAATTCTTTGTGTTCAAGATGACCTCTATGAACTCTGTGGAATGAGATGGGGTGAGATTGGATTTTAGCCAGTTTATGGTTATGCCTAGCCTTTCTGCAGTGAGAAGAGAGTATGCCAGGGCTTCTTCCAATAGATGTCTGGTGGGGGCGGAGATGAGCCAGTCGTCTAAGTATGGAAACACCAGGAATCCATGTAGTCGCAAGTGAGCTGTGACGACTGCCATGCATTTTGTGAACACCCTGGGGGTTGTAGAGAGTCCGAAGGGCAGTACTCTGAACTCGTAATGACTGGCTCCAGCACGGAAGCGAAGGAATCATCTTGATGATCTGTCCACTTTTATGTGGTAGTATGCATCTTGAAGATCTATCGATCACATCCAATCATCTTTTTTTCCAAAAGCGGAAGGATAGACTGTATTGTGACCATCCAGAATTTCTGAACCTTTACAAACTTGTTCAATACACTGAGATCCAAAATTGGTCTCCAGTCTCCGTTTTTTTTTTTTTTGGCACCAAACATAGTCTTGAGTAGAATCCGGATTCTATCTGGTCTGGAGGGACTATTTGGATGACTCTTTTTTTAGCAGCTTTGAAAGCTCTAATGCTGCTTCTTCCCTTTGACTGGGTGGAACATCGGGTAAGCTTGTTAGGGGAGCGGGACAAAGGTCGAAGGGGATATGATAACCTTTGGTTATTATCCTTTGTACCCAAGAATCAGTGGTAATGGTTAGCCAGGCAGAAGGGTACAAAGACAAATGACCCCCAACCACTTCCAGAGGAAAGTAGTTGGGCTGCTCTTCAGGAGCGCTGGTAGGATTGGCCAGGGAATGAATCCCTGGAACTCTGGTTACATGGACCCCCTCTACCCCGAAAGGGGCGTCTTCCATGTGAGTTCCCCCCTCTGCCTCTAGGGAAGAACTCGGCCTGTGTGTCATGGAAAGAACCTTGAGACTTTTTGTGCCATATCTTCCCACTCTTCTGGTTTCTGGAGAAAGCCCATTGAGGGGAAGAATAATGAACACCCACAGCAGAAAGGGTCTTACCATCCTGCTCACATCTAGCCAGTATGTTTTTAAACTTGGGTCCGAACAACAAAGAGGCTTCATTGGGAGAGTTGCGAAAAGAAGCCTTGAAGGGTTCAGCGAAATCACACAAGTGCATCCAGGCATGGCGTCTCAGAACAATGCCTGAACCCGCCTCTCTAGCTGTTCCTTCTGATGCGTGAGATATCAGGTGCATGGAGGAGTTAGATATCGATTTGATGGTGGCTAGCTGAGAGGCCACTTTGTCACGGACCTCATCAGACACAGCTCCAGCCAAGGTTTCAGAGAGCTCAGCAATTAAGTCTCTTTGAAGCCTGGTAAAATGTGCCATATAGTTCAGGTACCTGACTGCAAAGGTTGCTGATGCAAAGGTATGCTTCCCTATTCTGTCCAGAGCCTGGGACTCTTTGTTGGGCGGATGGACAGTCTGACTTTCTTCTTCCGCCAGGTCCTTTTTAGTTGCAGCTGCCACCACCAAGGCATCTACAGGAAGACCTTTGGACCAATGGGGATCACTAGTAGGAGGGGACAAAATTTTATCTGGCCTCCGGGGAATGGCCTCAACGGTGTCAGCAGCCTTCCACACATGCTGCACGACGAGCCACACAAGTTCGTCGGCAGGTGGAATAACCCAGGAGGTAGGGGGCCGGGCACAAATGGCCTGCAGGAACACAGACTCTTCAGAGGTCAGGTTAGAGGGCTGCCAATCACCTCTCTGTTTAAAGATTTCAAGGATATCACCAAAGGATACCTCAGAGGTTGATCGAGGGCAGCCTTCCCCATCATCAAAGTCTGTGTCTTCAGTAAGGGACTCTTCTGTGGAGTCCATTTGCTTCCTCTTGCACGAGCTCTTTTCATGATCTTCCTCAGAGGGAAAAGCTGGGGAAGACAGCGCAAAAGGGGTCTCATGTGGGAGTATGTCCTGAGGCCCTTGTGTCCGGTGTTTGCTAGGAGCGGCTTGTGTGCATTGCATTCTAGAGGAGGGCAGGGAGAGTGATAGCACAGTGTCCCCAACCGACGCAAGAGCCTTCCCCATTAGCTGGAAGGCCGGTCCACCTGAAGAGGGGTGGGACTCATGGCAGTGGTCACCCCTCGCCCAAGTGGCTCAGCCTGCCGACCCTGAGTCCCTGGATGGTTGTGAAACGCCAAGGTGTGTACGCCACAGCTGACATCCTGGGCAGTGGCAAGACTCTCCTGCCACAAAGACAACTGCGGCTCCTTAGTGAGGTCTATAAAGGGAACTGTAGTGGGGGAAGACTGTGCTATATCAAGGGGCTTCAAAGGCAATGAAGGAGGAGAATAAGTAGGGGTCTTTGGTAAAGGATGATCACCTCCCGAGGAAGGATAGGTCCTGGGGGGGGGGGGTACCTCTGGCCAAAAGCAACTGATCCACAAGACGCAACACATCATGTTCAGAGAGGCTTCTAGTGGATTTCATGGACATGGCTGAGGGAGAGTCAGGTCTATCCAAGGATGGAGCAAGCTCGGTGACCGCCACGAGGGGGGGCGGTCTGCACTGAAAACAACGGAACTGTAATGGTCTGAACTACTGTTGTCTGCACCGAGGAAATCATCGGTGCCGAAGGCATGGTCTGCACCGACGATGAGGTCGCTACCGAAGTGGTTGTCGGAGCTAAGGTCTGAGCCAAAAACATCGGTGACGAAAACTGAATGGTCAGTACCGAGAGGGTAATCGGTGTCGGGTAAGTTGTCAGAGCCAAAAAAGGAATGGGCGTCTAAATATCCATCGATGTTGTAACAGTCTGCATCGGATTAACAGTTGGTGCCGGTAAGGGAGTCTGAACCGAGGAGTTCCTTAGTACCGATACAGTATGGGTCACACTAGTCGGTGCCGAAGTCGCAGATGGCACCAATGGCCTCGGTGCCGAAGATCTTGGCACCGAAAGTTCTGGAGCCGAAGAAGTCAAATCCAAACTGGAAAGCTTAGCTTTCTTAGGTCTCGGTTCCTGAGAGTCCCCAGCTGGGGACGAATGAAAAGACTTGGCCTTTTTTTGTTCATCACTCTTTTTCTTATGGGATCTTGGAGGGGTTGAAGCCTCTGACCCAGAAATAGCCTCTGAAAAGGGAGATTTAAGTAGCCCTTTCAATATTAATTTATTTTTCCTTTCAATTAATGTCCTGTTAGAAAAGTTCTTACAAATCCCGCAAGGCGGGTCAACTGTTAAGTGAGGCACACCCAAGCAGTGGGCACAAAGGGAATGTGCATATGAAGTAGGTAATTTATGGCCACAATCCAAACATCTTTTAAACCCTGCACTACCTTTTTTATCTGCCATGGTTAGAAGGAAAGAAGGAGGAACCAGAAAAATACCAGCAATGGTACAAGAAATACCCGAAGATAAAAAGGAAAGGGGTTTACCAACGATGGTAAACAAAAAAAAAAAAAAAAAAAAAAAAAAAAAAAAAAAAAAAAAAAAAAGGAATTACCTCGCAGTAAGAAGAGAAGAGTTGAAAAGGATTGAAAAAGGTTGTCGCTAAATGCAATAAGGTGTAAGAGATAACTGTCTAATGACTTTTTTGTGAAAAAAGCTGTCTTAGAACTTAGGTATGATGAAAAATATTGCACTTAGCGCAAGAGAAGTAGCTTGACACAACCGAATGGTGACGCAGCAAACGAAATCTGGGGTAACAGGGACAGGGGAATTCTGGGTAAGAGTTTAGCTCGAGAGTTGTGGCTGGCGCGAGCTTGGAAGATGGTCGGCTCGGTTCCGTGGTCGGAACCGACTACCCACTTGTAAGGAATGAATGAGGATTAACAATATCAGATGCATGGTTTTCCATGACAAAAATTTCAAATCACATGAATCAAAGGGTTTGAAGGGAGAACTTGTGAGAGACTGAAGCACCAGAGTCAAGTCTCAGGGTTCTAAGAGAGGCTTGACCGGAGGTTTAACATGTAATACGCCCTTCAAAAAGGGCTTGCATAGGCGGTGTGACATAATTTAAGAATTATCACGACCATTATGAAAATTGGCGATAGCTGCTAAATGTACAGTGATCATTGAAGCTGAGGTTCCTGCATGTAAAAGAGTAGTCAGGTATTGTAGGATCTTTTGAATAGGCATAGAGAAAGGGTCTAAGTTCTGGTCTTTGGCCCAAATAGAGTACCTAGACCATTTACTAGAATAAACTTTTCTAGTGGAAGGTTTATGTGAGGCCAGAAGAATTTCACGAACAGGAGATGGGATGTCAGGCAGCCTGGGAATCATTGGAAGTGGAGGAACCAAGCTGTGAGCTTGAGACTGTGCAGGTTTGGATAAATCAGTCCCTGATGATGAGATAGCAGGTCCTGGGAATGCTCCAGAACCCACGGGCTGTGAATCAGATGAGGCCATAGAAACGGGAACCAGACTTGACGTGGCCAAAAGGGGGCAATGAGGATCACTTTGCTTCTCAACCTCTGAGCTTTCTGGAGAAATTTTGGGATGAGGGGAAATTGGGGAAAGGCATACAGAAGACCCGGGTGCCAATCATGCGTTAGAGCGTCCCTCGGTGGTTCCCCCTGAGGGGGGATTAGGGAAAAATAGCTTCTGCATTTGTAGTTTAGAGGGGAAGCAAATTGGTTGCAGCAAGGCTTGCCTCAGCGCTGGATGATCCGATCTGCTGTTACAGGGTTGAGGGACCACTCGTGAGGCATCAGGATATTCCTGCTCAAATTGTCCGCAATAAGGTTGGAACTCCCAGGAATGTGCGTTGCTATAAGAAAGTGGTTGGAAACTATCACCCACTGCCAAATCCTCATGGCTTCCTGACACAGGGAGTAAGACCTGGTTCCGCCTTGCTTGTTGATATACCAGACGACTGACATGTTGTCTGACTGAATTGCAATGGTCCCCGAGGGAAGGGATGCATGGAACACTTGTAACGCTAAGAGAATTGCCCTCAGTTCCAGGACATTTTTGTGCAAGTTGGCCTCCATGGAGGACCGAGTGCCTTGGACAGTCTTTCTCTGGAAATGCCCCCCCCCCCACCTTAACAGTGAAGCGTCCGTGGTCACTGTGGCTGTGAGCTGGGCAAGACTGAAAGGTCGACACCAAAGATTCATTTGTGGCTTCATCCACTATAGCATTTCTTCCTTGCAATGGTTTGTAAGACGTATCATGTGGTTGAGTGGGTGAGTTAACAATGACCATTGTGCGGAAAGGAGCCACTGTGGGATTTTCATGTGCAGTCTCGCCAGTGGTATTAACATAATGGCAGCTGCCATGGAGCCCAAGAGTTGCAGTACAAGATGTGCTGGTACATAGGTCTGAGGAAGAAGGTCTTGGATTTGGTGTCCTATTTTCGAAAGCCTGTGAGGGGGGAGAGAAGCTTGACAGGATGTTGTGTCGAAGACCGCTCCAATAAATTCCAGTGTCTTTATTGGGGACATTTGAGATTTGTCTTTGTAGATTGTAATCCCCAAGTGAAGACGGAGAGCTTGAGTGTAAGAGAGACTGCAGACTAGAAGATTCCTGGTCGGAGCAGTAAGGAGCCAATCGTCTAGATAAGGAAACACCTGGAAACCTTGCAGTCGAAGATGAGCTACCACAACTGCCATACATTTGGTGAACACTCGGGGGGGGGGGGGGTTGTCGAGAGACCGAATGGCAGTGTGTTGAACTAGTAGTGACTGGATCCCAGCTGGAGGCGGAGAAACCTCCAGGAGCGGTGAAACATCTTTATGTGGTCTTACACGTCCTGAAGGTCTATAGAGCACATCCAGTTATCCCTCCCTAGGAAGGGAAGAATGGACTGTATCGTGACCATCCGGAATTTTTGAGGTTTGATAAATTTGTTCAATAGGCTGAGATCCAGGATTGGTCTCCAGTCCCCTGTCATTTTTGGTACTAAAAAAGGACCTCGAGTAAACCCCGGATCCTGTTTGGTCTGGTGGGACTGGTTGGATGATTCTTTTCCTTAGCAGCTTTTCTATCTCTAAGGCTGATAATTCCCTCTGATTGGGTGGTACATTGGAGATTCATTTGACTGGTCTGGGAGTTAAGTTGAAAGGTATTTGGCCTCTGGATATTATTCTCTGCACCCAAACATCGGTAGTAATAAGATGTCAGACTGGTAGCTGCAGAATAAAATGACCCCCGACAGCTTCCAGAGAGAAGCAATCGGGCCTCTGCTCAAGAGTGCTGGTAGGGTCTGCCAGAGAAAGAATCTCTAGCGCCCTGGTTACGTGGACCCCCCTCTACCCCAAAAGGGACGTCTTCCATATGAGTTGCCCCCTCTGCCCAGGGGGGGATTGTTCACCACGAGTGTCACGTAAAGGTCCTTGGGATTTCTTGAAGCACATTTTTCTTCCCTTCTGGTTCCTGGAGTAGCACCTCTAGGGGTTGGAAAGGCGTAAGCTCACAGCAGACAAGGTCTTTCAGTCTTTCTCACTATGTGTAAGTGTGTCTCGTACTTTGGGTCCAGAAAGTGCAGATGCGGCGACAGATGCATTGACGAAGGAAGATTTAAAGGGGTCTGCGAAGTCACACAACCGCATCCAAGCATTACTTCTCATGACAACGCCTGATGCGGCAGCTCGAATTGCCCTCTCGGTGGAGTGAGATATCAAACGCATCGAGGGGTTCGAGATGCATTCAAGGGTAGCTAGCTGTGAGGCGAAAGTATCACGCACCTCATCAGACAGTACCCCACCAAAGAGGAAGACATCTCAGAAATTAGGTCTCTTTGGAGACGAGTAAAGTGGGCCAGATAGTTCAGCGACTGAATGGCGAATGTCGCTGAAGCATAGGTCCGTTTCCCTAGTCTGTCCATGGTACGGGACTCTCTGTTTGGAGAATTGATTGTGGAACTATCTTCTGCCAGTTCCCTCTTGGTGGCTACCACAACGACCACAGAATCAACTGTCAACTGCTAGGACAAGTGGGGCTGGTCTTCAGGTGTAGATAAAATTTTTGACTGGCCTCCGAGGGACAGGTTCTATGTTGTCTGGAACCTTCCAGGCATGCTGCACAATGATTTTAACAAGGTCATCTGCTGGTGGGGTCACCCATGAAGTATATGGCCAGGCACAGAAGGCCTGCAGGAACACTGATTCCTCAGAAGAAGGGTTATAGAACTTCCAGTCTCCCCTCTGCTTGAGGATTTAGAGAATGTCTCCGAATGAGATGTCATCTGGGGGAGACCGTGGGGACCCTTCCCGCTCATCACAATCAGTGTCTTTGGTGATAGATTCCTCCGGTGAATCAAGGTGCTTCATCTTGCACCGTTTCTTCTGGGGTGGCTCCCCCGTGGGATCTTCTGAGGAGGACTCCGAAGTAGGGGTTCCCTTCAAAGAGGGTTCTTGTGACTCCCATGCCCAGAGTCCTGAAATAGAGGGTTGGGAGAGGAGCAAGAGAACTGGAAGCCATCAAAGCCATGGACATAGACAGCACCAGTGAGAAAATAGGCGCCGAGCTAGATACCAAGGTACGGATGGTCCAAGCACTGCCTCGGGAGAGCATCAGTTCCACCGGAGCCGATGCAGCAAGCGTGGATGGTGCCGACAGGGAAAACACTGCTGTTGGAAATGAGACAGTATGCACCAGAGGTATCTTGTCCTTGGCAGGTATTCGAGTTTTGGAGCCGATGGAGTGAAAGAAACTGTCGGCACCGTGGCTGGGGATGGTGCCGAAGCAGGTACAGTCATCGGAGCCAATGTCGGATCCAGAGACGACACCGAAGTCAGTGGTGCTGAGGTCAGTACCGAAATAGGGGTGAATATCATGGACAGCACCGAGGGAGAAGACACAAAGTCTGGTGCCGAAGAGGTCTGCACCAAGGAAGCATGGAGCTGACTCGGTTCTGTAACTGACGGAGATGCAGGAACCGAGTGACTCCGTTTGTCCTTATGTTTATTTGGTCTTTGGAGGGGGTGAGACCTCCGACCCAGATAGAGCCTCCGAAAAAGGTGTCTTGAGTAATCCGTTTGTCCTTATGTTTTTTGGTCTTTGGAGGGGGTGAGACCTCTGACCCAGATACAGCCTCCGAAAAAAAGGTGCCTTGAGTAATCTGTTTTTCCTTAGGTTTTATGGTCTTTGGAGGGGGTGAGACCTCCAACCCAGATTGAGCTTCCGAAAAAGCTGCCTCCGAAAAAAAAGTGCCTTGAGTAATCTGCTTTTCCTTATGTTTTAAGGTCTTTGGAGGGGGTGAGACCTCCGACCCAGATAGAGCTTCCGAAAAAGGTGCCTTATGTAATCCATTTTTCCTTATGTTTTTTGGTCTTTGGAGGGGGTGAGACCTCTGACCTAGATAAGGCCTCCGAAAAAGGTGTCTTGAATAAACCTTTTAAGATAAGTTTATTATTATGTTCTGCAAGTGTACAATTACTAAAATTAGCACAAAAGTCAAAGTCAGATCTAATATGATCCACTCCCAAACAGTAGACACAACAAACATGTGTATCTGAGTTAAGCATCTTACGTCCACACTTGTCACACTTATTAAAACCCAACTTAGCTTTGTCTGACAGAGTAAGGCAGCAAGGCTATCCTATAGAAAAAATAAGGGAGAAAATACCAGGATGTTATTTTAAAAAAATACCACTAGTAGAAAGGAATGGCCTGTCAAAGACAGGAGAGAGGGGCAGTACCAATAAAGGTAAAAAATTAAATTACCAAGGAAAAGGGTAGGAAACAGGCTTAGGTTATAGGCAACAGTAAGAAAAGGCTAACTTGACTAAAAATTAAATAATGTTGAAGAGAAACTGTCTTAAAATTAACAATTTTCTACTTAGCTTTGAGAGAGATGGCTAGCACGTCTGACTAGGAACACAGCAAACAAGATCTGGAGTAACTAGGAGAGTGGCATTATGGGTAGGTCTTAGCTGAGAGTTTTTGGCTTGTGCAAGCTGGGAAACGGCCATATCGGTCCCGAGGACATAGGTTCTTAGGTTGGTACTAGGCTATTGGCCCTAGGGCCTATACAAGCCTAGCCATAACAATTCCCTGGCTATTTCTTCCCACACTATTTACTTCCCTGTACCCCTGTCTAGCAGGGCGACTGACATGATCCCTGGGATGAATTTCCTTTCTCCCATCCAATCATCAAGGTTCCTTTTGAAGAGGGCCAAAGAGGCGCTCTGCTTGATATGTATGGGCAGTCTATTCCAGAGTCTGGGGAGTCTCTGGGTCAGGAACCTATCCCTCCAGCATGTTTTGTTTATTGTGATGACAAGATTTACATCCCTGGAGCATATGGCTCTGACGGATTGGGATTTCTTTAAGTGTAGCATGTCCAACAGCTCTGGGTTTGACATGGCCTTGTATGTTAAGCAGAGATCGCCTTGGAGTAGACGACATGCGACAGAATATAGCTGGAGTTTTTTAAGGCGGTCAGCATACGGCATCTGCTTTAGGCCTGTGATTCTTTTAGTTAGGTATTTCTGTGGCCTTTCCAGTTGTTACAGATGTCTTGAGAGGTATATACCAAATTGGGCATTGTATTCTATAATGGGTCTAATGAGGGATGAGTACAGTGGGACAATGACCTCCTTTTTTCTGGATGAAAAGCCCTTAGTCATGAGGTGTGCCACATAGAAGGATTTCCTGACTGTTGTGGCGATGTGGTTATTGAAGGTGAGACCACTGTCCACCTATGTCCCTAAGTCTCTTATCACACTTTCGGTGTTTAGTGTACTGCCACCTATGTGATAATTCACGGGTACATGTTTTTCCCAAAGGGGATAACTATACATTTCTTGGCATTGAGCTTGAGCCCATGGCTCTGGCACCAAGCATCTGTTTCTGTAAGGCCCTTTTGTAGAGTATCCACATCATTTGGGGATTCAATAATGGCTCCCAGTTTGCAGTCATCTGCGAACTTTGTTAGCCAGAGTCCCTTAGTGTTGGCCTGTACTTCAGAGAAGTAGATGCCAAACAAGAGAGGTCCCAGGACTGAACCCTGAGGTACCCTACTTGTCACTTGTCTGGAGCTGGATTTGGAGTCAGCTACTTTTATAGTGTGGGTTCTGTCAGTAAGCCAGTTGGCAACCCATCGAGTGGCATAGGGATTAATGCCCAGCTTTTAAATTTATCTATGATTCCAGAGTGGGGGATGGTGTCAAAGGCCTTGGCAAGGTCCAGATAGGCTGTGTGAACTGCCTTACCCTCGTCCACGGCTCTGGAGACTGATTAGAAGAAGTCAATAAGGTTGAGGAGACAATATTGGCCCTTCACGAATCCAAACTGGGTGGGGTCCAGTGTTTTAAGGTTGCCAATGTCTTTGTTTACAAGTTCCATGATAATACGTTCCATGGCCTTGCAGATCAGGCTCGTCAGACTGATGGGGCAGTAGTTCCCGGGATCCAAGGTGGATCATCCCTTGTGGAGTGGGATAACTGTAGCTGTGCGCCACTCAGTGGGCATGAAGCCTGAGGTGAAAGTATGATTAAACATGACACTTAGGTGAGGTGCCAGTCCATTTTGTAGTTCATGTAGTACACAGCCCGGGATGTCATCTGGTCCCATAGATGCTGTATTCTTAGCTTTGTAGAGTGCGATTTTTACCTGTGTGGCCGTTATTATCGGAATTTGGCAATCTTCCAGTATTGAGATGGAAGGAAGAACAAAGGCATATCTGGAGCCATTACTATAACAGGAATACCTCACAGAAGAGTTGCTCTATCTACCCGTTGATCCAGAATATAACAGAAGGGGGTTGGTGAGAGGGACGGTGAGGTGGAAATGAAAATGGACAACACAGCATTATGGTGAGTACATAACTTTATCTGATGTTGTCAGTTTTCATTTTGGCATCACTGATGGGACAGAGCCCCCAGCTACCAAATCCCCGGGTGGCCTCAAGGAAGAATATTCCTCAGCACCATTGAGCCAAATGATGCTCTACCCCTACAGAGTAAATCCAGTTTGTAATGAGATATGAAGGTATGAGGAGAAACCCAAGTTGCTGCTGCACAAATGTCATCCAAGGAGGCTCTTTACTAAAAAGCTGAGGAAGTTGCTAATGATTTTGTAGAGTGGGCACGTACACGGTTTGTGAGAGGCAAATTTAATTTATCGTAAACAAAGGAAATGCATTTAGTTAGCCATATGGATACAGACATTTTAGACACTGATCTACCCTACTTTCTTTCAGCAAAAGAGACAAATAACTGGTCTGACTTTAAGTGTTTTGTTCTGTGCAAATAAAAATTAAACTGTCTGTGAAAATCTAGTGAATGTAACAAGTATTATCCTTTATTGGTATAATTAGGGAAGAAAAAGAATGCATTTGTTCACAATGTAACTCTATCTTGAAAAATTAAGTATGGATGTTTCACCGACAAGGCCCTAATTTCTGAAATTCTTCTTGCAGAGGTAAATGGCTATGAAAAACAGCATCTTCCAAGAAAGGAACTTCAGATTACAAGTATTTGCAAGTTCAAAGGGAGGATGGACTAATGCTTGCAGTAGTGGAGTAGGCTCTCTAACTGGGGATCTCAAGGGAAGAGCTCCCTGTAGAAATGTCTTACAAAGTTTATGTGAAGCAAGTGAGGAACCATCTAGGCCAGTGTGGTAGATGGAAATCACTGCTAGTTGAACCTTGATTGTGGATAAGTTGGCAGGTTTAGAGCTGGGTCCAGAATCCAGGGTTGATGGATCAGATGAGGTCAAAGGAAGGGGAACCAAATTTGCCGAGGCCAAAAGGGGGCAATGAGAATCACCTTGCTCTTCAATCTGGCAGCTGTCTGTAGGAACTTTGGTAATAGAAGAATCGGGGGGTATGCATACAGTAACTCAGGGGGCCAGTTGTGAATAACAGCATCCTTCTGTGACTTCCCACTGTGAGGGAATTAGGGCAAAGTAGCTGCTGCACTTGTTTAGGGGAGAGGCAAAAAAGGTTGCAGCAAGGGACCACTTGTGAGGCAACAGAATGCATCTGCTCAGTTTGTCTACTAGCACATTGGATTTCTCCAGGATGTGCATTTCTAAAACAAAGTGGTTGGAAGAGATTGCCCATTGCCAGACCCTTAGTGCTTCTCGACAAAGAGGGTATGACTCGGTTCCTCCTTGTTTGTTGATGTACCAAACCACTGACATATTGTCTGTGTGCATTGCAACTGTCCCTGATGGAAGAGCTTCGTGAAAGGCTTGCAATGCTGAAAGCACTGCTCTCAATTCTAGAACATTAATATGCAACTTAGCCTCATCGGGGACCACGTGGCTTGGACTGTCTTTCCCAGATAATGCAACCCACCCTATCTGGGAAACATCCGTGGTCACTATGACCATAGGCTGAATAGGGACAAATAACTGGCCTTGAAGAAGTTGACAACTAAAACCAGGAACCAATACAGGATAAAATCCACAAAAAAAAAAAACAGAACCAAAAGGTGACTTCCACAACCTCGATCAGATTTTATTTAGCACTTTCGTCAGCATACATCAGTTGACTTCTTCAGAATAATTAAAATTCAAACCACAACCATGCTTCCAACAGAGTAGCTATGTTTGAATGTGCATTTTGCGGTGGTCCCTGGACCCTGAGTGTGTCCTACTGAGTAGGACACGCTCAGGGTCCAGGGACCATCTTGAAGAAGTTGATCCAACTGGCTCCACCACATCAAATGTTTTTTGCATGAGTTAGTAATTCTTACTGGAGCAGACACAGGCAACTGTAGACTGGACCATTGAGATGCCAACATCTACTGAAGAATTCTCATGTGAAACCTTGTCAGAGGTAGAAGGGGAATAGTCACAGCCATCAATCCCAGCACTTGTAGAACTAGGCGTGCTGGAACTGTTGTACTGCAAAGAATTTTGTTTACTTGTGATGTTAAGGTTTGAACCCTGGAGAGAGGCAGAGAGGCCACTGTAGACCTAGTGTCCAGAAGTACTTCAATGGATACTATGGAATGAGTTAGTTGAAGCTGAAACTTTTCGAAATTTATGGTTATTCCTAGACAGGTACAAGTTTGAATTACCTTTTTCCTTGGCGTGTTGAGTTGAGGCCTGGTCATGGTGGAGATGAGCCAGACGTCCAAATAAGGAAACATGCAAAATCTGTGCAGTCTGACGTAAACTGCTACCACTGCCATCCAATCGTCTTTTTCCAGAAAAGGAAGTATAGACTGAATCTTGACCATCCAGAACTTTGTTTTCTGAACAAGATTCAAAATTGGTCTCCAGTCTCCTATCTTTTTTGGCACTAAAAAGAATCTTGAGTAAGTTCCAGATCCTTTCTCATCTGAGGGGACCTCTTGGATGACTCTTTTGATTAACAGCTTTCATATCTGAATTGCTGCTTGTTCCCTCTGACTGGATGGAACATCGGGGAGTTTTTCTGAATTTAGGGGAAGATGGGAAAATGGAATTATATATCCTCTGGATATGATCCTCTGCACCCAACTGTCATTTGTTATTTTTACCCAAGCTCTCTCGTGCAGTGATATGTGACCTCCAATTGCCTCCAGAGAGGGACAATCGGGATTCCTTTCAGGAGCGCCGGAAGAGTTTACCAAAGAGGGGTTCTCTGAAACCCTGATGTTACGGGCATCCTCTGCCGCGAGGGCGGCATCTATCATTTGAACTTCCCGCTCTGCCTCTGGGGGAAGGGCCTCCACGTGTGTTCTGGAAATTCCCTTGAGATTTTCTGAACCACATCTTTCCACCCCCTTAATGATTCCTCAAAAATTATCTTGGGGGGGGGGTGGAAAAACGTACGCCCATGGCAGAAAGGGTTTTTCCATGTTTCTCACACCTGGAAAGTGTTGCTCTTACATTGGGACCAAAAACAGAGGATACATCAAAGGGAGCCTTGATGAATGTAGACTTAAAAGGCTCCACAAAATCACACAGATGCATCCAGGAGTGTCTCCTAATGGCTACACCTGAACAGATTACTCTTCAGATTCCTTCTGCCACATTGGAAATAAGCCTCATAGAGGAACTGGATATGGATTGTAGGGTTGCCAGCTGAGAAGTGATGGAATCTTTCACATCTTCAGAAACATATCCTGAGAGAGTATCTGTAAGCTCCTTGACCATATCCCTCTGAAGCCTAGTAAGGTGTGCCAAGTAGTTCAAGACTCTTGAGGCAAAGGCCACTGAAGCATAGACATGCTTCCCGAACCTGTCCATCTCTTGCGACTCCTTGTTTGGGGATGGACAGAGGTACTCTCATCAGCAAGTTCCTTTTTGCAGTGGCTGCCTCCACAACCATAGCATTACCTGGCGGACCTTTTGAGCAAAACGGCTTGGTTTCTGGTGGGGACATGATCTTGTCTGGTGTCTTTAGAATGGGCTCAATGGTATCAAGTTCTTTCCAGGCCCACTGCGAGACTAATTCCAGGAGCTCGTCAGAGGGCGGGGCCAACCCGGAAGTAAATGGGCTGGTACCAAAAGCCTCCAGTAACAGAGATTCCTCTGACAGAGGGTTGCTGGACTTCCAGCCACCTCTCTGTTTCAAGATCTCCAAAATGTCTCTGAACGAGACATCTTCAGGAGGTGACCGTGGGGACCCCTCACCCTCATCAAAATCTGTGCCCTCAGTGACTGATTCAGGGGAATCAATATGATTCCTCTTGTTTAACTTCTTCTTAGGGACTTCTAAGGTGGGAGACTCCAAGGAAGTATCAGAAAAAGTGGGAACACCCTTGTGTAAAGTCTGGAGTTTTGGTAACAGAGGCGGGGGAGCAGAAGCTGTAGGATCCAAAGGGTATTGCATTGTCTGAATCTGAGGAGCAAACAAAGCTCTCTCCAGTACCCTGAAAGCAGACCATCCCAGAGAGGGGTAAAGACTTGGATCCTAAAACAATAAGCCTTTGATCCGTAGTCCTTTCCTGTTCCGAGAATATCCACCCTGCGGCCAAAGTCAGAACCAAACTGACCACTGCCAAGGCTCCGAGATGCAGAGCCGGCTCAGAAATTGTCGGAGTTGAATGCCCCACCCACACCTGGGAAACTCTGATCACCTCTCCATATTGTTACTACCAGCATATAAACCATTGCTAACTAGAGGGAGACCAACAGTTAAACAAGTAAGAGTATGTCCAGAGGGTGAAGTCTCAGCACTCCAGGACTGTTTCAAGAGCACAAACTGGAGCATATTCAAGGAGGTGGCTAGAGAGAACCAGTGTATCAACCTGGAGGAGTACACTGAGGTGATGATGGGCTACATCTTGAAATGGTGTGGACGATGTGAGAGTCACCAAAACCATCATCACATGGGCCAACCAGAAACCCTGGTTGATGAGAGAGGTATACGAACTACTGAAAGCGAGGAATACAGCCTTCAGGTCTGGAGACAGAGAAGCCCTCAGAACAACCAGAGCAAATCAGAACAAGGGAGTGAGGGAAGCAAAATGCACATATGGCAGAAAGATTCAGAGCTACTTCTCTGACCAAAAAGACCTCAAGGGCCTATGGCAGGGTATCCAGTCCTTAACTGACTACAGGCCTCTGTCTTCACAATGTGAGGACAATAAGGAATTCCTAAATAAGCTGAATGCCTACTTCAGCAGATTCGAGGAAGGGAACAGAACAACAGCAAAGAAAATGCCCATCAACCATAACGAGGAGATGCTCACCCTTAACCCAGCTGATGTCCAGAGGGCACTGCGCAGAGTTAAACCGAGAAAAGCAGCTGGGCTTGACAACATCCTTGGGCGTATGTTCACAAATGTTCTCATGGATATTTTCAATAACTCTCTGAGTCAGCAAATAGCTCCAAAATGCTTTAAGGATACAACAATTATTCCATTACCAAAGAAGTCTCCACCATCTTGCCTAAATTACTACCGCTCTATAGCTCTCACCTCTACAGTGATGAAGTGTTTTGAAAGGCTGGTCAAGGACGTCATAACATCTGGGCTGCCTGCTGGTCTTGACCCTCTGCAGTTTTCTTACAGAGCAAACCACTCTATGGCAGATGCCATCTCTTTAGCACTCTATCGCTGGAACAACTTGAGAATAAAAACAAGGGTATTATTCACTGACTTCAGCTCTGCTTTTAACATGGTCATCTCTCTTCAGCTGGTAATGAAGCTACTCCAACTAGGCATCAACACTCCACTTTGTAACTGGATTCTTGACTTTCTCACAGACAGACCTCAGAAAGTGGGCGGAGGAAATAACTCCACAGATAGCATCACTCTTAACATTGGAGACCCACAAGCATGTGCACTAAGTCCCTTGTTGTTCAACCTGTTAACACATGATTGTACAGCCAGGTACAAAACAAATCATTTCATCAAGTTTGCTGATGACACAACAGTGGCGGGCCTCATCAGTAATGACAAGAAAACAGTGTATAGATATGAGGTGGAACAACTGATTACCTGGTGTGGAAATCTAAATGTGATCAAGACAAAAGAGATAACTGTGGACTACAGGAAAAATTGCAAGGAACATTCTCCCCTCACCATCAATGGGGAAAGCGTGAAAAGCACAAAGTTTCTGGGAGTACTCATCGATGAGGACTTGTCTTGGAACACAAATACAAATGTCATAGTCAAGAAAGCACACCAAAGATTGCACTTTTTAAGAAGGCTGAAGACAGTGAATCTCCCATCGACAGTTCTCACTACCTTCTACAGAGGTACTATAGAAAGCATCCTGACGAACAACCTCATAGTATGGTATGGAAGCTGCTCTACCTCTGAGTGCAAATCCCTCCAGAGAGTGCTGAAGATAGCTGAAAGGATCATTAAGACCACCTTACCACCTATCCATGACTTGTACTTATCCAGATGTCTCAGCAGGGTCAGAGGAGTAATTAAAGACTGCACTCACCCTGCTTACAGACTGTTCCTAAACCTATCATTCGGAAAGCGCTTCTGAAGCATACATTGCAGAACAGTTAGTTATGTACTCACCATAACGATCGATGTATGTGGTCCATCTCGCCTACATTCATTACTGATGGGTTCGCAGCCGATAATCAGCTCCGACTCGGTCGACTATTTTCTAGCACAAAGTCTCTAATTGGCTGGGCTAACCCGTATCCCAGGATGCACCTCTCCCAAACCCCTCAGATCTTGTTTGCATACATCCGAGTCACTCCACATACACCAACCTCAGTAAGAGGAGTATCATCCACCAGGAAAAGGGAATAAACCGATTCTGAAGGGTCTCAGAGCAATTATCCTCCAAATCCTTCAGGCAGGGGGCAGGTGGGAGGGTACGTAAGAATGTAGGCGAGATGGACCACATACATCGATCATTATGGTGAGTACATAACTAACTGATGTTATGTGGTCCTATCTCGCCTACATTCATTACTGATGGGACAGTGTCCCTAGCACCTCTAACCTGGGAGGCTCATAGGAAAATACTCCTGAGAACCGTGGAACAAAAGGAAGCCCAGCCTCTAGATGCCACGTCCAGCTTGTAATGAGAGATAAAGGTGTGATGAGAAGCCCAGGTGGCCACTGCACAAATGTCGTCCAAGGAAAGCCTGGCATGATAAGCTATTGAAGTCGAGACCATCCTAGTGGAATGAGCCTTGACTGGGAAGGGTAAGTTTCTTCCTGCTGATGAGTAAATAAAGGTAATGCAATCCTTAATCCACTTGGAAATTGTGCACTTGGAAACAGAACTACCTGTTCTATTTTCCGAAAAAGAGACAAACAATTGATCTGATTTTCTTACGTGTTTTGTCCTGTGTAAATAGAATCTTAGTTGTCTATGCACATCCAATTGATGAAATTTGAACTCTGCCTTGTTGGAGAAGTTGGGAAAGAACACAGGTAACTGAATGGATTGGTGGAGGTTAAATGTAGACGACACCTTAGGGAGAAAGGACGGATTAAGTCTCAAGGATACTCTGTCCTTATGGAATATCAAATACGGGGGCCTAATGGACAATGCTTGAAGTTCTGTTACTCTTCTAGCCAAAGTGATGGCCACTAAGAAGGCCGTCTTACAGGATAAGAATTTCAGTTCGCAAGTGGCAGCCAGCTCAAAGGGCGGAGAAGTGATGGCTTGCAATATCAGATTTAAATCCCATGGCATGATGGGTTCTGACACAGGAGGATGCAGTAACCAGGCTCCTCTCAAAAAGGCCTTGCAAAGTTTGTGGCCCATAAGACAGGGCTCATAGGATACATGGAAATTAGAAATGGCTGCCAGCTGCACTTTAATGGACGAGGGAGCAGAGCCCTGTCGGAAGAGCATAGCTAAAAAGTCTAAGACTGCTGATATAGGGGCTGTGAAAGGGTACAGACCTTGTGCCTGAGCCCAGATGGAAAATCTCTTCCACTTGCTAGAGTAAATTCTTCTGGTGGAGGACTTGTGAGACGACGAAAGAATATGCACCACCTCAGGTGAAAAGGAATGTAGTCTAACTATCGAAGGAAGTGGAGCAGCCAGGCTGTCAACCTGAGGGACTGTAGGGAGGGGTAGAGCTGCCCCGACATATGAGTCAAAAGGTCTGGTACTGGATCCAGAGTCCAAGGACCGTCCACAGTGAACTGCTGAAGGAAGGGGAACCAGACCTGGCGCGGCCAGTGTGGAGCAATTAGAATCATCTTGCTTCCCAAGTGAATGGCTTTCTGAATCACTCTTGGTAACAGAGGAAACGGAGGAAAGGCATAGAGCAGACCAGAAGGCCAACTGTGGACTAGAGAGTCCCTGACTCCCCCTGTGGGGGAATCAGAGTGAAGTAGTTGCTGCATTTGGCAGTGAGGGGACTGGCAAAAAGATCTCAGCAAGGCTGACCCCACCTGCTGAAGATCCGAGTAGCAACTCGGTTGTTCAGGGACCACTCGTAAGGCATCAGAATAGCTCTGCTTAGCCTGTCTGCTATCACGTTGGATTTTCCCAGAATGTGCTTTGCCACTAGAAACCGTTGGGAAGACACTGCCCAATTCCACACTCTCATGGCTTCTCTGCAAAGGGGGTAAGACTTGGTTCCCCCTTGCTTGTTCAGGTACCAAACAACTGACATGCTGTCTGAGTGAATAGCAATTGTTCCCCGGGGAAGAGAGCTCTGAAGTGCTTGCAACGCTAACAGCACTGCTCTTATCTCCAAGACATTGATGTGTAAGTGTACCTCATGATCCTGCCACGTGCCTTGGACTATTCTGCCCAGATAATGCCCCCCCCACCCTATCTGGGAAGCGTCCATGGTCACTGTGGCAGCAGGAGAGAGGGGGACTAGATTCCTCCCCTTGTCCAGGT
Organism: Protopterus annectens; assembly: GCF_019279795.1. Classification (NCBI taxonomy): domain Eukaryota; kingdom Metazoa; phylum Chordata; order Ceratodontiformes; family Protopteridae; genus Protopterus; species Protopterus annectens. The sequence goes on from NC_056740.1 coordinate 282,320,542, forward strand.
TGGAGGAACATAGCCACCAACGGAGATCCTGCCTGCAATGCTCTGTGAGGAGAATTGGGTGAGAGAGGGGTAATTTATGATAGGACCACTGGACTGATAGGAGCCACTGGAGAATCTGCATGTGTAGCCTGGCTAAGGGTACTAACATGATGGTCACCATCATGGATCCCAATAACTGAAGAACTAACCTGGCTTGGACCTCCTTCCGGGGCAATACAGCCTGGACCTGAGATTGCAACACTGTAATCCTTTCTTGAGGTAGAAAGGCCCTCATTAGGACCGAGTTTAATTCTGCGCCTATAAATACAACACGCTGTGAGGGCAGCAAGGCAGATTATTCCCAGTTTAGTGTAATTCCTAACCTAGCGCTACTTGATCCCTTTGACTGGGTGGAACATCTGGGATTTTTTTGATTAGGGGAGGGGGCGAAACAAAGGGAATGGTGTAACCTCCGGTGATTATTCGAAGCACCATCGATCCTGAGTGATACTCTCCCAGGCTTGAGGATGCCTCGAAAAATGACCCCCATCTGGCTCCGGAGCCGCACAGTCGGGCAATCCCTCAGGGATGCTGATAGGAAGATCCGCGAAAGGAGTCGCAGTCTCCCAGATTGTGGGGGCCTCCTCTACCCCTGGGACGGTGTCTTCCAGAATAATTCCCCCCACCTCTGCCTCTGGAGGGGGACTCACCATGCGTGGCTGGGAAAGACTTTTGTGATTTCTTAAACCACATCTTCCCTCCTCTCTGAGCCTTGGGATAAGGCCTAGAGGGAAGAGAAAAATGGGCCCCTACGGCAAATAAAGTCTTACTCTCCTGTTCACATCTGGTGAGCGTATCTTTCACTTTGGGTCCAAAAAGAGAGGACCCATCAAAGGGGGCATCCATGAAGGAAGACTTGAAGGCCTCCGCGAAGTGACATAGGCGCATCCAGGCTTGCCTCCTAAGAGCCAAGCCTGAGCTAGCTGCCCTACTCACCCCTTCGGCTGCATAGGATATGAGCCTCATGGACGAGTTTGCAATGGAACCAAGGGTAGACAACTGGGCGTTAACAGTCTGCGCTACCGCTTCAGGCATGTTACACATCAAGGTATCTCCCAACTCTTTGAGGAGATCTCTCTGGAGCCGAGTAAAGTGACAAAGGTAATTCAGAGACCGCAGTGTAAAGGTCGCTGAAGACAGGGTACACTTCCCATATCGATCCATACTCCTGGACCCCATGTTAGGAGGATGGACGGAGGAAGAAGCCTCTGCAACTTCTTGCTGAGTAGCTGACGCCACCACCATGGCATCTACAGGGACCCCTTTTGTCAAAAACTCTTTCCCCGGGGGTGCAGCCAGGAACATATTAGGATGACTGGGCACTGGTTCCATGGAATCAGGGTGGTCCCACACCCTTCGACAAATCAGGTCTAAGAGTTCATCGAAGGGTGGAGACACCCAGGAGGCGGAAGATTGAGCTCCGAAGGCCTTGAGGAATACCGACTCCTCCTCAGAGGGTGGGCATGGAAGGCCAGTCGCCTCTCTGTCTCAAAATCTCCAGGATGTCGGAGAAGGAGACATCATCGGAGGCCGACTTAGGGGACCCCTCTGCATCATCGAGGTCGGTATCCAAGGTGATGGACTCGTTTTGGGAGTCTATGTTCTTCTTCTTGCATAACTTCTTCCTGGGAGGCTCCTCAGGCACCGACTCTGAGGGGCCCTCAGAAATCTGGGGACCACTCATGGGGGTGTCCTCAGGCCTTCGAGCTCTGCTGTCCACTGATAGGGGGGCGTCAGAGGCTGTAGTCGGGGTGTATGGGGACGGAGTGGCCGATCCAAGTGATGTCACTGACGACCTAGCCAGTGTGCTCCTCATGGCCTTGAAGGCGGGTCCCCCCGAATCCGAGGACTGACCCATCTCCGAGACCACAACCGGAGTCGGGATCCCCCTAGCCGATGCGCCGAGAGGGAGACTCGGGGCTGACAGAAGTCCCGATGCATCCCCCTCGGGCCCGACCGAGGAAACCCGAGTGCCGAAACCAGATGATGGAACCGAAATGGTTGGAGTTGACGACGGCTCCGATAAACCCATCAGGGGTACCGGAGCCGACATAAGGACATCACTCTGCACAGAACACTCCGGCTCCGATGACACAATGCTCGGAGGAGGAATCATCGGTACCAAAAAAGGAATAGGCTCCGGAGCTGACTGGGTCGGATCCGAAAACAATTTGGCTAACACTGGCGACTGAAGGAGCCTCTGAACCACCCTAGCCACGTCCAAATCAGATAACCTAGGGGATTTGGAGGCAACTGAAGGAGATGAGGATCTCCTACCTATTGATTCCTGTGTAACACTGGGTGACCGGCTCCGAATCGGCTCCAATATGATCGGAGCCGAGGTCGACTCCATTACCACCGATACCTCCTGCGGCCCCGAAGACAATGGAGCCAAGGAAGCAGTATCCAAACCGGAGCTCCTGTCCTGCGGCTCTGAAGCCAACGGAGCCGAGGAAGTTGTAACAATTTTCAAGATCTTCTCCGGGGGCTCCGAAGAACTAGATGGAGCCAGAGATCGTTTCTTAGTTCTGGTGGATTTGGATTTGCCAGTAGAAGAAGCAGATTCTATATCCTCTTCAAAGGAGGACTTGACCAGGCCCTTCAAAATCAGTTTATTTTTTCTTTCCTGCAGTACCCTGGAACTGAAGGAATGGCAGACACTGCAGGATTCCTGTAAGTGAATCGTGCCAAGGCAATAAACACAGATGGCATGCCCATCTGTGATTGACATTTTATAGGCACACTTTGAGCATTTTTTAAACCCAAAGGATTTATGCTCCTTTTGCTCTTTAGACATGTCCAACAAATTCCAAACACTCAACACAACAATAGGAAGATGGGATACTCTACAGGAACTCTAATTTAAATGCTCCTTAGGGATCAACGAGAGAAAACACTGAGAACAAGACGAAGGAGAGGACTTGGTCCCTCTAAATTAAACTGGCCTAGCCCGCCAAACACAAGGAAACCACACACACTCTCCACAAAACTCTAACAAGCTCAAAACACACAAAAAACCCAATATAGCTATGAAAATAGCTTTTGTTTGACAGAAAGGTATAAAACTTTAGAAAGTTTAGTCAAAAAGGTACTTAGCCACAGCCAAGCTCGAGACCACGTCCTAACTCAACGAGCGGCAAACGAGATCTGGGGGTTTGGGAGAGGTGCATCCTGGGATACTGGTTAGCCCAGCCAATTAGAGACTTCATGCTAGAAAATAGTCGTCCGAGTCGGAGCCGATTATCGGCTCCGAACCCATCAGTAATGAATGTAGGCGAGATAGGACCACATAACATCTACGAGATTCAAGAACAGCTTCTTCCCTAATGTCATCAGGCTGCTGAACTCTAGTAACCACTACACTCCATGATTGCTACCTTGATCAGTAGAAACTGCCTCAAATTGTGCATTAATCTGGTTACCAGTCTCATCTAATACTTAGTGCAATATTCACCATGACTGTAATTTATAGGCCATCTAGGGCAGTAGCAATGCAGTAAAATATCTCTATTTTCAGTGCAATATATGTTGCGAATTAGTAAATTATCCATAGTGCAATATTCTAATGTTCACAGTGCAATGCTCAAATGTCTCTTTCTGTTCAAGGATCAATGCAACATCTTAGTACCTGTGCAATACTAAAGTCTCATGCAAGCAAGTGTTCACTTTGAAAAGTGTTAAAATGTATTTCTAATTATGTGCAATATTAGTCTGTCTGCCTGCGTGTCCATGAAGGTGTTATATGTGTAAATGTCTGTGAAAATAGTCTATATGTTGTCTGCAGACTGAGTCTGGAGACACAGAATTTCATTCAGCTTTTACAGTTGTGTGATTTCTGAATGATAATAAAGTTTACTTTGACTTTGAGCTTGGACCTGAAGGAGCGGAAAAGGGTCTGAAAGCTCTCTGGATCCAACTGGATCAATGAGCTCAGAGTGAGTCTCAGATCCAGAGACAGTAAGGTCCTCGTATCTGAAGCAGATGGAGCTGGACAACTTGGTTCCAATGCCTCTGAGACCTGGGCCGGAGTCAGAGGAAGACCTAACAGAGGAGGGATTTCTGACACTAGGGCTTTCTGAACCAATGGGGTAGGAGCCAAAAAGGGGACAGACTGGCTCTGTGCCAAAGACAACTTCCTCACTAGTTTCTCTACATCTTCTTCAGTTAGGCTCCTGGTTGAATGGGTAGACAAAGCAGATGGCGACTTAGACCTATCCAAAAAGGGGGATGGCATCCTTGATGAAAAAGGATCCACCGAAGGAGAATGTCTTGATCTGGGTAACGTGACTTTGGATCCAAAGAATCCATCAGATCCAAAGGGGTGTGTTTCAACTTTGTTGGATCCAATATGAGAGCTGGATCCAAAAATGTAGGCTTCTTCCTCATAGTGTGCGAACTAATTGTAGGATCCAAGGATGGCCTTTGTACTGATTTTCCTGATTTTGATGAAGTAGAAGAGGAGCTAGGAGATGTAAGAGCTACCTTTCTGTTTTTTTATCTCTCTTTTTCTTTGGGTGGTCCAGATATGGCATCATCAAAGGATGAGGGCAGAAGTCCTTTTAGTATTAATTTATTTCAGTGATCTGCCAATGCTCTCAGCTATCTTGGAGGTGATGAGGACCTAGACAGAAGACACACAAAATGTGAGTGTCTGAAAGAAGAGTCTTCTTCCCTCATTTTTGACACTTTTTAAACCCTGCAGGACATTTGCCTTTGTCATCCATAGTTTTAGAACAAGAAAAACAGCAACGGACAAAAATATATATAGTTATTTAGAAGAAATCCTTTCTTTTTTTTTTAAAGAAGGAAAGAAAAAAAGAAACAGAAAAGGGGAGGGGAATACCATCAATGGTATTTGAGGCTACGAATAACATAGGAGATAGGGATTATTCGTGATAGTAATATAGAGTACCAGGAAGCGGTAAGGGTGAAAAAGGGAGAAAGAAGGTTACATTTCAATTATAAAAATAGAAGAAGCAGAAATTCAGAAAATTAGAGTAAGTAATTTGACTACTTATCTCTACCAATTGCTCGAGAGATCAAACAACCATGTCTTATCTCTGGAAGTGGTAAATGTGGTCTGAGGAAGTGAGAGGTGGTGCATTCTGGGTAAGGGTGAAGCTCGAGAGTTCAAGATTGCCATGAGCTTGTGTAGTGGCCGAGTTGGATCCAAGGGATGGGATCCAAACCCATCAGTGAGGCCGAAATGAAAACTGACATCACAGATCATGTAATTTTAATCAGCTCAGTTTGACACTCGAACTGAAGACACGTCTGATAGAGTCAACCTTATTACATGTCTGCACAAAGTCAGCCATATACTGTCTTTTGTCTCACCCTCAAAGAACTGAAGATTAGTGAAGAATTAGAAGTTATGTACCTACCATAACGTTCCATGTTAGTTGTCTTCTTCTCGCCTTCTTTCTTGCTGGATGGGTTCGGAGCCGATCCTCGGCTCCGACTCGGCCACTCTAAAAGCTTGACAGCTAGTTCCACCGGCTCGAGGCTCCCCTATATCCCACAATGCTAGGTGGTAACTCCTCAGATCTCGTTTGAAAGCTAAGCCCAGCAACGAAATTCCATAAAAGGAACAAAAGAAAACTCCTCTAGGTCTGTCCAGGCTAGGGGGAAGGAGGGGGGCCTTAAGAAAGAAGGCGAAGAAGACAACTAACATGGAACGTTATGGTAGGTACATAACTTCTAAATGTTAAGTTGTCTATCTCGCCTTCATTCTTGCTGGATGGGACCGCGTCCCTAGCACCTTATCCCGGGTGGCCTATCGGAACAGGCTCTTCAGTACAGTGGAACCAAAGTTGGCTCGGTCTCTAGAGGCCAAGTCCAACTTATAATGAGAAATGAAGGTATGGGGAGAAGCCCAAGTAGCTGCAGAACAAATCGAATCAATAGGCAGCCTATCTTGGAAAGCTATAGAAGTGGCTAAAGCTCTAGTTGAATGAGCCCTGGGTTTGGATGGCAATTGTTGATGTCTGATCTCATACACAAGGGTAATCAATGAAGTAAGCCATCTAGAGAGAGATATTTTAGAAATTGGAAGGCCCATTCTACCTTCTGCATAAGAAACAAACAGTTGATCAGACTTCCTGAATTGTTTGGTCCTGTCTAAATAGTACCTAAGTTGGCGATGAACATCTAAAAAGTGTAACTTTTGTTCTGACCTATTGGAATAATTAGGGAAGAACACAGGAAGTTCAATGGTTTGATTCAAATTTGCCAGTGAAGCTACCTTGTGCAAAAAGGACGGGTTAGTACATAAGGACACCCTATCCTTATGAAATACAAAATAAGGGGGTTGACTACACAGAGCATGGAGTTCAGAGACTCTTCTAGCTGAAGTGATAGCTACTAAAAAGAGTGTTTTCCAAGATAGTAACTTTATTGAACATGAAGCCGCAGGTTCAAGGGGTTGGAAGAATTAAGGACGCCAGAGCCAAGTTGAGATCCCATTGAGGAGGAGGATCCCTGATTGGTGGTTTGAGGAGAAAAACTCCCTTTAAAAAGGCTTTGCAGAGTTTGTGAGACATAATGGAGGACTCTGAGACTCCAACATGAAAGTTCGATATTGCTGCCAACTGAACTTTGATGGTAGATGGGGACGAACCTGAGTGGAAAAGTTCGGCTAGAAAGTCTAGAACTGATTGAATGGAAGCAGTACAAGGATCTATATTCTTTGACTGCGCCCAATAGGAAAAACGTTTCCACTTGCTATGATAAATCTTCCGAGTGGAAGATTTATGACAGGCTATCAAAATATCTCTAACTGAGCGAGATATCAGAGGAAGCCTGGCTAGAGTTGGAATTGGAGGAACCACGATGTGAGGTTCAGAGAAGGGAGGGAGTGGTGCAACTGACCCGACTGATGGGTCAAGAGGTCTGGAACTGGGTCCAGATGCCAAGGTTGCTCCAACAGATAACGGTGAAGAAACGGGAACCAAACCTGTCGAGGCCAGTAAGGGGCAATAAGGATCATGGAAGCTTTCTGAGCGATGGCTTTCTGTATTAGCTGAGATATCAGTGGGAAGGGAGGAAAAGCATACAGAAGTCCCCGGGGCCAATCGTGTACTAGAGCCGCCTCTGCTGGGGTGGCCTGGTTGGGGAAAGAGGGTGAAGAAATCGTCACTTGCTGTTTTGGGGAGTAGCGAAAAGGTCGCAGCAAGGCCGGCCCCACTTTCGAAAAACTTTCTCCAACACTGAATTCTTTAGAAACCACTCGTGAGGCATGAGAATAGCTCTGCTCAATTTGTCTGCAATCACATTGGACTTCCCGGGAATGTGCGTTGCTAACAGAAACCGCTGAGAAGAAATCACCCATTGCCACAGTCTGAGTGCCTCTCGACATAGGGGGTAAGATCTGGTTCCGCCTTGTTTGTTGATGTACCACACTACAGACATATTGTCTGTCTGAATTGCTATAGTTCCCATGGGAAGAGAGTCTTGTAAGGCTTGCAACGCTAGAAGCACTGCTCTCATCTCTAGGACATTTATGTGCAAGTGGCACTCGAAAGGTTGCCACATGCCTTGGACCATCCTGCCCTGGTAATGCCCCCCCACCCGATCAGGGAGGCGTCCGTTGTCACTGTAGCAACTGGAGGGGAAGGGACGAAAGGTCTCCCTAGGTGGAGCTGGGGAGATGTGATCAACCAAGAGAGATGATTCTTGCACGATTGAGTTATCCGAATAGGATGGGACATTGGAAGTCGTTGGAAAGACCATTGTGTGAAGAGCATCCATTGTAAAATTCTCATATGGAAGCGAGCTAATGGTAGAAGAGTGATGGCCGGCGCCATAATCCCTAAAACCTTCAGGATCAATCTGGCTTTGACTTTGTTGCTCTGCAAGACAAGAGAGACCTGTCTGTGTATGTCTGCTATTCTCTGCTCTGTGAGTCTGGCTGACATATTGACTGTGTCTAGATTTGCGCCTATAAAGGTAATAACACGACAAGGCGACAAGACAGACTTTTCGTAATTTATTGAAATGCCTAGTGTCTGACGTGTGAAAGGTGTAGTCTCTGGCAAGAAGCAAAAGATGCTTGGTGGGGGCTGTAAGGAGCCAGTCGTCTAAATAAGGAAACACCTGGAATCCTTATCGTCTCAGATGAGAGGCGACCACTGCCATGCATTTGGTAAACACTCGGGGGGTTGTAGTGAGACCAAAGGGCAGGGCTCTGAATTGGACATGACTGGTTCCCAGCCTGAAGCGGAGGAATCTCCTGGAGCTTCGACTCATTCTGATGTGATAGTACGCATCCTTGAGATCTATCGAGCACATCCAGTTGTCCCGCCCCAAAAGGGGTAGAATGGACTGCAGCATGACCATCCGGAACTTTGTTTTCTTGACAAACTTGTTCAAGTTGCTGAGATCCAAAATGGGTCTCCAGTCCCCTGTTTTCTTTGGAACCAAAAAGAATTTGGAGTAGATTCCGTATCCTGTTTGGTCTGCTGGAACTGGTTGAATGGCTCTTTTTGCGAGCAGTTTGAAATTTCTAATGCTGCTTGCTCCCTTTGACTGGGTGGAACGTCTGGAAGGGATTTTTTGGATTGCTTCGGAATGAAAAGGAATGGGATTCTGTAGCCTTCGGAAATGATAGACTGTACCCACTTGTCTTGAGTTAGGGATAGCCAGGCTTCTGGGTACAGCGATAATCTTCCCCCGACTGCCTCCGAAGGTGGACAGTCGGGCAACACCTCAGGGATGCTGAAAGGGCTTGTCGGAAAAGGATTCTCGACTGCCCTGATTCTGCGGGCCCCCTCTGCCTCTAGGACGGCGTCTACCATTATTGTTCCCCCCTCTGCCTCTAGAGGGGAATCGACTCTGTGCATCAGGCAAATCTCCCTGAGATTGTTTGCGGAATGAGAAGTTATGTACCTACCATAACGTTCCATGTTAGTTGTCTTCTCTCGCCTTCTTTCTTGCTTGATGGGTTTGGAGCCGATCCTCGGCTCCGACTCGGCACTTGCTAAGCTCGAGAGTCACTTTTACCAGCTCGAGGCAGCCCCATATCCCATGATGCAAGGCGGTAAGTACCCAGATCTCGTTTGTTGTCTATAGGCAATAACACCTAGCATAAAAAACTTCCCAAAGGAAGAAAGAAGGAGAGAAAAGCCTGAAGGATGGTTTTGGAGGACCAGCACTGTATGGTCTTAAGAAGCATTCTTCCATGTAGGGAGAAAAGGTCTGTCCAGGCCAGGGGGAAGGAGGGAGGGTCGCAAGAAAGAAGGCGAGAGAAGAGAACTAACATGGAAAGTTATGGTAGGTACATAACTTCTCAATGTTAAGTTGTCAATCTCGCCTTCATTCTTGCTTGATGGGACCGTGTCCCTAGCACCTCTATCCTGGGTGGCTCAATGGAACAGACTCTTGAGAACTGTAGAGCCAAAACTGGCTCTGTCCCTGGAGGCCAAATCCAATTTGTAATGAGAAACAAAGGTATGAGGAGTGGCCCAAGTGGCTGCTGCACAAATAGTGTCTAATGGAAGTCTAGCTTGAAAAGCTGTGGAAGTGGCTAAGCTTCTGGTTGAATGCGCTTTAGGTTTCGAGCACAGCTGTTTTCCCCTGAGCTGATAAATTTCAGAGATGACAGAAGAAAGCCATCTAGATAAGGTCACTTTTGAGACAGGAAGGCCTTTTTGTTATCAGCATAAGAAACAAAGAGCTGATCGGATTTCCTGAATTGTTTTGTTCTGTCCAAATAATATCTGAGTTGGCGGTGAACATCAAGATAATGTAACTTTTGTTCCGATCTGTTTGAGTAGTTTGGGAAAAATACAGGAAGATCAATAGCCTGATTCAAATTACTCTTTGAGGCGACCTTAGGCAAAAAGGTCGGATTAGTTCTCAATGATACTCTGTCTTTGTGGAAGACTAAATAGGGGGGGCGAACAGAAAGAGCATGAAGTTCCGATACCCTCCTAGTAATAGCAACCAGGAATAAAGTTTTCCATGAAAGAAATTTCAGGGAACATGAAACAGCTGGCTCGAAGGGAGGAAGAATCAAGGATGTCAGCACTAAATTTAGGTCCCATTGAGGAGGAGGACTCCTGATTGGAGGTTTCAGGAGAAAAATTCCTTTTAAGAAGGCTCTACAAAGCCTGTGGGACATAATGTTGTGATCTGCGAACCCAACATGAAAGTTCGAGATAGCAGCCAACTGAACTTTGACCGTGGAGGAAGAGGAGCCCGCGTGAAAGATTTCCGCTAAGAAATCCAAAACTGCTTGTACTGGAGCAGTTAAGGGATCAATATTTTTAGCTTTTGCCCAACAAGAAAAACGTTTCCATTTGCTGGTATAAATCCTCCTAGTAGAGGATTTTAAGGAAGCTACTATGATGTCTCTAACAGGATTAGAGATCATAGGAAGCCTGGCTAAGGAAGGAAGTGGAGCAACCATGCTGTGAGGTTGAGAGAAGGGATAGACCGGTGCAGCTGACCCGATTGGTGAATCAGAAGGTCTGACACTGGGTCCAGATGCCACGGCTGCACCAAAAGGTGACGATGGAGGAACGGAAACCAAATTTGTCGAGGCCAATAGGGAGCAATGAGAATCATTTTGGCTCTCAAAACGGTGGCTTTCTGGAGTACTTGAGGAATCAGTGGAAAAGGAGGAAAGGCATAAAGAAGTCCCTGGGGCCAATCCTGGGTTAGAGCGTCTCTGGGGGGATGGCCTGGCAGTGGGAAGAGAGAGACAAAGTCTGGGCATTTGCTGTTTTGGGGAGTAGCAAAAAGATCGCAACATGAGCGGCCCCATTCTAGAAAAATCTCCTCCACTATAGATCGTTTGAGAGACCACTCGTGAGGCATGAGAATAGCTCTGCTCAATCTGTCCACTAAAATGTTGGTTTTCCCAGGGATATGCGTTGCTACCAGAAACCGATGAGAGGAGATCGCCCATTGCCAAAGTCTGAGAGCTTCTCGACACAAGGGGTAGGACTTGGTTCCGCCCTGCTTGTTGATATACCATACTACAGACATGTTGTCAGTGTGGACTGCAATTGTCCCCAAGGGAAGAAAGTCGTTGAGGGCTTGCAACGTTAAAAGCACTGCTCTCATCTCCAGGACATTTATGTGCAGGAGGTATTCGAACGGTTGCCACGTCCCATGAACCATCCTGCCCTGATAATGACCCCCCCACCCGATCAGGGAGGCGTCCGTAGTGACAGTGGCTACCAGGGTTGGGGGTACAAAGGGTCTGCCTTGGTGAATCTGTGGAGAAGTAATCCACCATGAAAGATGATTCCTGCAAATTTGTGTCACCAGTATTTGGTGACGCATCGGAAGTTGTTGGTAAGACCACTGAGTGAACAACATCCACTGAAGCAGGCACATATAGAAGCGGGCCAGGGGAAGAAGGGTAATGGCCGCAGCCATGAGGCCCAACACCTTTAGAACCATTCTGGCTTGTACTTTCTTGCTGGCTAGGATGATCCTCACGTGACTTTGTATATCTGACATTCTTTGGTCTGTGAGGGTAGCTGACATCCGAACAGTGTTTAAGTTTGCGCCTATGAAAGTAATAGACTGGCAGGGCAATAAGGAGGATTTTTCGTAGTTGATCGAAATTCCCAATTGAGTGCAAAGATTTATTGTGTAATCCCTGGCTTGAAGAGGTTGATGCCTGGTGGTGGCTGAAAGGAGCCAGTCGTCGAGATACGGAAACACCTGGAATCCTTGACGTCTCAGGTGAGCCGTGACCACTGCCATACATTTGGTGAACAGTCTGGGGGCTGTAGTGAGACCAAAGGGCAGGGCTCTGAATTGGAAATGACTGGACCCCAGCCGAAGCGGAGAAACCTTCTAGAGCCTGTGAATTTTATGTGATAGTACGCATCCTGAAGATCTATTGAGCACATCCAGTTGTCCTTCTCTAGGAAGGGCAGAATTGACTGAAGTGTGACCATTCGGAATCTTGTCTTTCTCACAGACTTGTTGAGTCTGCTGAGATCCAATATTGGTCTCCAGTCTCCCGTCTTTTTGGGGACCAAAAAGAACCTTGAGTAGATTCCGGGCTCTGAATGGTCTGTTGTAACTGGCTGAATGGCTCTTTTTTGTAGAAGTTTTAATACTTCTAACTCTGCAATTTCCCTTAGACCAGGTGGTACATCTGGAAGGGAATTTGAGTGAGAGAAAGGACTTTCCTCGAAAGGAATTTTGTAACACTCGGATATGATCGACTGTACCCATCTGTCTTGAGTGAGGGAACGCCAGGCTTCTGGGTACAGCGATAGTCTTCCCCCGACTGCCTCCAAGGATGGACAGTCGGGCAACATCTCAGGGATGCTGAAAGGGCTTGTCAGAGAGAGGCTCTCTGCTTCCCTGGTTTTGTGGACCCCCTCTGCCTCTAGAGCGGCGTCTGTTATTGTTACCCCTCTGCCTCTAGGGGTAAACTGACCATGTGTATCCGGGCGTGACTCCTTGGGATTTATGGAACCACATTTTGCCACCCTTCTGTCCTTTAGGGTAAGGTCTAGAAGGGGTGGAAAACGGACCCCACGGCAGAAAGAGTCTTGCCGTCCTGCTCACACCTGGTCAATGTATCCTTCACTTGAGGGCCAAACAAAGCTGACCCATCAAAGGGAGAGTTTGTGAAGGACGCCTTAAAGGGATCTGCAAAATTACAGAGCCGCATCCAGGCTTGGCGTCTAAGAGCCACACCTGTACCTGCGGCCCTACTCGCTCCATCTGCCGCATATGATATCAGTCGCATGGAGGAGTTAGCAATAGAATTAAGGGTTCCTAGCTGCGAAGCAATTTGTTCTTGAGCCCCTGCAGCTGTGGGATCCTGTACTACTTCACCTAGCTCCTTAAGGATGTCCCTTTGGAGTCTGGTGAAGTGACATAAGTAGTTCAGCGAGTGCATAGCAAAGGCCGCTGAAGAGAATTAGAAGTTATGTACTCACCATAACGTTCCATCTGAGTAGGTGTATTCATTTGTCTGCAACCTGTGGGTTATGGATCCGATATCGGATCCGAACCGGCATGGTTTTCCAGCTATGGATCCAAGCTCTCAGCTCCTCCCCTCACCCATAATGCCCTGCTCTACCCTCATGACCTCAGATCGAGTTTGCCAAAGCAACAATACCCTAAAAAGGGTAACAAGGAATATGCAGGAAACTGAAAGGCCAGCGGGATAGGAGGCCGTGGAGCTGGCAGACAAATGAATACACCTACTCAGATGGAACGTTATGGTGAGTACATAACTTCTAAATCTGAAGTAGGATATTCATTTGTCTGCAACCTGTGGGACAGAGTCCCCAGCTACCTGAATCTTGGGCGCCATCATGGAAGGATATTCCGGAGCACCGGAGCCAAAGGATGCTCTACCCCTAGATGCAAGATCCAACTTATAGTGAGAAATAAATGTATGAGATGAAGCCCACGTGGCTGCTGCACAAATATCATCTAGAGGAATCCTAGCCTTGAAGGCTGCCGAGGTAGATACTGACCGGGTTGAATGGGCATGAACACCCTCAAAAAGGGCCTTCCTGACGCTTGATAAGCCAATAAAATGCACTGTGAAATCCAGCGGACAGAGAAACTTTAGAAATTGGCTTGCCCAAATTGAATTTTGCAAAGGAAATAAACAGCTGGTCGGATTGCCTATGACCAGCTGTCCTGTTGAGATAAAATCTAAGTTGCCTGTGAACATCTAGTGAGTGTAGCTTATATTCACCTTTGTTTTCATACTTAGGAAGAAAACAGGGAGGTTAATGGATTGATTGATGTTTGCTTCAGAAGCGATTTTAGGAAGGAAGGACGGGTTGGTCCTGAGGGAGACACGGTCCGGATGAAATACCAAGTAAGGAGGTTTAGCTGATAAAGCTTGAAGTTCAGAAACTCTCTTGGCTGATGTAATGGCTACCAAAAGGCTGTCTTGTAGGACAAGAATTTGAGATCCACTGGCTCGAAGGGGAGCGGTCAAGGCCTGTAGAACCAAAGAAAGGTCCCAAGGAGGAACTGCTTGCTTTATAGGGGCCTGAGAAGGAAAGTACCTTTAAGAAATGTTTTGCACAATTTGGCTGACATAAGAGGATTAGACTCTTGACCAATGTGATAGTGAGAAATTGCCGCCAGTTGAACTTTGACTGTGGAACTGCTGGCACCATCATTAAAGAGAGAGGTTAGAAAATCAAGCACTACAGGGAGAGGAACCGTGAAGGATTTAGGCCTTGCCGCCCCACACAGAGAAACGCTTCCATTTGCTTCGTAAACCTTTCTAGTGGATGGTTTATGAGCCGCCACCAAAATAGCCTTTACCGTGAAGAAATACCGAGTCCTTATCAAGAGTGGAACTGGAGCAGCCAAGCGGTCAGCTTCAGGTTGTCCAGGTTCGGAGGAGGAATGCAGGATGGATGGGATATCAGATCCGAATGGGATCTAGAATCCAAGGAGGATTCACCGAGTGAGACCTTAGAAGGGAACCAGATCTGTCGAGGCCAGAATGGAGCAATGAGAATCATTCTGCAACCCACCCGAGAGGCTTTCTGAAGAACTTGCAGCATCAGAGGCAAGGGTGGATAGGCATACAGAAGACCGGGTGGCCAAGCATGCACCAGAGCGTCTCTTGGGGTACCTCCGGGAGGAGGTATTAGAGCGAAAAACTGTCGCACTTGGTGTTTGAGGGAGAAGCAAAGAGATCGCATGAAGGGGTTCCCCACCGCGAATATGCGTCCGCTACTTGACAATTGAGAGACCACTCGTAAGGGGTCAGAATGGTGCGACTGAGCTTGTCCGCTAGGATGTTGGACCGACCGGAATGTGCGTTGCTATGAGAAAGCGATTGGTGGAGATTGCCCATTCCCAAACTCTCATGGCCTCGACAAAGAGGGTATGACCTTGTTCCCCTTGCTTGTTGATGTACCAGACAACACACATATTGTCCGATTGAATCGCAATTGTTCCCAAGGGAAGAAAGTTCTGAAGTGCTAGCAACGCTAAGAGCACTGCTCTCATCTCTAGAACATTGATATGCAGTAAGGTCTCTGAATCGCTCCACGTGCCTTGGACTGTCCGCCCATAAAGTGCCCCCACCCGAGGCGGGAGGCGTCCGTGGTCACCGTGGCGAGAGGGGAGAAGCACAAAATGGGCCCTGTGGAGATCCGGGAGTGGAGCCACCACAAGAGGGACCGCTTGCAAGCCTTGCTGATCGCTATGGGATGATGCATGGGAGAGCAAGGTATGACCACTGTACTAAGAGCGTCCACTGTAGAATGCATATTGAGCCTGGCAAGAGGAAGAAGTGCTATAGCGAAGCCATGGACCCTAGAGCCCTCAGGACCAACTCCGCTGGAACAGAACTTGAATGGAGAATGGCCCGCACCTGGAGCTGCAGATTTAGAACTCTGTCCGCAGTGAGGAAGGCTCGTAAACTCCTTGTGTCTAGTCTGGCCCCTATGAAATCTAAGAGCTGCGTGAAGCAGGTTGGACTTGTTTGTATTTATTGTGATGCCCAGAAATGGAGCAAGATGGAGAAAGGAGTCTCGCCAAGAGAAGTAGATGCCTTGTTGGGGCGGTAAGGAGCCAGTCGTCCAGGTAGGGAAAGACCTGCACCCCTGAAGCCTCAGGTGGGCCGCTACCACTGCTAGTACTTTGGTAAACACCCTGGGGGCTGTGGTGAGACCAAAGGGAAGGACCCGGAACTGGTAGTGACTGGCTCCCAGCCGAAGCGGAGAAACCTCCTGAGCGCCTGTCCATCAGGATGTGGTAGTACGTCCTTGAGATCTATCGAGCACATCCAGTGATCTTCTCCCAGAAGGGGGAGAATAGATTGCAGAGTGACCATTCGGAATTTTTCTTTGGGGACTGCCAGATTCAAGAGAGAGAGGTCTAGGATTGGTCTTAGTTCCCCCGTCTTTTTGGCACTAAAAGAATCTGGAGTAGAACCCTGATCCGATCTGGTCTGGGGAACGGGCTGGATGGCTCTTTTCTTTAGCAGATGGCCAATTTCTGCCAAAGCGGCCTCCTTTGACCGGGTGGTACGTCTGGGAGGGACTTCATCTTTGGAAGGTGAAGGAAAGGAATGCGATATCCCTGGATATGATTTGGAGAACCCAGCGGTCCGATGTTATGGACTCCCATGCCGCTAGGTGCCCAACGTCCCCGACTGCCTCCAGAGTAGAGCAGTCGGGCAACCCTCAGGGTTGCTGCGGCCGTTCAGAGAAAGGTTCCCTGGACCAAGTTTCTGGGAGCCCCTCTGCCTCTAGGGCGGCGCCCCTGTCCTCCTCTGCCACGGAAGGACTGGTTGTCCGAGCAGGCTGGGACTGCTGCGACTTCGAACCACATCTTCTTCTGACCCTTTGGTTCCTAGAATAGGGCCTCTGGGGTGCAGAGAAGCGGATTCCACGGCAGACAGCGTCTTCCGTCCTTCACGCACTGGGACAACGACTCGCGAACGGCCTTGCCAAACAGAGCAGAACCATCAAAGGGGGCGTCCGCAAACGACGCCTTGAAGGGCTCAGAAAGATCGCAGTGACGCAGCCATGCCTGACGTCTAGAGACCAGTCCTGTCCCGCAGCTCTAGCGGCGCCTCCGTAGCATGGGAGAGTAGCCGCATAGAAGTATTTGTGACTGACCTAAGAGTGGCCATTTTGGTGGAGTGCAGAACTCGGTCCTCCTCCGAAATGGACTCAGGGGATGCAGCGACTCCTTAATAAGGTCTCGCTGCATCCGAATAACATGTGCCAAATAGTTCAGCGCAACTGAACATCCGCTTCCCCAAGCGGTCCATCATCCGAGACTCCTTGCTCGGTGGGTGGACTGAGGGACTCTCCTGAGCCAGTTCCCTCTTTGTGGCCGCCATCAACATGGCATCTACAGGAGGCCCCTTACTCCAATGGGTCCTGTCGGAGGCGGACTAAGGATCCTATCAGGTCTTTTGGGAATTGGCTCCACGGTGTCCGGTTCCTTCCACGCCCTGGTGGTAATAAGGTCCACCAGGGGTCGGCAGGGGACACCCAAGAGGAATGCCTCCAAGAACACGGACTCGTCCGAGGAAGACTTGGGGCAGACCACCCCCTAATACGGAGTATTTCCATGATGTCTCCGGAGACATCCTCGGGGTGACCGTGGGGAGCCTTCCTTCCTCCAAGTCCGTGTCTTCAGTGAGAGACTCGGGAGTCAATGTGCCTCAGGGCCTCCTCTGGGGGCTGTCAGAGGAGTCCTCGCAGCAGCAATTTGCTCCATGGGAGCAACTTCACAGAAACGGGCTGTCCCAGGGGCCGGATGGTGGAAGCCTGGCCCAGTGCAGAGGGGACGGAGCCGGCAAGTGCCGGGGTCCGGAGACCCTCAACAGAGCCCTCTCCACTACATCAAAAGCCGAAGGGGAGCCGACCCGACCAAAGGATCCGACAATCGGCTCCCCGGATCGAAGAGTGGATCGGAGCCGCGGATCCGGCGGGACAGTGCGCTCCGACACAGACGGCGCCGGCGAGCACTGATCCCCGGATCCGGCTCGGATCCAGGCTCCGAGATCGGGTCCGACGCACTCGAGGGCAGGGTCGGATCCGGCACCAAGTACTATCGGCCGACCTCCCCGCTGCTCGGCTCCAGTTGCTCCGAACCCGGATAGCGGGTCGGAGAAGGAGCAATAGGCTTAAAAGGGTGTTGAACTCCCCGAGGGGAGGCAAGAGCACTCCCATCTGCATCTGGGCCTGGATGAACCTTCTCATCATCCGTCCAGATCAGCATCAAAGGCTATGGGTAGATCTCGACGAGGCTACCGAGGTAGGCCTGGAATGCCTCCTCGATAGCCTCGACGGAGATCGGGTCTCCTCCTCCTCAGGACCCGTGAGAAGCACACAGGGGACCGGAGCCGAGAAGGAGGAGACCGAACCGAGCCGGGGAGAAGCCGCTTGGCTGGCGGGCCGAAACAGAGGTCTCGCCCGCTTGTGGTGCTTCTCCTCCGTCCTTTAGATGCATCCTCTCCTCTCCAGAAGCGGGAGTTTGAGTCCCAGGAGCAGGTGGGGGTGCCACGGGGGTGACAACTGCAGCCGCAGGAGTCCAAGGAGCGGAGGTCGGAGCCGAGTCCGGCGGTAAAAGACCCGCCAAGACCAGCTTGGACCTCCGCTCTCAGTGCCCTGGGGTTGAACCCTGCACAAATGGAACAACCAGATGTGAGGTGTTCAACCCCAAGACACCGAGTGTGGCCATCAGCCGGTGAGAGCTTATGGCCACACTCGAGCATTTTGAAAATATAGACTTAGGCTGTTCAGCCATAATCTATAAAACCCAAAGTTACAGAAAAGTAACTTAAACAACAAAAGAAAGCACACAGGCCTACACACACACTCTACAGCGAGGAGGGAATAAAAATTATTACTGTAACTTAAAATAAACTTAAAACAGTCTATATTAACGGGAAACCTACTACTTTCACACAAAAATTGTTAAAGAAACAAAAAATTCTCTGTTTTTAAACAAGAAAATAGTCTACTTAGCTGAGAGCTATGTATCCACATCCAGTTACCAGCGCGGCAAACAAGATCTGAGGTCATGAGGGTAGAGCAGGGCATTATGGGTGAGGGGAGGAGCTGAGAGCTTGGATCCATAGCTGGAAAACCATGCCGGTTCGGATCCGATATCGGATCCATAACCCACAGGTTGCAGACAAATGAATATCCTACTTCAGATCATCCGCTTACCATACCTATCCATGGTCCTAGAGTCCTTATTAGGAGGATGGACAGGTACGGAAGGATCTGCAAGTTCCTTCTTAGTGGCAGCCGCCACCACCATGGCATCAGCAGGGACACCTTTCGTAAGGAATTGCTTATCCGAAGGGGCAGTAATAAATTTAGACGGCCTCCTAGGAACTGGCTCTACAGAGTCAGGAGCAGCCCAAGCCTTTCGAGCAATAACCTGCATAAGGGGTCGAAGGCGGAGACACCCAGGAGGTGGAGGGCCGAGATCCAAACGCCTCTAGGTATACCGACTCATCCTCAGAGGGATTATTGGAGGGCCAGTTTCCCCTCTGTTTAAGGAGTTCTAGGATGTCTGAAAAGGAGACATCCTCAGAGGGGATCTTAGATCCCTCCGACTCATCTAAGTCGGTATCTGAAGTGATAGACTCAGGGGAGTCTATGTGTTTCCTCTTACAAGTCCTCTTGCGCGGAGGATCCCTTGACTGATCAGGAGAATCCTCGTAAGAGGGGGTTCTTCCCAATGGGGAAACCTGAGAAGGAGGATCTCTGGGTCTGGGAGCAAGAGAGATGGCAGAGATATCGACAGGCACCGTAGAGGGAGGAGCTAAGGGAACAGACTGCTGGCTGAGTCCAGTGGCCAGCACACTCTTCATCAGCTCGAAGGCTCCCCTCCCAGGGAGGTCCGAGAGAACCCGTTCCGAAGAAACCGGAACTCCAGGGCCCACCGAAAGGGAAGGCTCCGAGGCAGATGTCGGAGCTGAGCTCACCAAGGCCGAGGCTCCAAGGGGAAGAGTGGGGTCGGACAATGGTCCGATGCCACTCACCCACTCGGAGGAGACCAGGGAAGCCCGACCACCGAATCCCTCTAAGGAAGGTCTCGAAGAGGAGATAAGAGTAGATGCTGAGGGAGCAGAAGGGGGTATCTGCCCTCAGCCATAGCAGAAACTATTCCAAGACTCCAGCTCCAAACTCTGAGGTAGAGTCGAAGGAGGAACTGCAAGAGGGTGTGGACTAATAGTCGTCTGTTGAGACGGACTATGTAGCATCTGGGCCAGTGCCTGTGATTTCAATAATCTACTGACCACCCTCTCTAAATCATGGTCAGAAAGCCTGGATGACCTAGATGATCGGCTCTGATGGCTCCGTTCTGAGAGGAGAGGTGAGGCCGGAGCCGAGAGTATCGGTTCCAAGGAAGGGGACCTGGACCTCTTCCTCGAAGGAACCATCGGAGCCGACGAAACCATAGATGCAGCCGGAGCCGAAGACTTTTCGGCACCGACAGAAGGTCTCGATGCATCGGCTCCAGCCGGAGCCGATACAGACATAAAGGTAAGGGAGTCGGAGCCAGTCGGCGCCGACACCGAAGCTTGAGCCACATGGTGGTTGGAGCCAGTCGGAGCCGACACCGATGTGACTGAACCAGTATCGGCACCGATAGCCATCGGTGCCGAAGGTTTAAGCAAACCAGGATCGGCTCCAGCCGGAGCCGATCTCGACTCAGAAAGAGTCGGAACCGAGGCCGCAGGCTTAGACACAGAAGCCTGGGCCTTGGAAGACTTGGAAGTCTTGCTCAGAGCCGACTTAGCCGGAGAGCCCTCCAGTTTAAGAAGGCCCCTTAAAATCAATTTATTTCTCCTCTCCTGCAGGACTCTCTGGCTAAAGGAATGACAAATTGCACAGGAGTCCTGCAGGTGGAGAGGTCCCAGGCAGTATAAGCAAGAAGTGTGACCGTCTGTCAGAGACATCTTCTGACAACACGAGTCACACTTCTTAAAGCCTGAGACCCTTTCTTTGAACATAGTTGCAAAAACACACACAACACAGTCCCAAAGAACAAGTTATCCCAAAAAAAATATTGATAACTAACCTCTCACACACACACACACACACACACACACACACACACACACCCTAACAAGGGGGGGATGGGAGGGGAGAAGGCCTGACTAAAAAAATTAAGGAGTGAGGGAACTTTCAGTCAGAAAGGGGCTTAATATATACTAAAAACGTTAAATATAAAGTTTAAATTGAAAAAGGGGCTAAAAAAGTATTATATAAAACACTTACCAGGAGCTGGCAAAAGGAGGACCTCATCAGCGAAGCGGCAAACGAGATCTGGATACTTACCGCCTTGCATCATGGGATATGAGGCTGCCTCGAGCTGGTAAAAGTGACTCTCGAGCTTAGCAAGTGCCGAGTCGGAGCCGAGGATCGGCTCTGAACCCATCAAGCAAGAATGAAGGCGGGATTGACAACTTAACATCCACATCTTTCCCCCTTTGTGGCCTTTGGGGTAAGGCCTAGAAGGAGCAGAAAAATGGACTCTGACGGCAGAGAGAGTTTTGCCATCAGTCTCGCAGCTAGTCAGGGTTTCCTTCACTTGAGGACCAAAAAGGGATGATCCATCAAAGGGGGAATTAGTGAAGGACGCCTTGAAAGGGTCCGCAAAGTTACACAGCTGCATCCAGGCGAGCCGAAGCAAGGCTACACCTGTACCTGCCGCTCTACTTGCTCCATCCGCCGCATATGAAAGGAGGCGCATGGAAGAGTTAGTTATAGAATTAAGGGTCGCCAGCTGAGAGTTCATCATATCCTGAAAACCCGCAGCTGTTGGGTCCTTTAACATTTCACTCGCTTCCTTGATCAAATCCCTCTGAAGACGAGTGAAATGACACAGGTAATTCAGCGAGCACATAGTAAAGGTCGCTGACGAGAACATCCACTTCCCGTACCTGTCCATCGACCTAGACTCCTTGTTAGGAGGATGAACAGGCACCGAAGGATCAGCTAACTCCTTCTTGGTGGCCGCAGCCACCACCATAGCATCAACAGAGACGCCTTTGGTTAAAAATTCCTTGTCCTTGGGGGCAGTGATAAATTTTGATGGTCTCCTGGGGGTGGGTTCCACTGAGTCAGGAGCCGCCCAGGCCTTCTTTGCCACCACTTGCATAAGGGGTCAAAGGGAGGGGACACCCAGGAGGTGGAAGGGTGAGAGCCAAACGCCTCAAGATACACCGATTCATCCTCTGAAGGGTTGAGGGCTGGCCAATTCCCCCTCTGTTTTAAGATTTCGAGGATGTCTGCAAAGGAGACATCTTCAGAGGGGGAATGAGGGGAACCTTCAGAATCCTCTAAATCAGTGTCAGAGGTGACAGACTCAGGGGAGTCAATGTGCTTCCTCTTGCACTGCCTCTTCCTAGGGGGCTCTCCTGCCGGGTCAGGAGAGGCCTCGGAAGAGGAGGAGATCCCCACTGGGGAAACTTGAGGAGCTGGTTCTCTACAGTCGGGGATGAGAGAGTGAGTAGAAATCACCGGAGGCACCGTGGACGGAGGGGCGGAAGGAGCCGACTGTGGAGTTAAACCTGGTTCTAACACGCTCCTCATGACCTCGAAGGCACCCCTGTCAGGCAGAGCCGGAGGACTCCGCTCCGAAAAGCTGAAGACCTCCTCCGGCACCGACAGTGATGGCTCCGAGGCCGATGTCGGAGCCGAACTCACCAGCGCCGAAGCACCGAGAGGGAGAGCGGGGTCAGACAAGGGTCCGATGCCACTCGCCTCGGAGCCGGAGGGAAGTCCGGCCGAGATTCTTCCAAGGAAGACATCGGAGCAGGCACGGCACAGACAAAGGTATCGGTTCCGACACCACCACAGTCTCGGGTCCGAGCCGCCCCGGCTCCGAACTCAGAAGAGTCAGAGGAGGAACATTTTGAGTAATGGGAATAGTTCTCGACTGTTGAGTCGGACTTTGAAGCATCTGGGCCAGTGCCTCGGACTTAAGAAGTCGACTCACTACTCTCTGAAGGTCATGATCCGATAGTCTGGAAGACCTAGAGGAGTGAGATCTATGGCTCCGTTCAGACAGCAAAGGTGATGCTGGAGCCGAATGAATGGAGCCGATAGATGGAGATCGGGACCTTTTTCTGGATGTCGGTTCTGACAATTTGATTGGAGCCGACTCAGTTATGTCTTCCTCGGCTCCGGCCGGAGCCGAGGAACTAGTAGGGGCATGCGTTCGAGATTCATCGGCTCCGGCTAAAGCCGATGTTCGAACAGCCTTTGGACCCCCAGAAGACGGCTCAGAGACTCGAGCCGAAGGTCTGGAAGGCTTAGAGGGTTTCCCCGAGGATTGAGTCGAGGGACCCTCAGGCTTCAATAAACCCCTTAAAATGAGTTTATTTTTGCGCTCCTGCAGGACTCTAGGGCTGAAGCCATGGCAAACAGCACATGAGTCCTGCAGGTGCAAAGGCCCCAGGCAGTATACACAAGAAGTGTGACCGTCTGTCAGAGACATCTTCTGACAGCACGAGTCACACTTCTTGAAGCCTGAGACCTTCGATTCTTTGGACATGTCCAAAAAAAAAAAAAAAAAAAAAAAAAAAAAGTCAAAGTGTAACCACAAACACACACACACGCACACACACACACCGATTACACTTGTAATATTTTTAAATTAAAAATTAGTAATTAACTTAAAAATTAAGACCCTACAAAACACAGCCAATCCAACTACTAAGGTAGGGAGGGAATGGGCCTAAAGCCCAAGGGAATAAAATTAGCAAATTTAGGAAAAAAACTGGGGAAACTTGACTATAAAGGGGAGTAAACTACTTAACTTTGGAAACTATGAGGAAAGCTAACTTAAAAAGGGGGTCTATCTAAGATACAACTCAATATTTCAACTAACCTGGCGAGCCGGTTGAAAAAGCACCTCGATCGCTGTAGCGGCAAACGAGATCTGAGGAGTTACCGCCTAGCATTGTGGGATATAGGGGAGCCTCGAGCCGGTGGAACTAGCTCTCGAGCTTTTAGAGTGGCCGAGTCGGAGCCGAGGATCGGCTCCGAACCCATCCAGCAAGAATGAAGGCGAGATAGACAACTTAACATTCACTATTGCTCACACAGTAAAACAGAGAGAAGAAAAAAAAAATGCAATCAGAGAAGTCATACTTCTCCCATTTCTCCTTATTTCTGCTTCTGATCTCATACGCCCACACAGGACAATGCTTTTACAGTCCAGCTTCACAATTGCACCCAACTAGCATCTGGCATCCCTTATACCTTGCTGATTAATGTTTTATTACCCAAGATAATTCTCATTGCAGTCAGGGTTATGCCAGGAACTATAAGAAGCCTTCTGCTTTATGTTTCAATACTCCCCAACATCTGTTTCTCCTGTTCATTGTTCATGAGTGTAGATCTATTTCACACAAAGTTTGCCTCTAGTGCATTATTATATGAAAAGTTGGTGTCTTTGGTCATACACATTTGATTTCTAGGTCATTGAGGTAAGTTTAATTGAGCTGCACTGGTTCATATTAAAGTCAGACTAGCTATAGCAACTGGTGGCTAACTAACACTGTCCTACTGCTGTCCCTCCACAAGTTCATTTGGAAGTTACTCCTCTAGACATTAATTACCAGGGTCCAATAACAGGTTATTTAAATATAGTAAGCATTTCATTGTATGATGTGTTAGTGAAACAACTTCACTCAAGAGTCTTAGTATGTGGATCATCCCCCCTCACACACACATACACATAAAAAGAAGTTATGTACTTACCATAACGTTCCATCTATGTTGTCGATCTTCATTCCTTTCTCATGAATGGGGTTGGATCCTATCTGTCTGATCCAACTCGGCCGATGACACAGCTCGCAGACACCAGATATCTCGAGCTTCTTCTTTACCCACAATACACCATCAAATACCTCAGATCTTGTTTGCTGCTATATAGGGTAAAAGGACAGAGAGAAAATATGGGAAGCCATATCCAAAGTCATTTAAACATGTAAACATACCTATTCAGAGACCATGTAACTGCTAGTTCCTCCAGAAGTCATGAACGGGGGTAGATTGGAGGGGATGTGAGGAAAGAATGAAGATCGACAACAGAGATGGAAGGTTATGGTAAGCACATAACTTCTTTATTTGATGTTGTCAATTTTAATTCTATCCTCACGAATGGGACAGTGTCCCTAGCTATCTGAATCCAGGTTGGACTCAAGGAAGGATATTCCTGAGCACCAAAGAACCAAAGGATGCTCTACCTCTGGAGACCAGATCCAATTTGTAATGAGTAATAAAGGTATGAGGAGCAGCCCAAGTTGCTGCTGCTGTACAAATGTCATATATAGATATCTTAGATTGGAAAACCGTGGAAGTAGCCACAGATCTAGTGGAGTGTGCTTTCAATGGATGTGTGAGAAAAACCTAATTTATTATAGACAAAGGAGATGTAATTTGTTAACCACTTTGATAGAGTGTGTGTGTGTGTTGTCTGTCGGCTTTTCCCAGTTAGGGGTCGCCACAGCGGAACTCCGGTCCACTAATGATCGGCAGTAGATTTTCACGAACGCCGAGGTGCCAGCTCAACATTCAACCTTCAACGAAGGCACGCCCATTTACGCATGTCTTTCAAACGCCCACCCAACTGCAGGGAGGACATGCAGACTCCACACAGAAGGCACTCACCGCACTCCAGCCGAGAATCGAACGGGAGAACCTCTTGCTGTGAGGCAACAATGCTACTGCTGCACCACCGCGAAAATGACAACCACTTTGATAGAGTAATTTTAGAAAATGATTTTCCCAATTTTGGTCCAGAAAAGGAAACAAACAGTTGGTCTGCTTTCCTGATTATTTCTGTTCTATGCAAACAGAAAAGCAACTGTCTATGAACATCCAGTAAATGTAAAATATATTCTCCTTTGCTGGTAAATTTAGGAAAAAAATACTGGCAAATTGATAGAACTATTTATGCTGGATTCTGACACCACCTTTGGAAGAAAGGACGGATTACTAAATAAGGTCACTCTATCTTTGTGAAAAAACAAAGAAGAAGTTATGTACTCACCATAACGTTCCATCTGAGTAGGTAACTTCATTTGTCAGCAACCTGTGGGTATCGGATCCGACCTCGGATCTGAGCTGGCATCTTTCCAAGCTAAAAGATCCGAGCTCTCAGCTCCTCCCCTTACCCATAATACCCTGCTACCTCTCTCCAGTCCTCAGATCGAGTTTGGCAAATATGCACCCAAAAAAAAACAACAATCTAAGACACTCGAAAGAGAAACATTAACCTGATGCATGACAAAGGAAAACCTTCCATCATAGATAAAACCATGAAACAGGCTAGGGGGAAGGAGGGGGGGGGGTCGGTTGCTGACAAATGAAGTTACCTACTCAGATGGAACGTTTTGGTGAGTACATAACTTCTTAATCTGAAGTAGTTAACTTCATTTGATTAGCAACCTGTGGGACAGAGTCCCCAGCTACCAAAAACCTTGGGCGGTCTTCAAGGAAGTATATTCCGGAGCACTGTGGAGCCAAATGCTGACCTACCTCTGGATATCAGATCCAACTTATAATGAGAAATGAAGGTATGAGAAGAGGACCAAGTAGCCGCTGAGCAGATGTCATCTAGAGGAACTTTTGACCAGAATGCTGCAGAAGTAGCCATAGAACGGGTAGAGTGGGCATGAACCCCCAAGGGTTCAGGCCGGCCGGAAGCTAAATAAGCGTGCACGATGCAGTGTGATATCCATCTCGCTAAGGTAACTTTCGTAATAGGCTTTCCCAAAGATGGCTTAGCGAAAGACATGAAGAGTTGATCCGATTTCCAAGTAGCCGCTGTCCTGTGCAAGTAAAAACGCAATTGTCTGTGCACATCCAATAAGTGCAACCTGTATTCCCCTTTGTTCTGAAAGTTGGGGAAGAAAACAGGCAAGTTAATGGTTTGGTTGATATTGGATTCGGAGGCCACCTTAGGCAAGAATGAAGGGTTAGTCCTGAGAGACACTGTGTCCTTATGGAAGACCAGATACGGGGGGTTTCATACAAAGGGCTTGAAGTTCAGATACCCTTCTGGCTGAAGTAATTGCAATCAGGAAGGCCGTTTTCCAAGATAAGAATTTTAACTCAACCGAAGCTGCTGGTTCAAAGGGTGAGCCCGTCAGTGCCTGAAGAACCAAGGTTAAGTCCCATGGGGGAACCACATTCTTGACCGGTGGTCTCAACAGAAAGGTGCCTTTCAAAAAGGTTTTGCATATCTTAGCGGACGCTAAGGGACCAAAGTTATCCCCTATGTGGAAATGGGAAATGGCTGCCATTTGGACTTTGACTGTAGAAGCACTGGCTCCTTGATAGAAAATATGGGACAGGAATTCAAGAACCGTTGGAATGGGAGCAGTAAAGGGGTCTAAATCCCTATGTTTGGCCCAGATGGAAAAACGCTTCCATTTACTTCTGTGGATCTTCCTGGTAGAAGGTTTATGTGCCGCCACTAGAACAGATTTTACAGGAGACGAGATACCAGGAGTCCTAGCTATTAGTGGAACTGGATCAACCAAGCCGTGAGCTTGAGGTCGTCCAGGTTCGGAGGTTGTAATCCTGCAGGATGAGAGATCAGATCCGGAATGGGATCGAAGAGCCAAGGAGGAGCTACGCTGTGAGACCGCAGGTAAGGGAACCAGATCTGGTGAGGCCAGAATGGGGCTATGAGGATTATCTTGCTCCCCAACCGATGAGCTTTCTGCAGAAATTTTGTCATTAGCGGAGGAGGAGGATAAGCATAAAGAAGACCAGGGGTCCAAGCATGAACCAGAGCGTCTCTGGAGCTCTCCCCTGTTGGGGGAATTAGAGCAAAAAACTCGCTGCAGTTTGCGTTTGAAGGAGAAGTGAAAAGATCACAGCAAGGTTGACCCCAGGAAGATCTGATTTGCTACTGATGGGTTTAAAGACCACTTGTAAGGTGTGAGGATCAAGAGACTCAGCTTGTCCGCTAGAATGTTGGACTGACCCGGAATTTGCATTGCTATCAGAAAGCGGTTGGTGGAAATCGCCCATTCCCAAACTCTCATAGCCTCCCGACAAAGAGGGTAAGACCCGGTTCCTCCCTGTTTGTTGATGTACCAGACTACTGCCATGTTGTCTGTCTGAATTGCAATAGTCCCCAGAGAAAGAAGGTCTTGAAGGGCTTGCAACACTAGAAGCACCGCCCTCATCTCCAGGACATTGATATGCAGAACAGTCTCTAAAGGGGTCCACGTGCCTTGGATGGTTCTGCCCATGGAATGCCCCCCACCCGAGGCTAGAAGCGTCCGTGGTCAGCGTGGCTTGGGGTTGAGGCATCACAAACGGTCTCCCTTCCCGCAGCTCTCGGGAGTGGAGCCACCAAAGAAGGGAGTTCATGCAAACCCTGCTTAGGGGAATCGGAGAATCCAATGGGTGAAGGAGGAGAGACCATTGAACCTGAAGAGTCCATTGAAGGACTCTCATGTGGAATCGTGCCAGAGGTGAAAGGCTGATGACTGCCGCCATGGATCCTAGGGCTCTCAGGACCAATTCTGCAGGCGGGGCTGGGGACTGTAGAAGCGCTATTACATGGAGTGACAAGTTGCGCAACCTGTCCACTGTCAGAAAGGCTTTGGACTGGAGAGTATTTATCCTGGCCCCTATGAAATCCAGAACTTGCACAGGATGAAGAGACGACTTCTGAAAATTTATGGTAATGCCTAGATGCTGGGCCAAGGATAAGGAATAATCCCTGGCGGAGCAGAGCAGATGCCTGGTGGGGGCGGTGAGGAGCCAGTCATCTAGGTACGGAAAGACCTGAATTCCCTGAAGTCTCAGGTGGGCTGCTACAACTGCCATGACCTTGGTGAACACCCTGGGGGCTGTGGTGAGGCCAAACGGGAGAACCCTGAACTGAAAATGACTTGCTCCTAGCCGAAAGCGGAGAAACCTTCTGGACCATCTGTCCATGAGAATGTGGTAGTACGCATCCTTGAGGTCTATGGAGCACATCCAGTCGTTCTCCTGCAAAAGAGAGAGAAGAGGGAGAATAGATTGCAGAGTGACCATCCGGAATTTCTCTTTCGCAATGAACAGATCTAGAGTTGACAGGTCGAGAATTGGCCTTAAGTCCCCCGTCTTTTTTGGCACCAAAAAGAACCTGGAGTAATTGCCTAACCCGGATTGCTCTGGGGGGACGTGCTGGATGGCCCTTTTTTCTAGCAACGTCTTTATTTCTGAAGCCGCCGCCACCCTCTGATTGGGTGGGACATTGGGAAGGTGCTTTGTTAGTGGGGGAAGATTCAAAAAGGGGATAGTGTAACCTCTGGATATTATTCGGAGCACCCAACGATCTGCAGTAATGGACTCCCAACTTTGTAGGTGCTCTGAAAACCACCCCCCGACTACCTCCAGGGAAGAACACCCGGGCAAGCTCTCAGGGCTGCGGTGCGGGTCAGTCCGAGAAAGGTTCTCTAGACCTGAAATTCTTCGGCCCCCTCTGCCTCTGGGCCGGTGTCCACCTTGTCCTCCTCTGCCTCTGAAGGACGAAGGGTCCGAAGTGGGACGGGACTGCTGGGACTTCTGGAACTACATCTTCTTTTGTCCTCTCTGGTTCCTTGAGAAGGACCTTTGAGGATTCGAGAAGCAGATCCCGACGGCAGACAGCATCTTCCCGACTTTCTCGCTCTGGAGCAGCGTGTCTCGGAAGGTTTTGCCGAATAGCGTAGAACCGTCAAAGGAAGCATTCGTGAAGGATGCCTTGAAGGGTTCCGCAAAGTAGCAAAGGCGAAGCCAGGCATGGCGCCGCAAGGCGACCCCTGCCCCACTGGCTCTAGCCGTTCCCTCCGTGGCATGGGAGAGAAGCTGCATGGAAGTGTTAGAAATTGACTTTAGAGTGGCCATGCGAGCCGAGAAGGTCCGTTTGTCCTTGGCCGCCATGGACTCTGGGTCAGCTCCAGCATATTCTTTTATCAGATCCTGCTGGAGTCTAATGACGTGTGACAGATAATTCAGCGCCCTTATAGAAAAGGTGGCTGTAGCAAACATCCTCTTTCCAATACGGTCCATCGTCCGAGACTCCTTATCAGGAGGATGGACCGAGAAACTTTCTTGCACTAGTTCCTTCTTGGTGGCAGCCGCCACCACCATGGCATCTACTGGGGAACCTTTATTCCACGCCATTTTGTCAGGGGGAGGACTAAGTCTCTTGTCCGGTCTTCTAGGGATTGGCTCCACGGTGTCCGGCTCCTTCCAAGCCCTGGTAGTAATCAAGTCTACCAGGGGATCAGCCAGGGAGGACACCCAACAGGTAGACGGGCCTGTGTCGAATGCCTCCAGAAACACAGACTCATCCAAGGAAGGCTTTTGGGCTGACCTGCCCCCTCTAATATGCAGCATTTCCATAATGTCCCCAAAGCAGACGTCTTCACGGGGTGACCTTTTGGAACCTTCCCCTTCCTCTAAGTCCATGTCCTCCGTGAGGGACTCGGGGGAGTCCAAATGCCTCCTCTTGCACTTTCGTTTGTGAGGGACCTCCTCGGCGGGGCTGTCCGAGAAGGCCTCACCAACGGGGTCCTGTTCCCCTACGGGAACCAACTGGAGCGCCGGCGCAGGCTGCCCCTGGGGCCGGACAATGGAAGACAGGCCCAAATGCGTGGGAGTGAAGGGTGGATCCGCAGCCCAAACAGGGGACCTGGAACTCCTCAACAGCACCCTCTCCACCATGTCAAAAGCCGAGGGCGAACCACTCTCCCCTGGCTCTGAGAGTAGCCCCCTCATCTCCGACGTGAGGACCGTGGTCAGAGCCGATGCAATTGGACCCGAAAGGGGAGTGTGCTCCAACCAAAACGGAGTCAAAGACACACTGACCCCTGCGGATCCGAAGCTCGGCTCTTGGCCCTGAGAGGTTGGATCCGACACACTCGAGGGTATGGTCGGTGTCGAAGTAGCCACCACTGTCGGCGCCGACTCCCCGGCTCCAAGACGGCTCATATCCAAAGCCTCTGAAACCTGACAGTGAATCGGAGAAGGAGCATTTGGGGCAAAGAAAGGGACCGAGCTCCCCCTTGGAGGGGGGGGGGAGGCACGAGCACCCCCATCTGCATTTGGGCCTGCAGGAATCGACACATCATCCGGTCCGTATCAGCGTCAGACATACTCCGAGTAGACCTTGAAGAGGTCATCGAGGCGGGCCGGGAAGGCTGCCTAGATGACCTCGAGGGAGACCGGGACTCCTCCTCCGGCTCCAGAGAAAAGCGGGCAGAATAGAGCCGAGAGGGGGAAGAACTGGAGACCCTCCTGGGAGAGCTAACTAATTTAGCAGGTGGAGCAGAAGGATGACATTCTGCCTGCCGCTTGTGGCACTTATGCTGGTCCTTCTCCCTATGCCTCTTCTCTTTGCTAGAAGAGTCCCCCTCTCCCTGGGACACAGAGGGAGGTTGAGTCCCTGCCAGGGGAGGGGGAGCTGAAGGTTGGACAGCCACAGCTGTGACTGGTGCCGCTGAGGGAGAGGAGGAAGAAGAATCCGCAGGCAAGAGTCCCGTCAGGATTAACTTATTCCTCCTATCCCTCACAGCCTGGGGGTTAAAGGCTGCACACACTTGGCAGCCCGAAGACAAGTGGGCCACTCCCAGGCAGAGAACGCACTGAGTGTGGCCATCTGCTGGGGGCAGCTTATGACCACACTCAGTGCATTTAGAAAAAATGGCCTTAGGCCCCTCAGCCATCGCAAGTTGAAACGTGCCCACACACACAAGAAAGGGGAGGGAAAAAACTAAAATTAACATTAATTACCACAAAAAAACTCCGAAAAATACAGAGACAGAAAACTAAGGGCCTACTAGACTCACACACACCGAAAAAAACTTTGAGAAAAAAGTTTTAAATAGTTTTAAATACTCTCACCAATGCCAAGAGCTCGTCACTTAAGCTGTCAGAAGCCACGGCAAACGAGATCTGAGGAATGGAGGGAGGTAGCAGGGTATTATGGGTAAAGGGGTGGAGCTGAGAGCTCGGATCTTTTAGCTTGGAAAGCTGCCAGCTTGGATCCGAGGTCGGATCCGATACCCACAGGTTGCTGATCAAATGAAGTTAACTACTTCAGCTGTCAGATAGTGGTTGGATCTCAGAAATCCTTCTTGTGGAAGTGATAGCAACCAAGAAAATGGTCTTCCAAGAAAGAAATTTAAGGTCACATATAGCTGCTGGTTCAAAGGGAGGTTGTGTGAGAGACTGCAGTGTTAAATTTATGTCCCATGGAGATGCAGAGTCTTTAAAAGGAGGCTTTACAAGGAGTGTCCCTTTTAAGAAGGCCTTGCTCAACTTGTAAGAAGCTATTGGTTGCCATTCAAATCTGTATGATAATTTGAAATTGCTGCTAACTGTACCCTAATGGTTGAGGTACTAGCACCGTTCTGAAAAAGATAAGCAAGAAAATCTAAGATGTGATAAATAAAGACTGAAAAGGGGTTATATTTATGGTGCTGAGCCCAAATGGCAAACCTTTTCCATTTACTAGAATATGTTTTCCTTGTCGAGGGTTTATGGGAAGACAGAATTATACATCGGAGTGGTGATGACAGCATAGACTGTCTGACTGCTACAGGAACTGGAGAAACCAAGCTTTCAGCTTGAGATTTGGTATATCCGGGTGTGATATGCCTGTTGGGTGAGACAGGAGGTCCAGAGTCAGATCTGGGTTCCAGGTAGTTGAACCAGGTGAGGCCATAGGGAGAGCAACCAAATTTGTTGAGGCTGATAGGGGGCAATGAGGATCACTGTGCTCTTCCACCTGGAAGCTTTCTGCAGAAAGGAGACGGGGGGGGGGCAACCATGAAGTAAAGCATACCTCGGTGACTGTCCCCATGGGGGAAACAGGGCAAAGTAGTTGCTGCACTTGTTGTTTAGGGGACAGGCATAAAGACTGCAGCATGGCTGGCCCCATAGACAGAAAATCTCCTCTACCACCTTCTCCTTGAGGGACCATCTCGTGTGGAAGTAGTATGCACCTGCTCAGTTTGTTCGCAATCAATTTGGATCTCCCCAGAATGTGCATTGCTAAAAAAAGTGGTCTGAAGATATCGCCCACTGCCAGACCCTGAGCACTTCTTGACATAATGGGTAATATCTGGTTCCCCCCTGTCTGCTGATACACCAGGCAACTGACATGTTGCCTGTTGGAATTGCAATCATCCCAGAGGATAGAACATTTTGAAATACTCACAACAACAGCACTCCTCTCATCTCTAGAACATTTATATGCAAATTGGCCTCCTCGGGAGACCAAGTTCCCTGGACTGTCCTCCCCAGATAATGCCCCACGCCACGCTATCTGGGAGGCATCCATGGTTACTATGGCCTTGTGCTGTTGAGGAATGAATGCACAGCCATGGAGCAGTTGATCACACTGGATCCACCAATAAAGATCTCTTCTGCACGTGTTGGTAATTTTTATCTGCTATGACACTGATTGATGGAAGATCGACCACTGCGTAGTGCATAGCCAGCATCCATTGTAGGATCCACACGTAAAATATGGCCAGCACAACTAAGGTTATCAGTGCAGTCATGAGGTCCAGAGTTCTGAGGACTGTGTGGGCTGAGATTAATTATTGTCTGCAACCTTCTTGACCTGTGAACTAGTTAGAACTTGGTGAGGTGGAAGGGAAGCAATGACCATGTTCGTGTTCAGCAGTGCTGCAATAAATTCCAATGCCTGAGATGTGATTTGTTGTAATTTATAGTAATTCCTAGGACTGCATGGGTGTGGAGAACCTGATCTCTTGAATGTATGAGTTGATGCTTGGTTGAAGCGGTAATTAGCCAGTAGTACAGGTAGGGAAACGGCCAGAATCCCTGCAATCTGAGGTGTGCTGCTTCTACTGCCATGCATTTGGTAAACACTCTGGGGGCTGTGGTGAGTCCAAAGGGCAGTACTCTGAATTGGTAATGACTGGCTCACAGATGGAAGTGTAGGTACATCCTGGACTGCCTGTTCATCTTTATGTGATAGTAGGCATCCTGGAGATCTATCGAGCACATCTAGCCATTCTTGCCCAGAAAAGGGAGAATGGACTGAACCGTGACCATCCAGAACTTTGTTAGTTGAACAGAAGTTATGTACTTACCATAACTTGGTATCTGTGTTGCCAATTTCATTATGCATCACAAATAGGTCTTAGGATCTGTCCTTGAATCTGACGCTGCCATTTCTTCCAGACATACGATCCGAACCACAACCTCTTTGTTCTCCCATGATGCCTCATTCCTCTTCAAACCCTCAGATTGAGTTTGCTGCCCCTTTCTAAGGATAGTTATAGAGATACAAAGAAAGTGACCAACCAGAGTCCAAACTAGGAACCAGTGGGTTCCTTTATCCTCTAAATCACTCTCAGCTGTACATGGAAGGGGGAAGGAGGATGGGTAAGTACATAACTTCTAATCTGATGTTGTCCATTTCATTATGCATCACGAATGGGTCAAAGTCCCCAGCTCCATAAACACTAGGAGGACCTCAAAGGAGGATATGCCTGAGCACAGCGGAACCAAAGGCTGTTGTAGTGAGATACAAATGTATGAGCTGTGGACCAAGTAGCTGCAGCACAAATTTCATCAACTGGGGTTCTTGCGGAGAAGGCTAATGACATAGACATTGACCTTGTAGAGTGGGCTCTAACTGGATAGGGAAGCTGCTTGCTTTGCTGAGAATAAGCTGTAGAAATACGATCAGTAATCCATTTGGCTAAGGTAACCTTGAATACAGCCTGGCCTAACCTATTCGGGAAAAAGACAATGAACAACTACTCAGATTTTCTATGAGATCTAGTTCTATGTAAGTAGAAATGCAACTGTCTGTGAACATCCAAGGAATGTAGCATGTATTGGAGTAATTAGGGAAAAATATGGGCAAGTGGATGGTCTGGTCAATGTTCGCCTTTGCAGCGACCTTCTGTACGAATGAAGGATTCGTCCTAACAGAGATTCTATTTTTGAAAAAAGTTATGTACATTGGTTGAAAAGACAGAGCTTGGAATTCTGGCACTCCTAGCTGAAGTAATGGCCACTAGAAAGGCAGTCTTCCATGACAAAAATTTCAAATCACATGAGCTAGCAGGTTCAAAGGGTTTCTGGGTAAGTCCCTGAAGTACCAATGTAAGATCCCAGGGGTGAGAAGGGTCTTTAATCAGAGGCTTGAGATGAAAAGACCCTTTTATAAAAGCCCAACAAAGCTTAGAAGTTGAAACAATAGAAGGAAAGCCAACGCCTTCCCTAATGAAAATTCATGATGGCCACAAGTTGCACCTTTATGATAGAAAAACTAGCTCCATTCTGGAAAAGCGAGCTTAGGAACACAAGGATGCCTGGGACTGAAGCCAAAAAGGGGTCAATACTCCTCTGGGAAGCCCAAATGGAAAACCTCTTCCATTTGCTACAATATACGTTCTTGGTGAAGGCCTTCTGAGAATGAAGAATAATTTTGTGGACTGGGGAATCTAACCTGGACTTTAGCAAAATAACTGGAAGTGGAGAAACCAAGTGGTTAGGTTGAGGGATGAAAGACTGAGAATCTGTCGTTCCAACAGATGGGAAATCAGATCTTGTCTGGGATCCAGAATCCATGGAGAATATTTACTGTGAGACGCAGGAAAGGGAATCATACCTGACGAGGCCACTAAGGGGCAATGAGGATTAGATTGGTCTTCAACCTGCTGGCTTTCTGTAAAACTTTGGGTATCAGGGGAATTGGAGGATAAGCACAGAGACCCAGGGGCCAATCGTGGACTAGAGCATCCCTTGGTGACTCCCCCAAAGGGGGGAATCAGAGTGAAATACTTACTGCACTTGTTTAGGGGAGAGGCAAAGAGGTTGCTGCAAGGGTAGCCCCAACGACTGAATATTTGACTTGTTACTGACTGGTTAAGGGACCACTTGTGAGGACTTAAGATTGATCTGCTCAGTCTGTCTGCCAGAACACTGGAGTCCCCTGGGATATGCACTGCAATGAGAAAGTGGTTTGAAAAGATCGCCCATTCCCAAACCCTAATGGCCGCTCTGCAAAACGGGTAAGAATGGGTTCACGCTGCTTGCTGATGTAACAAACCACTGACATATTGTCTGTCAGAACTGCAACTGTCCCCAGAGGAAGGCAGTCCTGAAAGGCTTGCAACGTGAGAAGAACTGCCCTCAGCTCCAGTACATTAACATGCAATTTGATCTCTGTGGTGGACCACATGCCTTGGACTATTTTCCCTAAAAATGCCCCACCCCAA
This sequence comes from Protopterus annectens, assembly GCF_019279795.1. Taxonomy (NCBI): domain Eukaryota; kingdom Metazoa; phylum Chordata; order Ceratodontiformes; family Protopteridae; genus Protopterus; species Protopterus annectens. The sequence goes on from NC_056740.1 coordinate 282,356,294, forward strand.
CAGGGAGGTGGCTGTGGTCACTGTGGCTGATGGAGTGGGAAGAACAAAGGGTCTGCCGAGATGGAGGTCTTCAGTAAGCAGCCACCATCGCAGATGACGCCTGCAAACTGCAGTGAGTCTGACTGGGACTGACAATGGATGGCACCGAATAGACCATTGTACCGTCAAGGTCCACTGGAGAACTCGCATAAAAAAAGCTGACTAGGGGGACTAGAAGAAGGGCAGTAAACATGGACCCTAAGACCATTGGGACCAGCCGAGCTGGAGGAGTTGGGGTGTCTAGAAAGCATTGAACCTGCTGTCTCAATGATCTTATTCACTGGAGGGGTAGGGCTGCTTTCTGTATGATTGTGTTTAATTGCATCCCTGTGAATTCAGTGTCCTGTATGGGTGTCATCTTGGATTTCATCATGTTCACTGTGATTCCCAGGTGATGGAACAGGTGCAGCATAACCTGAATTGCCTGGAGTAGTTGATGCCTTGTGAGTGCCATTAGGAGCCAATCGTCCAGGTAAGGTAACATCTGGAATCCTTGCAAATGGAGATGAGCTGCAACTACTGCCATGCATTTGATGAACACCCGGGGGCAGTGGTGAGGCCAAAGGGCAGTGCTCTGAACTGGTAATGATTGGCCCCCAGCCTGAAGCACAGATGTCTCTTGGAGCTCCTGTCTATTTTGATGTGATAGTACGCATCCTGGAGATCTATAGAATACATCCAGTCATTCTTGCACAAAAGCAGCAGAATGGACTTTACCATAACCATTCAGAACTTCAACTTCTTTACAGATAAATTCAGACTGCTCAGATCCAATATGAGTCAAAGGTCCCTCATCTTCTTTGGCACCAAAAAGAAGCGTAAGTTCTGCATCCTAGTTGTTTGGTTGGAACCCTCTGGATGACACTTGTGTCTAGAAGTTTTTAAACTTCTAGAAGGGAATTCTCCCTCTGACTGGGTGGCACGTTGGGGAGATACTCCTTGGAACTGGGAGGTGGAAGAGAAAAGGGAATACAGTAACCTCTGGAAATTTATATTTAACACCCAGTCGTTATTTGTTATGTTTGTCCAGGCGTCAGGCTTCTGGCTTCTGGGTGTAAAGAAAGTCTTGCCTTCAGAGTAGGACAGCTGGGCAGCACTTCAAGAGTGCTGAAAGAGCCTGTCAGACAAATGTTCACTGAAGCCCTGGTTTTGTAGACCCCCTCTCCATCTGGGACAGCATTTGCCATTGAATCCTTTCCCTCTGCCTCTAGAAGAGGATTTGTCTTGCTAATCAGGAAAAGGCCCTTGGGATTTATGGAACCACATCTTCTTCCCACTTCAGTGGCTCCTGAAGAAGGGCTGTTTGGGGGGGGGGTGAAAACTTGATCCCAAAGGAAGATAAGATCTTATCTTACTGTTTGCTGCAGGCCAGAGTCTCTTTAACTGATGGCCCAAACAAGGAGAAGCCAGCAAAGGAGGCGTTAATGAATGAAGCCTTAAAGGAGTCCACAAACCTAAACAGTCTCATGCAGGCATGTCTCCTGAGGGCTATACCTGAACCAGCTGCTCGTGAGGTACCTTCTGCAGTGTTGGAGATTAACCTCATCGAGGAGTTAGTGATAGAGACCATAGTGGTCAGCTGGGGGGAACCTTTTTGAAGTCTTCCTCCGACAGTGACTGCATCAGAGAGGTGAAGATTTCCTTAACTAGATCTCTCTGAAGGCACGTGACATGTGCCAGGTAATTCTGTGCTCTCAGCGAAAAGTGGCTGAGGCATACACATGCTTCCCATGCCTGTCCAAAGGTCGAGACGCCTTGTTTGGGGGGTGAACAGTAGAGCTCTGTTCATCAAGCTCCTTTTTGGTGACTGCAGACAACACAATGGCATTAACTGGGACACCTTTACTCCAAAAGGGGCGATCCTTAGAGGGAATGAGATATCTATCCGTGTGCTTCAGAACTGGCTCCATGGTGTCAGGCTCCTTCCAAGCCCAGTGGGTAATAAGATCAATAACCTGGTCCACTTTGGGGGGAGGGGTCACCCGGGATGCAGATGTTCCTGTGCCGAATGCCACCAGGAACACTGACTCCTCCGAGAAAGGGGGTTGGGAAGACCATCCACCCTTTCATTTCAGAATTTCTAAGATATCTCTGAAGAAAATGTCATCGGCTGGAGACTGAAGGACCTTCCCCTTTGTCGAAATCAGTGTCCTATGTCAACTACTCCAAAGGGTAGTCCAGTTGCTTCCTCTTACACCAGTGCTTCTGAGGAACCTCCTCCATGGGGTAGTCAGGGGAGGACTTGGAAGACAGGCAGACCCCTTAATGAGGGGTAGGCTGGAAGCCCTCTGGGAGGGACTGACCATGGATTGGACAGATGGGACCATAGCCTTGATCCACAGAGGACTGGGTAGAGCCTGATGGAACAGGGACCGCATATTTTAGTGTAGAGAAAGCCCTCTCTGCCACTGGGAATGCTGACAATGCCAGGAGAACCTGCCCCCCAACCCCAGAGGCCAAAGCCACTATGAGAGAGAGAGAGAGAGAGAGAGAAGGACGAGGTCATCCTGGATCCAATATCACCAGAACGCACAGGCCCCAAGCTGTCAAACGCCAAGGTCCCCAGGGGAAAGGACAGCTCCGAAAAGGTCGGAGCCAACACCAACCCCAAGGACCCAGTGCCTAGATCTTGGATCCGGGACCTGCTCTGCTCTAAAGGAATCAGGGCCTAGCTGGTCAAAGACACTGTCGGAGTCAAGGGAAAAGATGTCACGTGCTCCGATGCCAGTCCACTTGGGAGTGCTAGGCCCTGCAGCCCCAAAGCTGAAGATCAATGTGATGACCCACCACTGGACCAGTAATCAAGGAGCCTCAATCCTCACTAGTGGCACCAGTGGGGGAATTACACTGAGAGGATAACACGTATACACACAGTATTTCCAGATGCAGCTCTCTGCATCAAGTGCAATTTCCCTTAAGAGCACACAGAGACCACAGTCAGTCTGGGGCCAGTTTCTCCCTCCGTTTCTCCAGATGCCCAATAAGACACCCCACTGGCACAGCTATAGAGTTCAGATCTCACTGAGTGGCCAAGCCAAGACCTCCAGCACCTTCTCTGTCCAACCAGTGCTTCGTGTCCCTGCCCAAGTAGCTGACACACACACTCTTTGAGGTTTGATTTACACACACAAACACCTGGGAAAGACTGGCACAGGTTTACTAGCTATGCCCCCTTTTGCCCAGGCTATAAGGTAGTTATCACTGCCACCAGCCAACGCCTTATCAGCTACTTTAAGGCCTTTAACAAAGGGTGTCCAATCTTACTGTGTAATATTAATACTAATACAAATGGTAGTTTGCCTAAGAGCAAGGCTATTAGGAGTGACCCACACAGTTTCATCAAATAAATATTCAAGTACTCTCAAAACTTATGTCTCTACAAAGATCAGCCACAATGAAAGGTTTAAATATATTTAATAATAAATAATAAAAGAACAGGACAATACTAAAAATATATTCACAGTGACACCAGAGTTTAAAACCACAGTAAATATTTAAAACAACATTGCAGGACAGTCTCAAATAAATAAAGAAAAATATCTAAACTAAGCTTCACTGTACTCCTGACTGAATCTAACAGAATTACTATAACCTAAGAACTTAGTATTATAGCAAGGCTGATGTTGTAGTGAATGGTTCTTGTCAGGGCCAAGACAGAATACAGAATGCCCTGTCTCTCTAAGAGACTTCTGAAATTAATATCTCAAATATTACTGCTGGGGCAGCTTGCAGAATGATATAATTTCGTGTCATCTGACTCTATCCCAGGTGAAACCCCCACTGCTGGAAGCTAGCAGTATTTAGCATCTACCTGTGAAAATACATAGGCCTCAAATCTTTGGCAGATGATGGAAGTCATAAAAAAATTACGTTGCTCCATACTTTCAAAACTAGTAATTACCTCACTCTGAAGACAACACAGAAAGCTTCTCAGCACATATTATCTGTCTCTAGCTGCCTTGAAAACTGAAAGATACCATATTTTATTGTGTACCTATAAAGTAATTTAATTTCAGCTATTTTTCTGAAGTTAACCTCATGTATTCCAGTTTCCACTATTAAAATGTATACATTTAAACAGTTGCAATAGTACATATACATTTCTGTTCTTTTCCAGTAGGGCACACTGTGTTATATTTTAAGCAGAAGCACTTTATAAATTACCTTTTTAACACACGTCTGTACAGAAAAGTTTGATATACACAAAGCATACAGTTCTAATACAGTTGTAATACAAGCATCTTACATAAATCATGCTGATATTCACAAATAACATATAATTATTTATAAAATTCCAGATAACTGTGCTGGCAGTATCTCCCTTTGTCACAACTGGATCGCAAAAGGAGGCTGCTGGATCAGGTAAAAGTTCTCATGAATCCAGCATGGGTCGGAGAAGGCAAAATCCCCAGCTGGATCTGGGCTTTGAGAAAACTCCTCATCAACCGATCCATATTGGAGTGGGACAGCAGAGAGGATCTAGAAGAAATGGAGGAATGGTTCATAGGTAAGTACTAGGCTATCTGCCTAAGGGCATCTGTAAGCCTAGCCAGAATGTGTTGGCTTTTGCCACTCCCCTTAGATTAGTTCCCTGTGCCTCTGTCCAGCACAGCCATTAGTTCCCTGTGCCTCTGTCCAGCAGAGGCACTGCAGTGATCCCCGGGGTAAATTTTCTGTTTCCCTTCCACTCGTCAAGTGTTCTCTTGAAGAGTGTTAGTGAGGGGCTCTGCCTAATGTAGATTGGAATTCTGTTCCAAAGCATGGGGAGACTCTGGGACAGGACTCTATCCCTCCAGCAAGTCCGATTTATCGTTGTGGTGAGGTTTAGATCCCTAGAGTGTGTGGCTCTCGGGGATTTGTTTTTTTTTTTAGGTGGAGCATGTCCATCAATTCTGGGTTGGACATGGTCTTGTATGTCAGGTAGAGATCACCTCTGACTAAGCGGTATGCAATCAAGTACAGCTGGAATTTCTTCAGTCGGGCTGCATAGGGCATCTGTTTGAGGCCAGTAATCCTCTTGGTGAGGTACTTATGTGGTCTTTCCAGCTGTTGCAGGTGTCTTGTAAGGTACATGCCACATGGGGTGTGGTACTCTATGATGGGTCTGATGAGTGATGAGTAGAGGAGCACAGTAACCTCTTTTGTTCTAGATGCGAACCCTTTTGTGATTAGGTGGGCCACATAGAAGGATTTTCTAACCACCTTGGTAATATGATTATCAAAGGAGAGATTACTATCTGCTTGGGTCCCCCGATCCCTTATTACATTTTCTGTATTTAGGGGACTACCACGTATGTGGTAGTTCAAGGGTACTTTGTTTTTTCCAAAGGGGATGACTATGCACTTTTTGGCATTTAGCTTGAGGCCATGATTTTGACACCAGGTATCCGTCTCAGTGAGACCCTTCTGGAGGATGTCTATATCAGCTGGAGAGTCAATTATGGCTCCCAGTTTGCAGCTCATCTATAATACCAGAATGGGGAATGGTGTTGAAAGCCTTTGCGAGGTCTAGGTAGGCTGTGTGGACCTCCTTTCCCTCGTCTAAAGCCTTGGTAACTGTTTCAAAGAAGTCCACCAGGTTTAAGAGGCATGCTCTGCCCTTAACACAGCCAAACTGGGTAGGGTCCAATGTTTGGAGGTTCCCAATGTCTGTGTTAATGAGTTCCAAGATGATGCGCTCCATAGCCTTGCAGATCAGGCTAGTCAGGCTTATAAGGCGATAGTTCCCGGGGTCCGTTGTGGCTCCACCTTTGTGGAGCGGGATAACTGTTGCTGTGTACCACTCTATGGGTACGTAGCCTGTAGAGAGGCTGAGTTTGAACAGTGTGTTTAGATGACAGGTTAGTTCATTTTGGAGTTTGTGTAAGACACAGCCTGGGACACCATCCGGTCCCATTGAAGCTGTGTTTTTGGCTTTGGAAAGGTCTGTTTTAACCTGTGTGTCAGTGATTGCAGGGGCTCTACATTCTTCTGGTATGGTTATGGGCCCTTTAGAGGGTGAGAGGGGGGTAAAGTTTGCACTAAATTTGTCTGCCAGAATGTTGGCAATATCAGTCGGTTCAGTGTATTTTTTGCCATTCTGCACTAACTCAGAGCAGATCTGAAAGTTTCCACTTAGGTTCTTGACATAGCTAAAGAATGCTTTGTGGTTATCTTTGGAGTCCTTGGCAATTTTTCTTTCGAAGCTAGCCTTGGATGATTTTATGAGGGATCGTAGTTTCTTGCTGATACTGATCAGGGATGTCTTTCCTTCTTGGGATTTTTCTCTTTTCTGTACTAGTTTCCTCCTTCTATTGTATAGCTTGTTTATGACAGGGGTCCACCAGATTGGTTTCCTTTTCTTGGAGGAGTGAGTCTTGCTTTTGCTTGGAATAGCACAATCCATGCATTCTTGCAGGTGTGCATAGAATGCCTTTGTAAGGGATTCAGCAGCTTGGACAGAGTTATTCTTTAGCATGGGGGCTGTAAACCTTTCCACCTCGGTCTTAAGTAATGTGAAGTTTGCTTTTGAAATGTTTTTCATGGTGGTCTCCTTGATTGGGGGTGGGGGCGGAAAGTGGATATCCAGAGTGATTAGTCTATGGTCTGATCTAACCAGCGAGGGTTTGACCTCCGGTGTAGAACACCAGTCGCCCATGTTGGTGATAACCAGGTCCAATAAGTTTTCACCTCTGGTGGGGCTGTTGACCAGTTGATCCAGGGCGTTTGAGTTTATAAATTCTAGGAAGCGTTGGGCAAGGGAGTTAGTACTTGAGTAGTTCTCCCAGTTAATGTTTGGGTAATTGAAATCCCCCAATATTAGGGCGTTTGGTAGGACCTTCATATTTTCCAATGTCTCCAGAATGGGGGTCCTGGGTCATGTTTGGTGATCTGTAGCAAGCTACAATTTGAATTGCAGTTTTACCCGTTGTTAGTTGCACATGGATGATCTCTGAGGCATTGTGCTGCGCCACTTACCTGGAGGTGTGGGTATCCTTGATGAATATGGATACACCTCCGCCTTTTGTGTTTCAGTCCAGGTTCTGTGGCCGGAAAGCATGGTATGAGTTATAGCCTGGTAGTGCTGGGGTGCTCTCTGGAGCCTTAACCCAGGTTTCTGTTACTGCACAGATATCGATATTCTCCATACTGAGGAGTGCCTCGAGTGCATGCATTTTGAGGTTTAGACTTCTGGCGTTGAGTAGCATTACCCTTAGTTTTGGGTTACTTGTGCTATTTACGGTGGTGAGTTTGTCTTTTGAGCCTTGCCTAAAAAAGGCACTACGGGGGCGGCAAAAGCCTTGGCCAGTATTCGAAAGCCTAAGGGTGACAGGTGCAAGCAATCTCTTGCGAAGCAACATGGCTTGTCGAGCATGTCATCCCAGGTGGACAGATACTGGAACCCCTTTGAATGACACCAAAAACTTTGCCAATTGTTGAAATTGATCATTTTTGTCTTTATACTGTGGCATCATTCTTGGTGAGGGCAGGATGCTACTCAGGGTCAGGGTCATACCGACCTGGGCTATGTGATCAGAGAGCGCTTCCATTTCTCTTTTCATGTAGTCCAGGGAGGTATGTCCCAGGTCATGGACAATGAAAGAGTACTTGTTCTGGAGCGACCTGAGTGCTTGTATTATGTGGCGGATCCTGGCACCCAACGGGCAGCTAACTGTAGCCTTCTCCTTGTCCAGCCTAGTTAGTGGGACATCAGTGTGCCTGACTATAGAGTCATCTATTACTATTATAACATATTGGGTATGTTATTTTGCCTTAAGGGCTGTGATTGCGTGGCACACTGATTATGTAAGTATGTGTTTCATGGTTTGAGATGGGGTGTGGAGGTTGTTTGGGTGTCTGCTTTGGAGGTCTCTGTTGCTTTTGCAGATTTTTATTTCGAGCTTCCGAGTATGTTTTCGTGTATTTATGTGTGTTATTTGCCGGTGTTGGTTTAGAAGGTCTATGTGAGAATGGTGGTGTGCTGCAAGTATTTTCCTTCTCCTCTTGACTGTCAGTTCCAGTCTTGGGTTGAGAGAGCTTTGCCTCCAGTTTGGCTGCATAATTGCATCTCTTGCATATATTAGTGTTTGGTGATAGGAGCAGAGGGTTGTCTGTGTACATAAGGCAGTTGTAACATTGCCTCAAAATGCCCAGATTCACCAGATGGACTGGAGAGTACACCTGAAACTGCCCTTTGGACATGCCTGAATAGGTAAAGTGAGCTGTTTTACTGATTGGCTGGTACAGACAAATAGAGAGCCTTGTCCTTCTGGACAGTATGGGGGGGTCTAGTGCTAGGGTTAATTAGTGCTTGCTATGAGTTTTAAGCAAGTGCTGGGCTGTGAAATGAATGGTTTGAGTGCTTATGTTGAAAGATTGTCTAGTTCCAAGGGAAACTTGAAGAGTAGACTTTGTGGAGCCAGGAATAGTTTAACTCTAGCTAACCAGCGCTGCCCAGCATGCAAAACCACGCAAATGCTGTTTTTATAGCAGGGAAATGAAAAAGTTAGAAATTAGCCCAAAATGGCCAATAAACTACTAACTTCTGGGCTGAAAACACTCCTCCAGGGATAGATAGACTGCTCAAAGCTCCCCTCTATCACAGGTAAACAGAGAAACTTCCTTCTATCCAAGTAAGGCATGGGCAACACATAAACGTGTAACACAGCCCTGAATTCAGCAATAACCTGAAAACTGGACTATACTAGTTCAGAAAGGCAGGAAACAAGTATATATTTTTTTTGTTTTTGTTTTTTCTTTCTTGTTTTTTTCAGAAAGGATGGTCTGAACCAGTGAGGGAGATTTGCTTCAGTGCAGAGCGTGGCTCCAGGATCTCCAGTCTGGTCAAGTCTGTCCCAGAGTCCACTCCAGAGAGGAACAGCTGTGGATCCAAATGGTCTCCACCAGTTCCGACTGGCTGATTGGACCCGAGGTATGAGGATCTGGCAGAGAGGAGAGTTTGGTCGACACCATCTCCCCTGGATCCAAGGGGCCTCTCGAATCCGGAGAGAAGCACAAGCAGGAAGGATCCGAAGATGATGGATCTGAAAGTCTCCTGTGCTTCTATGGAGCAGAAGTCGATGTCTCCGGAGTAACAGAGGGGCACGCTTCTTGTGAACAGGAATCTGGGGTCCAAAAGTTGGAAGAAGCCCTTTCTGGGTTTATCTCACTACAGAAGGATTAAAATTACCTTACGTGCCATATCAGCTAGCAAAACAGTTGGAAAAATACAATCATCAAGTGCTAGGACATGTAGGTAGTGAAAAGTTATGGCTAGTGGTCAAAGAAAAGTATTGGAATCCAGCTTTAAAAAAGTTGTGTAGGCTAGTTTAAGAATAATGCCTGATCTGCTTACAGGTTAATGCCAAAAGTAAAAAGCCTCACTTACACAGTGTCATGCCAGCAGATGGACCATGGTATGCGATTCAAATAGATTATGCAGGACCATTACCACCAGCAAAAGGAGGGTGTCACTACTTGTTAGTAGTGGTAGATGTACTTTCAAAATGGGTAGAAGCAATTCCTACCAAAAAGACAACTGCTAAGGCAACATCAAAGGCTTTATGTTAAAACATTTTTTTGCCATTGGGGATGGCCACGAGTTATCGAATCTGATAACGGGCCACAATTTGTCAGTCAGCTAATCAAACAAATGTGTAATTTGTTAGAAGTACAACAAAGATTTCATGTACCCTACCATCCACAGTCCAACGGAATAGTTGAGAGACTGAGCCGAACCATTAAGGAAAGACTAAAAAAGGCATGTTTAGAAAAGGGATGGGACTGGGTGCAACACCTGCCAGGAATTCTGTTTGGGCTAAGAGCTACTCCAAACAGCAAGACAGGGATTTTACCTTTTGAAATCATGACAGGCAGGAAAATGCCCACACACCTACCTTTCGATCCAGAGACTGGACATAACAGACCTTTGTTAAAGGTAGCATAACATCAAAAATGGTTAAAAGACATCACAAAACAGTGTAATTACTTGGCAAGGGAGCAAGCATTCCATTTATGAAAAAGGTCTCCATAATGCCACTGGAACAACACCTTCCCTCTGGAACAAAGGTATTAGTTAAAATGTTTCAGACAGATGGTCCATGGAATAGTAATTGGCGAGGACCTTTTGAAGTAATGGAACAAATAGAACATTTGGTGTATAAGGTCAAACAAAGCAAAAAGAACAAGACCTTGCTAGTTCACAGTGATCAAATTAGAGTCACTTTTTACAGTGATCAGCAGCAAAATGCATCACCTTTAAAAAAAAGGAAAAACAAATGCTCAATAAAGTTTCTGTTTCTGTTTTTCAGAAACAACGTACAAGACTAAATGCTAAGCATTGTGCCAAGTTTATTAAAAGTACTCACAAAGAGGTTATTAGGACAAACACGTTTTAATAAAAATGACAAATGTGATTGTTATTGTAAGTATTGTACTCAGTGGACTTCTTTTGGTAGAATGCCAAATAGAGGGAATCAAGGTTGTTTATTACAATGTTTAATGAATAAGGCTTGTTTGGGAAAATGCTACACGAAATAGAACACGGGATAATTTCAGTTGTAAAATGCAAACTGTACTTTTGGGAGCATAAGATTTAACACAAGTATATTGGCATGGTTAGCTAAATAAGGTCAGGCATACATAAAAGTAGAAGAAGAGTCAAAGACGAATATAAACATTACAGTAAACAGTTCAGTTTCTATTAGATGTTGCACATTCCCTCCTGAAGATGTAACAAAGTGGACAAGGCAAAATAGACATAAAACGGAATGCAGATTTAAAACAGCTTGGTAAGACACACTTTTAGGTGGAGTAGGAGCAGGAGTAGGAACCCTAAATGCTGTGGATATTGAAATTTTACAAAATAAACTAAAATTACTAGGACAAGACATATCACAAATCGTACATTTGCAAGCCCAATTGAAGCCCACCATTTGGTATGTACATAAACAAAATGTATGGTATCAAGAGGGTTTTTTAAATCATTATAATGTATCATTAATAGACGAATTGCAATTTGATACTAATGTGTCTGTATTTGCAGATTGGACAAAATGTACTTTGCAGTCATTGTATGTTCAAATGCAAAAAAATCAGTTACAAAGCTGATGTTAAAAAATGAGTGTATGTGGCGACAACTATTCAACAGGTGGATTCCGTCCACTAGCTGGATAAGACTGTTCACAGAAGAGACTCAGTGCGAGCAAAATTATTGTAACGGAAAAGTTATGTATTATAATGTGACAAAACAAACAGTGATGTGTCAATTTATGGTATTACCCATTATATTCTGGTCGAAGTACAATGATACTGAACTTTGGTTACCTCAGCTTGAAGGAAATTACATAGATATAGATAACAAAACGCATATGTTAAAACACTGTACAGAAACTATGAATGGTCTCATATGTGGGCAGCATTCTCCCATCTATGAACCATGTTTTTTACAACATTCTCTAAATATGTGCAAATGGACAATATTGCCTTTAAACTTTAAAATGTTTGTCAAAGTGGCACCACAATTTGTATGTGTGGTTTCAAATAAACCAGTGTTAAAATACAAGCAAACACCCTTTGTGGGATGAATCAGTAATATCATGCATTTAACCTGGGAAAATGAAACCTATGTGTTTTCTACCAGTACTAAACAGATAGCAAAATCTCAGTGGAAATATGAAATGATTCAGTTTCCTAACATTACCTTGTCTTTAGACAAGTTAAGAAAAATAATACAAGACACAGATGACTTTAAAGTATACTTGGATCATCGTAACCGCAGCATATTGCCGCATGAAGTAAAAAAGTACAATAGCAAAAGACTAATAAAATTAGCTGAAAAAACAAAAGCTGAGACTGCCCATAACTGGTGGAATATGTTCACAGGATGGTCATCATCTGGGACCAAATTGCTAAATTGGTTAATACATCCTGTGTTGGTAGTTTTAGGAGTCATAATAATAATGACAACTTAGAATTGTTTTATATGCAGCAGGTTATGAAGAGTTAAAATAACTCAACAAGTCATAATTGTAAATATACATAAAGTGATACATGCTGTAAATAGCAATGCTAAAGAAACAAATGCAATCTTTTCTTTAACTAAAGTTTAGTCTGTTCCTCAAAATATAAGAAGGGGAAACTGTAAGAGTAAGACTATTCTGTTTTCATTTACTGTTTCATTTAAACTGTTGCTAGCATGATTTTTAGCTTGGAAAAGAAGCTGCAAGAATAATATAGTGCAAAATGAAATATAAAGGGTTAATTTAGAAATAGTATGAAATGCTGAAAATTAGAAAATAGTATAAATGTGGCAAAAAGCTTAGTTAGATTTTGGCACCATGCAAAAGGAGTATTGAGAAACAGAATTTGTATGAATAGCCATGCAGATGGTGGTCAGAAAATGTCAACACGTTTTGGGCATGGCCAAGGATGAACACAGGATAGCAGCAGATTTCTTCAGCTCCACCAATTTCATTACATTGACAGGAATTAATTACTTAAAAAATTAATTCTTGAAGTAATTTTCTTTCTAAATATGTTTGTTTTATATAGTTCTTGAACTATATCTAAAAAAGAAAGGAAATCTTAATAATATTCCTGTCAGAAATTACTTTGGAAATTTTCCTGTCAGTTTATCAGTCTGAAATGAGTTCCAGTAAGACAAATTCTCAAGACTCCAGCATCAAGAAAGAACTTCAGTCTCTGATAATTATAGTCCAGCAACTTACTGCTAAGATGGATAAAATGGATACTAAAATAGACACTTTCATAGAAAAACTACAAAACAAATAGACTTGTTACATATGGACCTGCAACAACAGAAGATCCAGATGACAGGCATAGAAGAAGCTGTGAATGACATGGAAAATAAAATACAAGAACAGGAAATCAACATTGAGTTTCTGCTGAAACAAAATACACATTTACAAACAAAGCTGGATGACCTGGAAAATAGATCTAGGCTCAATAACATTAGGATTTTTGGACTGCCAGAAAATATTGAAGGTAACAATATTACTTCTTTTTTAACAACATGGCTCCCTAAAACTTTACATTTACCAGAAGCATTCTCTTTTGGTATCGAAAGAGCACATAGATCTATAGCTAATACTAACTCTAACAAAAACTATCCTAGATCAGTTATAGTTAGATTTCTATCATCTTTTGATAAAGAGATGGTTCTTAAATCTGCTTGGGCTAAAGCTCCTGTTAAGTTTAATGAGACAACTGTGCGTTTTGACAATGACTATTCTTCCATGGTAATTGCTAAAAGAAAAGTTTTTCTGCCACTAATAAGGGAGCTTAAAAAGCACAGTTTAAAACATACCTTCTGTTTCCTGCCAAGCTTAAAATCTTCCTTCCTCATGGTCCTAAGGTCTTGATGATTTAGACTCTGCTTTACTGTTTGTCAAAGAAAAAGGATTTTGGATAAAATAGAAGAAATGGAATGGGCTAGTTCTTCATTAAAGAGATTGGCAACTGAAGCTTCCTGGAAGACTTCAGAGAAGAAGAAGAGACTAAAAAACAAATGATTTGTTATATGTTTTTTTTCTCTCTCATCATTTTAGTTCATTATTAATCTTTTTGAATATAGTTCCTGCATTTCCAGAAAGCCACAAATATTTTGGAAAAGATTTAATCAAAGTTATTCTCTATGTGCAAAGAAATGTTTTGTTTCATAACCAGTCAAAATGCCTGAGGATTTAATGGCAGGCTGTGACTCGATTTGTTTTTCTTTCTGAAAAAAGTAAGGTTAGTAATTTGATACATTTTTTTTATCTTTACCTTTTTTTTTTCCTTCTTCTTTTATTATTTTCTTTGTTTAAACAATGACATTCTATTTAGATTATGTAGTGGGTAAAGGGTGGAGGAGGGCAGGGAGAGAACAGTAATGAAAATATCATTAATAGAATAATAACATATTTATTTCTTGTAAAAGTTTATAAGTTCCTCAAATGCTATTTCTAATTATACTTTCTTGATTATACTGCTTATGCTTGTTTGTAAATAATCTGTCATGCTTTAACTAATAATAATCAGAACTAAATAAGAGTAAATAATATGTTTTATTTTTAACTCTATTACTATAAACAGTAAGTAACATTCCATTGTATATACTTCTTACAGCTTTCTCTTACATTTTTTTATTTCTGCCTCACTCCCTTTTATTTTCTACTCTCTTTTCTTTTCTTTATTAATATATAGAAATGCTTTTGACTGTGTGGGCACAGTGAATAATAGGATTTGTATGAAAATTGAGTTGGGAGAAGAATGCTGAGTTTTATTACTTGTTGGTAATTTTGAGTTTAATTTCACTTGCATAGAGGCTGTGATGATCTGTGGAATACATTGTGGAGGTTCTGTCATGTTTAGATGCATTTACACTGCTAAATGAATGTTTGTCACTAGTTTTTAATAAGTTTCCTGCCAAAATGTTAAGAGAGACAATCTGGGATGTGGGCTGTCTTATGCACAATGTCCTTGAGTTACCTCAGAATCTTCAAATCACAGAATTCTCACAGAGAAACTGAAAGCAGTTAGTATAAACATTGACAAGGTTATCACACTGACACACCACAGATTCAGGAAAAATACTCTGTTCATAAAATATGTCAGTTATAATGAGTTTAAATTATGTAGTTTCTTGTAGTAAGTAAATGTCTTATTTTAGAAGGCATAAAAATGAAACATTTATTTAAATGTTTTTGAAAATCTACTTAACAGCAGCATAATAATCTGTGTTAAAAATTTGTGTTCCAAACATATACTTTACTATAACTCATTTAATTAATCTGATTGACAAACATAAATAATCTTATAACTCTATTCTGGAAGAAATGTCATGTGATATATTTTAAAGCAGTAGGTTAGCATGATTGTAAAATCTGGTTACCAATATGTGTTTGCTGTGCATTATTTTGTATAAAGCAGACAGATTTATTCTAGGGACAGCAAGTATGACAGTGCTCTACAAAGGCACAACTCAGTGAGATCAGATATATATATATATATATATATATGTGTGTGTGTGTGTGTGTGTGTGTGTGTGTATGTATGTGTGTGTGTGTGTGAGTGTGATGGCTTTTTTTTCTGAGAATCTGCATAACTATCTAATATGATTTATAATAATTTCTATGAATACAATATTTTACTCTATTGACAAAATGAATGTTTGCCACAAGTTTTAATAAGTTTCCCTTAAAATGTTAAGGGAGACAATCTGGGATGTGGGCTGTCTCATGCATAGTGTCCATGAGTTTCCTCAGAAGCTTCACTCACAGAATTTTCACAGAGAAACTGAAAGCAGTTAGTATAAACATTGACAAGGTTATCACACTGACACACCACAGATTCAGGAAAATACTCTATTCATAAAATATGTCAGTTATGATGAGTTTAGATGATGTAGTTTCTTGTAGCAAGTAAATATCTTATTTTAGAAGGCATAGAAAATGAAACATTTATTCAAATGTTTTTGAAAATCTACTTAACAGTAGCATAATAATCTGTGTTAAAAACTTGTGTCCCAAACATATACTTTACTATAACTCATTTAATTCATCTGATTGACAAGCATAAATAATCTTATAACTCTATTCTGGAAGAAATGTCATGTGATATATTTTAAAGCAGTAGGTTAGCATGATTGTAAAATCTGGTTACTAATATGTGTTTGCTGTGCATTATTTTGTATAAAGCAGACAGATTTATTCTAGGGACAGCAAGTAGGATTGTGCTCTACAAAGACACAACTCAGTGAGATCAGATATATATATATATATATATATATATATATATATATATATATATATATATATGTGTATGTGTGTGTGTGTGTGTGTATGTGTGTGTGTGTGTGTGTATGTATGTATATATGTGTATGTGTATATGTGTGTGTGTGTGTGTGTGTGTGTGTGTGTGTATATATGTGTGTGTGTATATGTATGTGTGTGTGTCTGTGTTTATGTGTGTGATGGCTTTTTTTTTTTTTTTTTAGGTAATAACGCAGGTGTTTCTGAGAATCTGCATAACTATGCAATATGATTTATAATAATTTTTATGAATACAATATTTTACTCTATTGACAATAATGAGTTTAAGTAAATGCTCATATACAAACAATTCAAGATTTTTTGGAAGCTGTTGATAGAATTCACATGACAGAAAATAGATGCATCTTAATGCATGTAATGTCTGAATCATATTAGCCAAAGTTTTTGATTTAAATGAATGTTAGAACATAATTTTCTCTCCTCTTGATTTCTAACATTAAGATTATTTGAATGCTATTAGAATGCAAGTGTTATATATTACATAGATCTATATAATAGTATGAACAGTTTTAAAAAAAAAAAAAAGTTTATTTTAGTTTATATGATGCTGTTTTACCAAATGTGTAGTTTTGTCTTGATAGATAATTGAATTGAAAACTGTTAACCTCAGTTAAATATAACTAGTATTAAATTGATAAGGTGGTAGCTGAGGTACTGCTGCTTAGGGTAGGGGTTAACTTGAGTAGTAAATACTGCTCTAAGTTGGAGTTTTCAACTCAGGCGGGATGCAAGGTTTAATCCTTACATTATTTTCACTTGTTCATTGTTATATGTATATAGTTTTGACATCCACAATATATTTTGTACACTCATTGTCACTACAAACAAAATTGAATCCTATACAAAATCCCATAAGAGATTTAATAAATACAGCTATATTTAAAGGTACACCTAAAAGAGGAGATGTAACATTATTTATCTGGTTATTTGTTATTTCGATCATAAGATTCTTGAGTTTTAAAAATGCCAAATGACATCTTTAAAAGGAATTTCTTTAAACATTAATGGATTGAATAATCCATGTAAAAGGGCAAGCCTAATAAGATACATTAATCTACACAAGGCCAATCTAGTCTTCCTGCAAGAAACCCATCTCTTGAAAAAGATATTGATAAACTAGCCACTAATAAGTATACAGTATTGGTTAGTTCAGAGCACACTCAGAAAAAAGAGGAGTGGCTATTTTATGGAATAAAAGTATGCCCATTCCTAAAACCATTAAGTCTTATCAGGATGACAAAGGAATGTTTTGTATGGTTACAATACAAATTAATGGGAAGACTTACACTTTAATTAATGTATATTGGATACCTGGAATTGGTATTAATACAGTGAAACATCATATTGATAAGATCATATCATTCTCTATAGGGGATATTATTTTAGCTGGTGATTTTAATTGTATACTACATGAAAGTGATACTACCACTATAAAGAAAAGAAGAATTACATCTAATGCAAAACATTTAAATGATTTTGCTAATTCTTATCATTTGAATGATATTAATAATCAGATAGAGTCAAAATCATTACCATACACCTTTTTTCTAACAGATACAAAACTTATTCAAAAATAGATAGGGTCTTTATTTCTAACCAGATGGTAACAGATTTAATTAATTCCAAAATCATTTCATGTCCTATATCTGATCATAACTCAATTGTTTTGAATTCATGATAAAAATACTCATAATGTTCAGATCAAAAGGATACCAGCATACTTAACTCAGCTAAAAGACTATAAAAATATATACTTTCAGAAGTACAACATTTTCTAGACATAAATAATACTCCTGAAGTCTCCATTGTCTATGTTTGGGATGCCTTAAAATCATATCTATATGGACAAAGTATCAGATGGTATAATAACAAAAGGAAATCTTGGGATAAGGAATTGTTAGATATTCAAAGTAAACTGGACTCTTATAAGCATAATAATAAAGAAAATATTATGGACAAGAAAGTTATTGAAGAAATAAACAAACTAAATGAGAAATACAAAGAAATTTTAACTCATAAAGTTAAAATAACTTTAGAGAATACAAGTTTTTGTCTTATTCAATAAGCCCCAAATACTTACATAGACTTAAAAATAAAACAAAAGATTGAATAAACAAAACCATATCAAAGAAATCTTTTCTCTAAGGAAAAGAAGAATGTTTCTAGTATACCAGAAATACTGGACGAATTTAGAAATCACTTTCACAAGATTAACCATAACAACATTAACATGGAACCTAAAGATAAAATAAAGGAGTTTATAACCACAAACATGAATAAAAGCTTAATAAACAACAGATTAAACTATTGGACAAGAGTATTTCATATACAGAAGTTATTACACAAATAAATAAGCTTAAATCAAACAAAGCACCGGATAATGATGGTATTATACCAGAGATATATAAAATCCTTTCTAAAACTACATATTCATTAATACATAAGGTTTTTATTCTGGCCCAAACTGAGTTAATAACCCCCCCCATCTTGGCAATATACATTTATTTCACCAATTTTAAAACCTAATAAAGATCCAACTAGATGTTCTTCATATCGACCCATCTCATTACTTAATGTTGATTATAAAATGTTTATGAGTATTTTTGCTGATAGATTGAAGACAATTATCCCCGGCATTATAGACATAGATCAGACGGGCTTCATTGTAAATAGAAATACTTTTGATAATATAAGAAGAACTTTAACATTAATTGATTTTGCAAATAGGAAAAAGAAAGATTTAACACTTATTAGTCTTGATATAGATTCAGCATTTGATTCAGTAAGTTGGGACTATCTGTTTACCTTACTGAAATGCACAAATTCTCTGATGCATTTGTAAATTTAATTGAGCATTTATACAAAGGAACGCTGGCTTATATTAAGGTAGGAACATATGTTTCACAAAAATACCCATTCTTAAAGGTACAAAGCAAGGATGTCCACTTTCTCCACTATTATTCACTTTAGTAATGGAGCCTTGGGCTAATTTGATTAGAAACAGTACTGACATAGAGGGTTTTGAAATAGAAGAAAATACAACATCAAAATTCAACTTTTGCAGATGATGTTCTAATTACATCAGCAGGATCTAATTCTTCTATGCAGTCTTTATTTGATAAAATGATGAATTTTAAAAGTATTTCTGGTTTAATATTCAATGAAGAAAATCTAAAATACTACCTATATATATACGAAAAAATACTCTCATTAGTGATTTTACTAAATATGTACCCAACTCAGGTCAGATAACTTATTTAGGTATAATACTATCTAAAGATATTAAATCTATTATATATAATAACTATAATACCTGTTTTCTTAATATACAAAATCTTTTTAATACCTGGAATAATATGTTTTTACTATGGAGGAGAGACTTACAATTATTAAAATGATAATATTCCCCAAGATTTTATACTTAATACAATCAATAATACTTTCACCTACAAAAATAACTATCAAGAAACTGAATACACTAATGTTAAATTTCTTATGGGCACCTAATAGACCTAGGATTGCATTAAAGAAACATACTAATAGCTGGTCTCAAGGGGTATTTCTTTTCCAGACTTTAATTTATATATTATCTCTTCTATTATAAAAGTTATTACTTTATTAATAGATCGGTCATATGTCGCAAAATGGAAAGATTATTGGGAGCTAATTAGTATGCACTTCATGAAAATCTCCTTAACACATAAAAATATGATTATAAATAACTCCATGTTGTGGTTGCTAAAGGAATTTTGTACTTCACCTATTACACCTAAACATATGGTCTGTTACCCATTAAATATTATTATTAGTTATCGTAACTTTATATTCATGCACCCTAAGTATAGGGAATGGAATTTTATTGTATTCCTATAATTTATACTCAGGGTATGCTTATGTCATCTACTTCTGAAGGAGCTCATTTAGCTATAGATAATAATCTAAAGTACTGGTATCAGCTGATATCTGATAATAAAGTTAAAAATCTAGATTTCTTAAAACAAGAATGTGATCTAAGAGAAACTTGCTGGTTAGAGGTTCAGATCTTTAGACAACATCTCATTGATAGAATAGATCTAATGTCTATAACAGTTAAAGAATCTATTCCAAAACTGATTGATTACTTGATAATAAATTTACAGCATAAAGTTTCTGATAAAGGTAAACTTTCATATATACATAAAATTATCAGACAAGAAACTTTTTACAATGTAGATTCATACTGGAATTATTTCACCTCTATTAATGGGGACCCACCAACTCAACAAGATAAACAATATATATTGGAATCTGCTTATAGAACTACATCTTCCATTGTCTGGAGACTTTATACATGGAAATTTTTACATAGATCTTTTTATACACCTTTGATGATGAATAAAATTAATAATAAAGATAATCTATGTAAGAGATGTAATGTAGAAATTAATGCTGACTGGGCTCATATGTTTTATGACTGTATGAAGTTGAAAGAATACTGGAAGTCAATTAATGAATTTTTGCAGGCTCTTTTACAGATAATTTCATTATTTCTAAGTCTCTTATATTATTCAACACACCTGTACCTCAATGTGTTAAAAAGATTAAGCTTCCCTTGTTATGGTCTATCCTAGCAGTGGCTAGGAAAATAATAACTAGAAATTGGATTTCAGATACACCTCCTTCGTTCAATGAATTTAAAAATGGTATGAATATAATGTGTCATATGGAAATAAGCACAATTAGAATGAGAACAACTAGAAAAACATCACATTTTATTGTATGGGATAATTTACAAAATTTGTTAAAAAAATTCTAATTTCAATAGCACAGTATTTTAGTTTAATTAATTGATCTGATTGTAGTGGATGTCTTTGTAAATACTTTAGTTGTTTTGTTGAATATTATAATAATACCTATTTTTAATTATTTGTATAAAATTGTTATGATATTTCTCTTATATGTTAAAACAATAAACTTGTTTTGAAAAAAAAAAAAAAAGAAAATGTCAACACGATAACAATACGTAAAATCAAGAACTGAAACATCAGTGAAATAATGGAAGAACATTGAGTCTTCAGATAAGGCAGGAAACACTGCGTTTCCAACGATTACTGAAGCATCAAAGAACCAAGGACAAAGAAACAAAGAAAACATGTTATACAAAGAAAGACTATACATCAGACTGAGAAAAAAGCATCAGAACTCTGTATAAATATGTTTGTGTAAAAATAAGCTTTGGGAATTTGGCATAGAGAGCTGACAGTATCTGTATAGCATACTTGTAGACCCAAAAGAAGAATGTAATAGTAAAAGTGTATTAACTGAAGCAGTTTGTCTTGGTGTATTCATTGTACTTAGTCATCATCATTCATCATTCTCTTTCAGCTTTTCCCGTTAGGGGTCGCCACAGCGGATCATCTCTTTCCATTTCTTCCTATCCTCTGCATCTTGCTCCGTCACACCAACCGCCTGCATGTCCTCTCTCACCACATCCATAAACCTTATCTTAGGCCTACCTCTATTCCTCTTACCTGGAAGCTCCATCCTTAGCATCTTTTTCCCAATATACCCATCATCCCTCCTCAGCACATGTCCAAACCAACGCAATCTCGTCTCTCTTGCTTTGTCTCCAAACTGTCCAACATGAGCTGACCCTCTAATATACTAATTCCTAATCCTATCCATCCTAGTCACACCGAGTGCAAATCTTAACATCTTTAACTCTGCCACATCCAGCTCTGACTCCTGCCTTTTTGTCAATGCCACTGTCTCCAACCCATATAACATAGCTGGTCTCACTACCCTGTTGTAGACCTTCCCTTTCACTCTTACTGGTACCCGTCTGTCACAAATCACTCCTGACACTCTTCTCCACCCATTCCACCCTGCCTGTACTCTCTTCTTCACCTCTCATTCATTCATTCATTGTACTTAGTACAATACAGTAATAAAGTAGCTGGTCACAATAAATGGTTAAGTACTGTGGCATGCATGCATGCAAATGCAAGTAACAACAAGAAACCAACAGAAGGCAGCATATAATTTTGCACACAAAGTCGCATAAGCACATCCACTGTGTTGGAAATTAACCTCATAGAACTATTAGAAATAGCATGTAAAGGTTGCCAACTGAGAAATTATAAAATTCTTAATCTCTGCAGACAAGGTTCCTCAGATAGTATTTGATAACTCTTTGGTCAAATCTCTCTGAAGTCTAACAAAATGTGCCAGATAGTTCAGAGATCATAATGCAAAAGACACTGAAGCAAAGGCATGCTTTCCCAGGCTGTCTCTCACCCGTGACTTCCTGTTGGGGGGATGGACAGTGGAACTCTCATCAGCTAGTTCCTTCTCTGTGGCCATAGCAATGACCCCTTTCCCCAAAACTGTCTGTTCGCAGGTGGTGCCATTATCCTGTCCATTCTCCAAGGTATTGGCTCTATGGAGTCAGGCTCCTTCCATGCCCACCTAGAGATCATGTCTACGAGCTCGTTAGCGGGTGGAGTCACCCAGGAAGTACAGGGTCCTGTACCAAAAGGATCTAGGAGAACAGATTCTTCCAGCATAGGGTTGGAGGATGTCCAGCCACCTCGGGATCTTCAGTATGTCTCCAAAGGGAACATCTTCGGGAGGTGACTGTGGGGACCATTCGCCTTTGTCGAAATCCTTGTCTTCGGTGACATATTCCTGTGGGGAGGCTAGGTGCTTCCTCTTGCACATCTTTTTCCTGGGTACTTCTTCGGTGGGATATTCTGGGGAAGTCTCAGAAGAGGAAATCAAAATCCCCTGAGAGGAAACCTGAGGTTTCGGTATAGGATGTCCCTGTGGATAGAGTAGTTGAGGCTGCAGATGCTAGGGCCACCATGTAATAGGTAGGATCTGAGAGGAAGGTTCCATCAGGGCAGCCAAGGCAGTGAACACTCTCTTCGTGGCCTCGAAGACAGAGCTCGAAGGAACCAGAGAGAGGCTCTGATCCGCGAAACAGGATTTCCAAATCATCACCTCCCTCCGATCTGTTGGCACTGCCCCCCTGAGGAGGAAGCCAGAGTGGAGCTGTCCAGTGCTGAGGCACTGAGGAACTGAGAAGGCTCCGAAAACTTCAAAGTCGAATGCTGCACCCAAGACCTGGAAGGCAGGCTTCAGCTGCAAGAGCTCTCCTTATCCAAAAAGATAGGAGGTCTCAGAGAAGATGTCAGATCTGAAGATACGGAGATCCTTGGATCTGAGACTGATGGATCCGAACTGGGATTCTGAAACTCTAAGACAGCAGATAGAATTAGAGAAGGAACTTGCAGGGGTAGTGTGTTGGAAGGTCAGTTTACCTGACCCAGAGGGTTAGGTGCCAAGGGAAAACCAATTTGTCCCTGAGCCAAGAGAATCTTCCTCACTACTCTCTACACATCTTCTTCTGTGATACTTCTAGAAGAAAGAGCAGAATAAATAGTGAGGGATGCTGGTCTCTGCAGAAAAGGAGACAGAAGCTTCTCTGATACTGGGTCAACCGACGGAGAGTATCTAGTGCGAGAACAATAAAAAATCTCTGAAGGTTGCGTCTGATCCGGTGGTTGTGTCTGATCTGACCTTGACTGAGCTGGACTTGTTGTAATTGTTATTGAAGTCACGGATCCAAAAGAGCAGTCGGATCCGAAAGTTTCAGCTTTTTCTGATCTGGGGTTGAGACCGGATGTTTATCACTCTGTTTCCTTGAAGAGTCTTTGGAAGATTTTGACGAGGTAGAAGGCTTTAACTTTGGAAACTGGGATATGGCTTCTTCAAAAGAAGAAGGAAGGAGACCTTTTAATATTAATTTATTTTTACGTTACATTAAGGCTTGCAGATTGAATCTGTGACAAATCGAGCAATCTTCCTGTAAGTGTAATAGACCCATACAGTATACACAAAGGAAGTGCGCATCCGAGACAGGCAACTTATGTCTGCATTTGGAACATTTCTTAAATAGGCTGAAGAAGAAAGGAGAAGGAATACCACCAATGGTAAGAAGAACTACAACCAAGTCATAAGAAAGAGGGAGATAGTAACAATATTATCTACTGGTATGAAGTATGAAGGAAGCAGAAGAAAAAAACAGATGAAAAGATTACAATCCTCAAGTTCAGTACAGGAGAAGAGGAGGCAAGGAAACTCCAACAATGGTATGTTGGGAATACAACAAAGTCGTAAGGGCATGGGAGATAAAAGAAAGGAAGAAAAACTGCAAACCCCAGACAGTAAAAAGCAGGGGCTAAAGGGATACAAAGTAAGCTGTGGAGAGAAAACTGTTCAATAGAAGGGTTTTTAAGAAAAAAACTTTACTTATCTAATAGGCTTGAGAGAGACTGGTAGACCACATCCATTAGCTAGAAGCAGCAAATGAGATCTGAGGTATTTGGTAGGGTACACTGTGGGTAAGGGAGAAGCTTGAGAGATCTGGTTGCTGATAGCTGTAGCATCAACCAAGTCAGATCCGACGGATCGGATCCAAACCCATTCGTGAGGAAAGAATGAAGATTGACAACATCAGATCAAATTATACACATATTTGCAGTCTTCCATTTATGCCTAAATTCAGAGGCAAATTACCGACCTTGGAAAAATATTTAGTGTCAACCCTGGACTTCTGGCATTATGTAACAGCAAACTAATATAAACTTAAGGACATGCTAGTCCTTAAGCATTCCAGACTCCAGTAGAAAGAATTGCAGAAGTGCAATTAATATGTGCTTCAGAAAGAGAAAAGAAATTAATATCAAAATAATGAATGGGTCAGCATGTGCACAAATATCTTTCCTGCCTTTTTAGAGCCCTTCTAATTATTTGGGAACCACACCAATAGCCACCCTTAAGAACTTAGCTTTCAGCACCATTTCAAAGAAAACAATGATAATTCATTTTCAGCACTAAATGATGGTGATAAGTACCTTAAAACTTGCCTTCCAAAAAAGTTTTCCCCAGTATTTACAAGCTGTTATATGGTTCCTGACACCAGTCACTTATATTACATAATTACATACTCAGTTTATAGTCTAGTATTTTCTGTTCTTACACTCTGCTACAGTAATGCAATAAACACCAACTTGGTGCAGGTATTGCAGGATTTACTCTCAAATGGCATGTTTGGCATAAAGCACCAAGTGAACAAATTATCCTCGAAAATATCAAACTGCTACTATAAGATTTAAAAATGTTGCATTCTTCTACTTTCTTTTGAAGTAGTGACTGCTTCTCCCTGTTAATTTTAGATATATTGCACTATACATACTGCACTCAATTTATCAATCACAGCTGAGTAGCAGCCCCTGTTTGTAAGTATGGTGGAAGCTGAACTGAGATGTAATGTTGCATATATACTGTAAACATTCCATAGTTTGCTTTATTATTGCATGCATTCCAATGCATATATAAACTGATGCTTGCAAATGTTATATGCAGTAATGTATTCAAAATCAACTTATTCTCAACATGATCAGAACCCACATTTTAGCACAGTTTAATAATGCACTGTTATATAGTATGCAGTAAAGATATTCAAAACTTACATATTTTGGACATGTCTTTTAAGACATTTACCAATGTTCTCATCCCACTCTCTGTATTTTCATCTATCTTACTTAAAGATGACTGTATCTTAATAAAGAAGAGAGTAAAGTAAAGCATTAATCAAATGCCAGCACTTGCCCTAGGGCATATATGAATACAGTCTATAGCCTCAGGAGTTTGATCACTTGCAAAAAAAATATTTCCATGGCAAATATAATGATACAGGCACAACATGCTAATTAAGTTGAGGAAAATGCTCATTTGACAATACGCCGTGCATGCTGAAATTCAGCAACTGCTAGTGAACCTCCTCAAATTTGATTCTTAAATCCTGCATAATAAACTGTCTTTCGGCTTTTCCCGGTTAGGGGTCGCCACAGCGGAACTCCGGTCCACTAATGATTGTGCATAATCTGAGACTAAAATGTAAAAAAAACATGTTTAGACTGCAACTCTATCTACTATATTCTTTTAACAACTTTCTAGAGAATAGGTAGGGAATAGAGACTATAATCAAGTAGAATATTTTAAATAAAATATGATAAGCATCTTTTTCTTCAAATTACTAAAGATTTTAAACTTGCTTTTAAAGTTTACAATATGTGCTAAAAGAAACAAACAAAAAATAGAATTCTAAATAAAACTTTTAAACACTGTGAATATACTCTATGTAACAAAAGGGGACGGGTACTTACCACATAGACTGATTTTTTTAACGTAGTCCTCCGTAGTATGCAGAAAATCATTGTATTTTCCTTTTTATGACTCATTTCTTTAGGTTTTTTTTCCCAGTATCTAAGTCCTGAGTTCAATGTGCATACCAAGAGGAGTTACACCTTCAAGAAACCACACTAAAGTACAATTTGTCTGCTACGATACTCGATTTGACTGGGATGTGTGTGTTGCAATAAGACAGCATTGGGATAACATCGCCCACTGCCATATCCTCATGGCCTCTTTGCATAAGGTATACTAATAGGTTCTATCTTGTCTGTTGATGTATCAGATCACATTCATGTTTTCCATCTGTACAGCTATCACACCCATGGGCAGGCAATCCTGTAAAGCCCACAATGTAAGGAGGACTGCCTCATCTCCAGAACACTGATGTTAAGATTGGCCTCGGTCTGGGACCAGGTACCTTGGACTGTCCTCCCTTTGAAATGCCCCTCACAACCCAGAAGAGAGTTGTCCATGGTGACTGTGGCCTTGGGTGGGGAAAATACAAAGGATATCCAAGAAGAAACAATGGGGAGATCATCCACCATGTAATATGTTCTATGCAAATCCTGGTGAGCTTGATGGGATGCAGCATTGGCTATGATGTCATGGACCACTAAACAGAAAGGTTACATTGACATGTCCTCAAGTAAAATCTGGCTTACCATACTAAAGTGATAGCAGCTGCCATGGAACTTAAAAGACAAAGAATCAGGTGAGCAGGTGGGTTTGATGATGCAAGAGACAACAGTTCTGCCAGAGGAAGGCTGGCTATTTGTTTTCTGGTGTCCAGGTGGCATCTTATGAACTCCAAAGTTTGAAATGGTTCCAGTTTGGAATTTTTTTGAAATTTACAGTAATTCTCAAGGAAGATCAGAAGGGGAGTAAGATGTCTCTTGCATGAATTAATGAATTTTTTGTCAAAACCATGATGAGCCAGTTGTCCAAATATAGGAACATCTGGACCCGCTACAACCTAAGCTAGGCTGCTTCCTTTGCCATGCATGTACAACCTAAGCTAAGCTGCTACCTTTGCCATGCATGTGGTGAACACCTGGGCAGCTGAGGTGAGATCAAAAGGCAGTACTCTAAACTGGTACTGACTTGCTCCCAAATGGACGCATTGGAACCTCCTAGACTGCCTATCTTGATGTGATAGAAGGCTTCCTGTAGGTCCACCAAGCACATCAAGTTGTCATTCTTCAGAAGAGGCAGTATGGACTGCACCATGACTACCTGGAATGACCTCCGTTTGACAAAAGGATTCAGTTTTTTTAAGTTCAAAATTGTCCTGAGGTCTCTGTTCTTTTTCGGTAATAAACAAAGCATGAGTAGATTCCAGGTACTTTGTGATCTGGTGAGGCCTCCAGGATTACACTTTTTTCTAGCAACTTTCTTACATCCTGCGCTGCTGCCCTTCATTGTCAGGATGGGGCATCTGGAGAGGCCTTTTGCGATGTCTTCAGAAGGGATATGAAGGCAATGGTATAGCCTCTGGTTATTACTTCCAAGACCCAAGAATCAGTGATGATAGCTTTCTACGCTTGTGGGCTAAGAGTTAAGGCCCCAACCCCCACCCCCACCCGACAGCTTCCTGTGGAAATTAGTCAGGCAGCCATTTAGGAATGCTGAAAGGGTTTATCAGCAAAAAGGACCTCTAAACCATTGGTGTTGTAGTCTGCTTCTGCTCCTAGGATGACGTCCATTAAAATTCCTCCCTCTGGCTTTGTGGGTGCTGGGCTTGTCACTAGAAGTTTCAGGGCAAAACTTTGGGATTTCCAGAATGTAAAACATTTTCCATATATCCGGTTATGAGAAAAGGACCTGAGTTGGATGAAAATACAGACTGCTACAGCAGGCACGGTTTTGCAGTCCTGATCACTCCTGGTTGATGTGTCTTTGACCTTGGATTCAAATAAAGTGGATTTATTTAAGACGTATGCCTTGAAGCTTTCCCCGAAAATACAGAGTCACATCCAGGTGTCATGAGGGATAGTAATGCACACATCTGCTGCTCTAGTTGTACCATCATCTGCATTCAACAAAAGGCACAAGAATACATTAGTGATAAACTGCCTGGTCGCCAGCTGGGTTTCCAAAGAAACCATGAGTCTCCATTATCATAGGACATTCAAACTTCCTTCAGCAAATCCCTCTGCAGTATGGTCAAATGGACCATGTAATTCAGCCCCCGCAAGACAAAGGTCGCAGAAATATATGCACACTTTCCACACTTGTCCAATGCTCTGTATTTTCTATATTAGGCAAATGAACAGTCAAACTCTGCTCTGAAAGTTTTTTTTCAGTAGCAGTGGCTGCAACAATGGCATCCACTGCAGGCCCCTTACTCCAATGCCTTCTGACCTTCACAGACACTAGAATTTTGTCTAGTCTTCTTAGAACTGACTCTACCACATCTGGGTCCTTTCAAGCCTGGTGACACACCATATCCAATAAACAATCTTCAATAGATGGACCTGTAACGAAAATCTCGAGGAACACCGACTCCTCCAGGAAAGGGAGATTGGTGTACCAATCTCTACCCTAAGGAATTCCAAGAGTTTGCCAAAGAGATGCCTTCCTAAGGAAATCTGGAGGAGCCTTTCCCCTCAACAAGACCAGTGTCTTCAATTAAGGATTCTTGGGGGAAACTAAGTGCCTCCTTTTACACTTATGCTTCCTATGCTTCTACATGAGGGAGAGATATCAAAGGAGAGTCAGAAGCGGCAGGGCAACCCGCAGCTTGGGGTGGATCAGGGCTGTTCAATGCAGGCTGCCCAAAATAAAAGAATTTGGTGCTGAAGACGTAGCAATGGTGGAAGTCCAGGCTGGATCCAAGGAAGACAGGGGGACTCCGCTCTCTCATGTGGGAGAGGATTTTCTCAAGTGCCTTGAGTACTGACAATGAGGGTGACTCCACAGATCTGAAGATCCCAATGGCAGCCCTCTTCAAGTCACTGACCGATAATAAGAGCGACAACAAATTGTCAAAAGCCATGGTTCTGAGAGGCAGGGAATGCACCAAAAACCTCAGAGTCGGCCCAACTCTAAGCCCTTGACACTGATCCTTTAGCTCTGGGATATATTCAGCTTCAAAGATGTCAGAGTGAAGTGTATCACAGAAACTAGTAAAGGTGAAGACACCCAAATTGTTTGATCTAACAGGATGACCATGCAGGTAGAGCATGGATCTGAGTTCTCTGGTTCCAACAAATAGACTAGAGAAGGAGAAATGACAACAGGCATGGAAGGGCCAGGTATCACCATCTTTGAGATGGAAGGGGCAAGAAGAACCCCCAACTGGATTTGTATTCAGAAAGGTCCTTGCCATATTATCTAATTACACATTAGTCAAACTCCTAGAAAACCACATGGACCTGGAAAGAGCTGCAGAGGGTAGTCTGGAAGATTGGCACCATGGTCTGTCAAGGGAGGGAAGAGTAGGCATCTAAATCCTATGCAATGACATTTCCAGAGGAAAAATCAGATCTGGCAAGTCAGAGGCAGCCAGTGATTAGATCTGGATGGAATCTTACACCGGATCTGGTGGAGAGGATATCAAAACTGAAGGCAGAAGAAGCTTCTGATGTGGCCCTAATAAAGTTGAAGGTTCAGGAATCCTCTTACATTTTCTAATGTTGTCCTCAACAGAATCTCTCTCTCTCTCTTTCTTTTTCCTTGGGTTTCTCCTTCTTAACTCTATCCACAGCTTTCTTAAAAGAAAGAGATGTAGAAGTAGAAAACTGAGTCTCCTGCTTGGACTGAGAGAAAGCCCTTCACACGCAGCGTAGACTGTCTTTCCGAAAGCACCTGGGACCAATAAAGTGCATAAATTTCACATTCTTCTTTAAGTTGAGTGAGCCCAAACAGTACAAGTACTTATCATATGGGTCCATGGTGGAATTTTGTGGCCACAGTTCTCACAGTTTTTAAACCCTCAAGCCTTTTCATTGAAATTTAATAGCTTACAAAAAGTGCAAGACAAAAGGAATAAGGAAGTAAAACCTACATGGACAAACCATAAATAATGGCCAGCAAAATTAAAGGCCTAACAGTCATCATAGAAATGTATGTATATGTATGTGCATATATCTACCTGTATATATATATATATATATATATATATATATATATATATATATATATATATATATATATATATATATATATATATATATATATATATATACACATATATATATATATATATATATATACACACACACACACACACATATATATATATATATATATATATATATATATATATATATATATATATAGAGAGAGAGAAATAGATACATACACACACGTATAGAGTATTGGTGAGTGTGGAAGAGAGGTGAAGAAGAGAGTACAGGCAGGATGGAGTGGGTGGAGAAGAGTGTCAGAAGTGATTTGTGACAGACGAGTACCAGTAAGAGTGAAAGGGAAGGTCTACAAGAGGGTAGTGAGACCAGCTAAGTTATATGGGATGGAGACAGTGCCACTGACAAAAAGGCAGGAGTCAGTGCTGGACGTGGCAGAGTTTAAGATGTTAAAATTTGCACTGGGTGTGATGAGGGTGGATAGGATTAGGAATAAGTATATTAGAGGGTCAGCCCAGGTTGGAAGGTTTGGAGACAAAGCCAGAGAGGCAAGATTACATTGGTTTGGACATGTGCTGAGGACTGATGCTATGTATATTGGGAAACTTTTAGTTATGTACTCACCATAACTTCAGATGTTTGGGATCCATCTCGCCTACATTCTGACTGATGGGTTCGGAGCCGATCCCTCGGCTCCGACTCGGCACGCTTATGCTATAGAGCAAGGCCTCTAATTGGCTGAGCTATCTTTGTCCCAGGATACACCACCACTAATCCCCCAGATCTTGTTTGTCCGCATTTATGCACACATGCACAACTTGTTTATATAACATTGTTAGATGTTTCAAGATGAAATAACAAGATTCGGACCTTCTGATATCCTCTGATCTCCAAGGAAGGGGGAAGGAGGGTGGGTTATTAGGAATGTAGGCGAGATGGATCCCAAACATCTGAAGTTATGGTGAGTACATAACTAAAAGATGTTATGTGATCCTATCTCGCCTACATTCTGACTGATGGGACAGCGTCCCTAGCACCTAAATCCCGGGTGGCTCATTGGAAAACACTCCTGAGCACTGTGGAACCAAATGAAGCTCGTCCTCTAGATGCCACATCTAATTTGTAGTGGGAAATGAAGGTGTGCGGGGAAGACCATGTAGCCACAGCACAAATGTCACCAATAGCAAGCTTAGAATGAAATGCTACCGAAGTAGCCGTAGCCCTTGTAGAATGAGCCTTGACAGAGGTGGTAAGCTCTTTGTTAGAATAAATATAAGCTTGAGTAATACGGTCCCTGATCCATTTGGCAGCAGTGGCCTTTGTGACAGCGTTGCCCAATTTGTTTTCTGCAAAGGATACAAACAACTGATCTGTTTTCCTTGTTTGTTTGGTCCTATCTAAATAAAATCGTAACTGTCTGTGGACATCTAGTGTGTGGAATATAAACTCCGCTTTGTTAGAGTATTTTGGGAAAAAAACTGGAAGCTCTAACGATTGCTGTAAGCATAAAGTAGAACAAACTTTAGAAACAAAAGAAGGATTTGGTCTGAGGGATACTCTGTCTGTATGAAAAACCAAGTACGGGGGTTTCACTGACAAAGCTTGAAACTCTGAAACCCTTCTGGCTGAAGTAATCGCCACTAGAAAGGCTGTCTTCCATGATAGAAACTTTAGATCACAGGTAGCTGCCGGTTCAAAGGGGAAAGAAGTCAAGGCACGCAACACTATATCGAGATCCCAAGGAGGTGCAGGATGAGAAATCGGAGGTCTTAATAGAGCAGTACCTTTCAAGAAGGTCTTACACAATCTGTTGCTCATTAAAGGTGGGTCTATGGATTCATGAAAATTAGAAATTGCTGCCAATTGTACTTCGATGGTAGAAACTGAAGAGCCTTGATTGAAAAGAGAGGTCAGAAATTTTAGTACTTCTGCCACGGAAATAGAAATGGGGTCCAGGCCCCGGAGTTGAGCCCAAATAGCAAACCTTTTCCATTTGCTAGAATACAGTTTCTTTGTAGCAGACTTATGGGCTGAAGATAATATGTGCACAACATCTGGATCCAGTGTATGACTCCTGACTATCGTCGGAAGAGGAGGAGCCAGGCCGTCAATTTCAAGGTGTGTAGGAACTGGTGGAATAGTCCCGACTGATGAATCAGTAGGTCTGGGACCTGGTCCAGGAACCATGGACCTTCCAGAGCATGTTTCCGAAGATAGGGGAACCACACTTGACGAGGCCAGTAAGGAGCAATTAAGATCATCTTGCTCCCTAAGAGATGCCTTTTGAATCACCCTGGGGAGGAGAGGAACTGGAGGGAAGGCATAAAGCAAGCCGGTGGGCCAAGGATGGACTAATGCGTCCATGGGGCTCTTCCCCGGAGCCAGGGTTAGGGAGAAAAATTCTTTGCACGCATTCAGAGGAGTCGAAGAGGTCGCAACACGGAACTCCCCATTCGCTGAAAATCTGACTTGCAACTGTCATATTCAGAGACCATTCGTGAGGAGAGAGGATGGTTCTGCTCAATCTGTCGGCTATGACATTGGACTTGCCGGTATGTGAGTAGCCACTAGGAAGCCCATTCCCAAACTCTCATGGCTTCTCTGCAAAGAGGATAGGATCTGGTCCCTCCCTGTTTGTTCAGGTACCAGACAACTGACATGTTGTCTGAGTGAACAGCAATTACGCCCTGAGGGAGATAATCGTGAAGGGCTTGAAGGGACAGGAGTACTGCCCTCATTTCTAGGATGTTGATATGAAGAGGAGTCTCTTCCGGGTGCCATTTGCCTTGGACTGATCTGCCCAGGGAATGCCCCCCCCCCACCCCATCTGGGAGGCGTCCGTGGTCAAAGTGGCTGCCGGAGGAGGAAGAACAAAGGGTCGTCCCTGATCCAAATTGGAGAGCACTAGCCACGAGCGAAGGTCCCATTTGCAAGATTCCGTGATCCATATGAGGTGATTGAGAGGGAGTTCCTGAAAGGACCACTGAGTTGAAAGAAGCCACTGGAGGATTCTCATGTGCAACCTTGCCAAGGGGACTAGAAGAACTGTGGCAGACATGGATCCCAATAGCTGGAGGACCATTCTGGCTGGGGCTTTGGAACTGGGGAGTAAGGCTCGAACTTGATTTTGTATGGTTTGAATTCTGTCTGTAGGTAGATAGACCCGCATTTGGTTTGAGTCTATCTCTACCCCTATGAATCTTATTCTTTGAGATGGCCGCAACACAGACTTTGGCCAATTGAAGGTGATTCCAAGGAATTGCCCAGTGATATAGTGGCTTGTAGGCTCCGCAGAAGTAGATGCTTGGAGGTGGCAGTTAGGAGCCAGTCGTCTAGGTACGGAAACACCTGGAATCCTAGACTTCTCAGGTGAGCAGTTACTACTGCCAAGCACTTGGTGAACACCCTGGGGGCTGTGGTGAGACCAAAGGGCAGCGCACGGAACTGAAAATGACTGCCTCCTAGGCTGAAGCGCAGATGTCTCCTGGACGTTTGATGTATCCTGATATGATAATACACGTCCTTGAGATCTATGGAGCACATCCAAACACCCTTCTCCAACAATGGGAGAATGGTTTGTAGAGTGACCATTCGGAATTTGGACTTTCTGACTGAACGGTTTAGGATGCTTAGGTCCAAAATGGGCCTCAAGTCCCCGGTCTTTTTTGGCACCAAAAAGAATCTTGAGTAAGTCCCTAATCCGATCTGGTCTGCGGGGACCAGTTGGATGACTCCTTTTTGCAGCAGCTTTGAAACTTCTGAGGCTGCGGTATCCCGTTGACTGGGTGGCGGGTCCGGGATTTTTTTGGACTGAGGGGGGGGTGTGAGAATGGGATGGAGTAACCTCCGGCTATAATCCGAAGCACCCATTGGTCCTGAGTGATCCTTTCCCAGGTCTTCAGGTGCTTCGAGAAACGACCCCCGACTGGGTCCGGAGCAGCACAGCCGGGCAATCCCTCAGGGACTATGAAAGGCTGAAGAGCCACGAAAGGACTCGCGGTCTCCAGTGTTGTGAGGGCCTCTGCCGCTTCTGGGACGGCGTCTTCCGGATGAATTTCCCCCTCCTCTGCCTCTGGAAGGGGAACTTTCCTGCTGAGAGGGGTAAGGCTTCTGAGATCTACGGAACCACATTTTCCCTCCTCTTTTAGCCTTGGGATAAGGCCGAAAGGGAGTGGAAAATCGTGCCCCTACGGCAGTCAGAGTCTTACCCTCCTGTTCACAGTGGGTTAGTGTGTCTTTTACCTTGGGTCCAAACAGGGAGGACCCATCAAAGGGGGCGTTGGCAAATGAAGACTTAAAGGCCTCCGCGAAATGACACAGGCGGAGCCAGGCTTGTCTCCATAGAGCAATGCCTGTACTGCGCTCTACTCCCTTCGCCGCATCTGAAATGAGCCTCATGGACGAGTTAGAAATGGATGACATTGTAGCCAGCTGAGAGCCAACCGTCTGGGCCAGCTCCTCAGGCAGGTTACCCAAGAGGGTATCGGATAGCTCCTTAATCAGATCCCTCTGAAATCTGGTAAAGTCGTCAGGTAGTTCAAGGACCTCAGGGTAAAGGCCGCTGAACTAAGGGTGCGCTTTCGTGCCGATCCATGCTCCTAGACTCCTTATTAGGAGGATGGATGGACGTAGAAGCCTCTGCTACATCTTGCTGGGTAGCAGATGCCACAACCAAAGCATCTACAGCCACACCTTTAGTAAGGAACTCTCTATCAGGGGGGGCCGAGAGAAATTTGTTCGGACGAGCAGGCACCGGTTCCACAGAGTCTGGGTGTTCCCACGCCCTTCGACAGATCAAATCCAAGAGCTCGTCGAAGGGCGGAGACACCCAGGAGGCGGAGGGCTGAGCCCCGAAGGCCTTCAGGAACACCGACTCATCAGCAGAGGGAGGTTTGGATTGCCAGCCACCTCGTTGTTTTAGGGCTTCCAGGATGTCTGCAAAGGAGACATCATCCGAGGACGACTTAGGGGACCCTTCTGCATCATCGAGATCGGTGTCGGATGTCAAAGACTCATCAGGGGAGTCAACGTGCTTCCTCTTGCACGACCTTTTCCTGGGAGGTTCTTCCGAAGAGGCTTCAGAAGGACCTCCAGGAGGGAGAAACCCCAGCGGGGGTAACCTGAGGCCCTGGGGCTCCGCTGTCTAAAGACAGGGGGACTGCCAACGACCCAGTCTCCGTATGCAGGGAGCTAGCTGGGGAAACCATGGAGGTAGCCAAGGAAGATTTGGCTAAAGCGCTCCTCATAGCCCTGAAGGCGGGGCCACCAGAATCCTGGGAGGGTCCCACCTCCGTGGCCACGACAGTGGACGGTACCCCCGCCGCCGATGCACCAAGAGGGAGACTTGGGACCGAGAGCATCAATCCCGAAGCCTCCCCCCCAGGGCCGAAGGAAGAAGTCCGTGTACTGAACTCCGACCCAAGAGCCGGAGTTGGAGCAAGGGTCGGGCCCGACCCTAACACCTCCACAGGTTCCACCAGCACCGGCTCCAACGGTGCCGAAGCTGTTGGAGGAGGAACCACAGCAGGGGAGTGGACCATCGGCTCCGAAGCCAAATGGGCTGGAGCTGAAACTAGCTTTTGGAACACCGGAGACTGGAAGAGTCGAAGGAGCACCCTGTCGATGTCCGAATCAGACATCTTGGATGACCTAGAGAATACCGATCGGGCCCGAACCGACTTTTCCATCGGCTCCGAAGGGCTCGGGGACCGGCTCCGAAAGGACTCAACAACTATCGGCTCCGAGGACGATTTCAAGGAAACTTCCCTCGGTGCCGATAAGGACTTCGGCTCCGAGGGGGAAGAGTCTGAGCCGGTAACCCTGATCGGCTCCAATATCAGTGGAGCCGATGAGGGTGACCCGCCTCTCGATGCCCCAGATGTCGGCTCCGAAACCAGAGGGGTCGAGGCTGGAGGCATCGAGGCAGACCGTTCCGACCTCAGCTCCGAAGTCCGTGGAGCCGATGGAGAAGTCTGCTTGGATTTTTTAGCAGTCGGTTCCGACTGACTGGTCGGAGCCGATGCTTTCTTCTTTTTAGAAGGAGACGGAGAGGAAGACAATGCCTCTTCAAAAGAAGGCTTGATTAATCCCTTGAGGATTAATTTGTTTTTCCTCTCCTGGAGGACTCTTGAAGAGAACGCGTGGCACATGCTGCACGACTCTTGCAAATGCTTAGCACCTAAGCAATAGACGCACGAGGCGTGGTTGTCCGTTATGGACATTTTGAAACCACACCTCGTGCATTTCTTAAACCCGGAGGGTTTGTGTTCTTTCGACATAACTGCTGTCAAAGAACCCACAAAAGTGAAAAACGCACTAAGCCTTTAGTCAAAGACAGTTCAACTTTAACAGAAAATATATATATATAAATTTTTTTTTTTTTTTTTTTTAACACACTAACAGCAAACTGACAGAAAAAGTAAAAGATATATAGAGGGAGTCAAGACCCTCTAACTTAAACGGGTACTTGACCCAAGAAATTACACAAACAGTAACAGGGGAAGGCCCCTCTAACTGAAACGGGAAACCTTCCCTGACTAGAAATTTCACGAAATTAGTAACACAAATTCGCCAAACACACAAATATAACAACAATAGCTGTTAAAACAGCTTTTGGGTTCAAGAAAAAGAGATTTGTGACAGGAAAAAGCCTAATAACTAGTACTTAGCCCAGCCAATGTTGAGACCACGTCTAAGCTTGATAGCGGCAAACGAGATCTGGGGGATTAGTAGTGGTGCATCCTGGGATAAAGATAGCTCAGCCAATTAGAGGCCTCGCTCTATAGCATAAGCGTGCCGAGTCGGAGCCGAGGCATTGGCTCCGAACCCATCAGTCAGAATGTAGGCGAGATAGGATCACATAACATCAGATGCTAAGGATGAAGCTGCCAGGTAACAGGAAAAGAGGAAGGCCTAAGATAAGGTTTATGGATGTGGTGAGAGAGGACATGCAGGTAGTTGGTGTGACAGAACAAGATGCAGAGGACAGGAAGAAATGGAAACAGATGATCCACTGTGGCGACCCCTAATGGGATCAGCCGTAAGAAGTAGAAGAAGAAGATAGATAGACAGATATTAAAATATATATGTATGTACGTCTACACATAAAATTTAACTAACCACAGAAAGATTCCAAAAAGGTACAAGAAAGGGAGAGGAAAAGTAAAAAGAGAAAAATCCCTTATGAAAAAAAACTCATCTGCTAGAAGCTTGAGCACTTGAAGAACATGTCTATCATATAGCACTACAAATGAGATCTGGGGACAGAGTTGTTGGTTTATTATGGGAAAGGGGAGGAGCTCAGGCCTTGCATCCGAAGTCTAAAGTTGCCAGCCTCGGATCTGACTGGATCTGATAATCCATGAGTTGAGGTAGACAAAAAAGACCTCAGATAAAAAGAAGTTATGTACTCTCCATAACATTCCACCTGTGTTGTCCATTTTTATTCTTCCTCAGCTGTTGGATTTGGAACAGTACTAAAGCTCATGGTAACCAAAAAGCTCTTGATCTCTCTTACCCATAATGCACCAACCCCTAACATAACTCAGATCTTGTTTGCTGATTTTACCAGAAGTGGTATCTATTAACATGCATATATAAAAGGATACTTAAAAATGTATGTGTTCTATAAAGAAAATCATATCAAAAGCTCAATCAAGAAGACAGTGGTGTCCTTATAATATCTCACTCATCTGGAAGTTTGGAGAAAAAAAGGATGTGAGATGGTGGGCAGGAAGTTGAGGAAGAATGAAAATGGACAACATGGATGGAACGTTATGGTGAGTACATTATCTTCTTTACCCAATTTTGTCAATTTTCATTCTATCCTCAACTGTTGGGACATAGTCCACAGCTACCTAAACTCCCTGGTGGAATCTAAGGAAGGATATTCCTGAGCAGAGTTGAATCAAAGAATGCTCCACCTCTTGAGGCCAGTTCTAACTTGTAATGAGTGATAAAGGTATGAGGACTTGCCCAAGTTGTTGCTGCACAGATGTCATCCAGGGAAAACCTGGACAGAAATACTGAAGAAGTTGACATGGACCTAGATGAATGGGCTCTTATAGGTTTAGTTAAAGTAAGACCCAATTTGTTTTAGATAAAAGAAATACAGTCAGCCATCTGGCTAGAGTTACTTTAGCGACTGGTTTACCCAGTTTCAAATCTGCAAAGGAAACAAACAATTGGTCTGTCTTTTTGATTTCTTTTGTCTATATAATTAAAAGTGTAATTATCTGTGAACATCCAACAAATGCAACATATATTCACCTTTGTTTGCAAATTTGGGAAAGAATACTGGCAAATTAATGGACTGATTGATACTGAATTCTGACACCACCTTGGGAAGGAAAGATGCATTGGTTCATAATGT
The DNA here is from genome assembly GCF_019279795.1 of Protopterus annectens. Taxonomy (NCBI): domain Eukaryota; kingdom Metazoa; phylum Chordata; order Ceratodontiformes; family Protopteridae; genus Protopterus; species Protopterus annectens. Next base: position 282,394,840 of record NC_056740.1, read on the forward strand.
AACTCTATCCTTATTAAAAATCAAGTAGGGAGGTTTAGAAGACCGCTTGAATTTCTGAAATTCTTCTAGCTGAGGTAATGGCTACTAAAAGGACACTTTTTCAAGTAGGAAATTTAAGGTCACATTTAGCTCCTGGTTGAAAGCGGGGATGTATTAATGCTTGAAGTACCAAGTTCAGGTCTCCTGGTGGAGCAGGGTCTTTAAACTGTGTTTTCAAAAGGAGAGTGCTTCTCAAGAATGCTATGCACAGTTTAGCAGTGGCTACTGAAGAACCTTCATATCCAATATGAAAACTATTGATGCCAACTAAACCTTAATAGTAGAGGAGATTACTCCTTGTTTAAAGAGTAAAGCTAAAAATTCAAGAATTTTATGTATCAGAGCTGAGAAAGCATTAATATGATTTTGTTGTGCCCAATAAACAAACCTTTTCCATTTACTTGAATAAAGCTTTTATGTTGAGGGTTTATGGGAAGATAAAAGGATATGAAGGACAGGGGAAGACAGCATAGGTTGTTTGGCTATTAACGGAATTGAAGAAACCAGGTTGTTAGTTGGAGGTTTGGGATGTCTGGATGAATCATATCTGGTGGGTGAGACAGAAGGTCTAGAATCAAATCCAGAATCCAAGGTTGGTAAAGTAGATGAGGCCATAGGAAGGGGAACCAAACCTGTCGAGGCCAGTAAGGTTCAATGAGGATGTCTTTGCTCTTTAATCTGGCAGCTTTCTGCAGAAATTTTGTAACTAATGGGACTAGTGGGTAGGCATAAAGCAGACTGAGAGGCCAATCATGAAATAGATCATCCCTCGGTAATTCCCCCATGGGGGAATTAGAGCAAAGTAGTTGCTGCATTTGTTGTTTAGGAGAGAAGCAAAAAGATCGCAGCAAGGCTGGTCCTAATAACGAAAGCTCATTTTTGTCACTTTCTTGTTGAGAGACCGTTCGTGAAGTAGAAGAATGGACCTGCTCAATCTGTCTATCACACTGGACTTCCCTGGAATGTGTGTTGCTGTGAGAAAGCAGTTGGATGAGACTGCCCATTGCAACAATCTGAGTGCATCTCGACACAAGGGTTGGGAGGGTGGCCTAATGATTAAAATGTTTGCCTTACAAACACAAGGTACAGGGGTTGAGTCTCACAAGGGATAATTGGCTAGGCTTAAAATGACTCACAAGGGTAGTCAGCCTAGTAGTAATCTATGAACTGTTGAGGGCTACACACTCTATGGGTATGATCTGGTCCCTCCTTGTCTGCTGATGTACCAAACTACTGACACGTATGACTGAATAGCAATTCTTCCTGAAGGGAGAGCATTCTGGAGGGCTTGCAAAGCTAAGAGTTCCACTCTCATCTCTAGAACATTTATAAGCAATCTGGTCTATTCGGCGGACCAAACGTCTTGGACTGTTTTCCCTAGAAAGTGGGAAATGTCCATGGTCACTATGGCCTTGGGCTGAGGGAGAATGAATGGATGGCCTTGTAGAACCTGACTTGATTGAATCCGCCACCAGAGGATTCTCTTGCATGCCTGAGTGATTCTTATTTGTGCTAACAAGCATTGGTAAAGAATCAACCACTGTGTTGCTGACATCCACTGAAGAATTCTCATCTGAAATCTGGCTAGAGGTACTAAAGGTATTGCCACTGGCATTGATTCTAGAGCTTGAAGGACCAAGTGGGCTGAAATCTTGGTACTGTGAGTTATTTTTCTGAACTGTAATCTGATAGTTTCTAGTCTTGAGAGAGGAAGAGAGGGAGGGTATCACTGACTTTGTGCTGAAAACTGCTCCTATGAATAGCAAATTCTGAGTTGGTTATAGATAAGAGCAAATCTGGAGTACCTGATATCTTGCCCTTGTTAACAGATGCCTGGGCAAGGTGGTAATGAGACAGTTGTCTAGATAAGGAAACACCCGGAATCCCTGCAGTCATATGTGAGGTGCAACTACAGCCATACATATGGTAAACACCTTGGGGGGTGTGGTGTGGCCAAAGGGCAGAGCTCTGAACTGGTAGTGACTGGCTCCCAGCCAGAAGCGTAGATACCTTCTGAATTGTCTATTCATCTTGATATGATAGCACGCATCCTGAAGATCTATAGAACACATCCAGTCGTCCTTACCCAGAAAAGGGAGAATAGACTGAATTGTGACCATCCGCAACTTTGTGTGTTAAACTGACTTGTTCAAGATGTTAAGATCCAAAATTGGTCTCCAGTCCCCTGTTTTCTTTGGCAGTAAAAAGAATCTTGAGTAAGTTCTGGATTCTATCTAGTCTGGTGGGACCTCTTGGATGACTCTTTTTTCTAGCAGCTTTTGTATTTGTATTGCTGCTTCTTTCCTCTGACTAGGTGGAACATCAGAAATTTTTCATAAAGATGGAATTGGAAGGGAAAAGGGTATTACACAACCTCCGAAAATTATCCTCTGCACCCAAGTATCTTTAGTTATGTCTAGCCAGGCTCTCTGGTGGAGGGATAGTCTACCCCCAACTGCCTCCAGAGGTGGACAATGAGACCTCTTTTCAGGAGTGCTGCTAGGGTCTGTCAGAAAAAGAATCTCTGGACCCCTGGTTTTGCGGGTCTCCTCTGCCGCTGGGGCATCATTGTACATTAGCATTCCCCCCCTCTGCCCCCAGAGGAACTTTCTCCACGTGTGTCCTGGAAAGGACCCTGGTACTTACTGAGCCACATCTTCTGACCACCTTGCTGATTCCTAGAAAAGGATCTTCGAGGGGTGGAAAAAAGTACACCCACTCCCCAGAGGGTCTTTTTATCCTTTTCACACCTGGATAATGTGTCCTTCACTTTGGGACCAAACAATAAAGTCCATCAAAAGGAGCATTGACGAACAAGGACTTGAAGGGATCCACAAAATCACATAAATGCATCCAGGCATGCCTCCTAATGGATATGCCTGAACCCACTGCCCTTGAGTTGCCTTCAGCTGCATGTGAAATAAGCCTCATGGATGAATTCGAGATAGATTTGAGGGTAGCCAACTGAGAAGGCAAGGATGACTGGGCCTCAGCAGAAACTGTTCCTGAAAGGGAACTTGAAAGTTCGTCAATCAAGTTCCTTTGCAACCTAGTAAAATTTACCAAATAGTTCTGCGACCTAATGGCAAAGGTCGCTAAAGTGTAGACACACTTCCCAAACCTGTCCATCACCTTAGACTCCCTGTTAAGGGGATGAACAGAGGAACTCTTTTCAGCAAGTTCCTTCTTGGTGGCCGCCGCCATAACCATGGCATCCACAGGTACCCCTTTAGCCCAAAAGTCCTTCCCTACAGGTGGAGCTAGAATCCTATCTGGCCCTCTACATATTGGTTTGTCTGCATCGGGCTCCTTCCATACCCATCAAGAGACCAAATCAGTGACCTTGTTGGGAGGCAGAGTAATCCAGGAAGTAGATGGGCCGGCTCCAAAGGTCTCTAGAAATACAAACTCCTCAGACAAAGAGTTGCTGGGGGTCAAACCACCTCTCTATTTCAGGATCTCTAGGATGTCTCCAAATGAGACGTCTTCTGGACATGATCGTGGGGAGAGGACCCGTCACTCTCATCGAAGTCTGTATCCTTAGGACTGACTCTTGTGGGGAGTCCATGTGCATCCACTTGCACTTTCTCTTCTTAGGTATTTCCTTGGTGGGATGACCTGGGGAAGTGTCATAAGAGATTATGAACCCTGACTGAGTAGACTGGCGATCTCTAGCTGTCCCAGTGAAGTCGAATGATGAGGCTCCAAGAGCAGTGACACCTGAGTGTTGGACCGAAGATACGAGGGGGTTGGGGCCATCAATCCCGGTGAAGCAGAAAACACCCTCTTCACAATCTCAAAGGCCAACCTTCCTGGGGAAAGAGAAGACCACGGCACAGAGCAGACGGGCTTCTGGACCACTGTCTCCTCACACCCTGAAAGCAATCTCCCTAAGGTGGAAGTCAGCCCTGAGCTAACAAAGTACGAAGTCGCAGAGGCGGCTTCAAAACCTTTGGAGTCAATCCCAGCACTTTGGACCTGAAAGGGAAGCTTCAGCTCCAACAGTCCTCCAGATATGAAGATGTCGGAGCTGGGGTGCTCAGAGTTAGTTTGGATATGAGGATAAGGCTATCTTCAGACCCAAGACTGGACGAACCTAGGAAACTCAGACCCAAGTATTCTGAAGCAACCAAAGGAATTGGAGAAGGAGTCTGATGTGGTAGAGTGGTCAATGGACAGGCCTCCTGACCTGAAATGGTAGGAGCCGGTAACACAGCCATTTAGATCTGTGCCAGAAGAAACTTCCTCATCATCCAATCCATATCTTCTTCAGTCAACCTCCTGGATGAGCAAGACGAGGCCAGAGAAGGTGACTCAGCATGGCTCCTTTCCAAAAAGGGAGATGAAACCCTGGAGGGAACTGGAACCAAACATGGAGAATAATGGGTCCTAGGCAAAACAATAGGATCCGACACAGACGGCTCTGAAACTTTTTGAGCCGGCTCTAAGAATGTCGGATCCATAAATCTCTTTTTTTCGAACCAAGGGAGAAGAGGTTTGAGACCTCCTCGAATTCGACTTAAACTCCAAGGATGGATTTCAGGAAGTAGAAGCAACTGGAGAGTTCAACTCCTTGGACTTAATCTTGGGGTATTGAGCCCCTGAAATAGCTTCTCTGAATGATGAAGGCAATGAACCTTTCAGAATGACTTTGTTCTTTCTGGCCACTAATGCTCAGGGGTTGAAACTGTGGCAGTTGGAACAATCTTCTTGAAGTTGCTGTGGACCTAAACAGTAAATGCAAAGACTGTGGGCGTCCAAGGCAGGTAACTTCTGGCCACACTTCGCACACTTTTTGAAACCAGAATGGTTCTTCTTAGTCATTTTACCAACAACAAATAAATAAAGCGGATAGACAAAACCTTTTTTTTTGTTAGGGGAGATAAAAGAGAGAAAGATAAGGTATTACCAACAACTGTAATTAAGAATAAACTAAAGTTTAATGGAAGAAAAGAAGTTTTGAGCTTTTTTATTGGTTAATTGCTTAATTTGCTTAAATCAGTTTGCTCGTTTGCTACTGTTATATTTAAAAAAAAAAGTTCAAGCTTGTTTTCTCTCCTTTCCTGTTACTAGACTAGTCCAGCTACAGATTTGCTGTATTCAGGACTGTATTGTAGTTTCTGAGTTCCCCAGACCTTTCTGTGTTAGAGGGATGCCTCTCAGCTTATCAATGGGAGTGGTAAGCACTAGGTAGCCTATCTACCACAAGAAGAGTGGTTTCTAGCTCCCTTTCAACTTTCTGCTTTAAAAGCCCGTGTTTGCATGGGTTTGTGCGCCGTGCAGTGCCACTAAACTATTACCGGTGCCAGAAAGTCTACTCTTCAATTTTTCCCTTAGATCTTGCTAGTTCTCTTCTCTCTTGCATTTAATTAGCTTATTTGCATAGCACTTCATCTGGTTTCTTGTAGCAATTATTGTAGCACAAAATGCTAACAGCACTAAACGTCCTATAAGGAAACAGCTCCAGTACTTATTAATAATGACCATCCCTCCTGGCATGTCTAAAGGTCAGTTCCCTGTGCTTTCTCCTATTAACCTGGTAAACTTGGGCATTCTGAGGTAGTGTAGCAACTGCCTCATGTACACAGACACTCCTCTCCTCTTACCTCCCAACACTCAGACTTGTGAGAGATGCACTTATATATCCAAACTGGAAGACATGCATTCTTCAGCCAAGACTGGAATAGCTGGTCAAGAGGTGAAGGTCAACACCTGCACCACACCACATGGAATACATAGCTCTCCAGAACACCCACCATCATAGCTCTGACATAAAAACACAAACTATACACCCACCTTCACGGATGCTCTCAATAAAAATTTACCCAAACAGCAGAGACCTCCAAATCAGAAATGCACTCGACCACCACAATACAGCACAAATCACAAGACACATAGCTCACCTACACAGTGTGCCCCTCAACCTAAGCCCCTAAAGCAAAACAGCTTGCCCAATACACTAATCATAGGTGACTCGATGGTGAGGCACACTGATGTCCCACTCACTAGGATGAATAAGGAGAAGGTAACAGCTGTCTGTCGGGTGCCAGGATCCGAGCCATAAGACATGCACTCAGGTCACTCCACAACAAGTACAAGTATGACTCTGTCATTGCCCCTGTGGATGTGATTGACCTGAGACGTTCCTTGCTGGACTACGTGAAAACAGACATGGAGGAGCTCTTGGATTATGTGGCCCAGGCAGGTATGACCCTAACCCTGAGCAGCATCCTACCGTCGCCCAGAATGATACCTCAGTACAAGCATAAAATGATTGACTTCAACAATTGGCTAAGTTTCTGGTGTCATTCTAAGGGGATCTAGTATCTGTCTGCTTGGGATGACATGATTGACAGACCTTGATGCTTTGCCAGAGATGGCCTGCATCTGTCACCCCTAGGTTTTCGGATACTGGCTAAGGCTCTTGTCACCCATATAGTGCCTTTTTTAGGTGGTGTTCCAAACACCAAATTACCACTGTAACAGCTATAAATAAATGCAATTTGAGGGTCATGCTGCTCAACGCTAGAAGTCTAAATCTCAAGATGTACTCGTTTGAAGCATTCCTCAAAATGAAGAACATCTACATTTGTGCTGTAATGGAGACCTGGTTTAAAGCAGCAAAAAGCACCCCTGCGCTACCAGGCTATAATTCATACCGCACCTTTCGGCCCAAGAAAATGGATTGAAGCTCCAAAGGTGGTGGCGTCTTCATATTCACAAAGGATATGCACACCTCCAGACTAGTAGCCCAGCATAAAGCATCGGAGATACTTCAGGTACAACTAACAGTAAGAATCTCATTCCACATTTCTAAGCACCCTGGAAACTATTAGGGTCCAACCCAACACTCTCATACTGGGAGATTCAACTACCCCTTCATTAACTGGGAAAACTACTCATGCAACAATACACTTGCCCAACGCTTCCTGGAATTCATTAATTCCAATGCACTGGACCAGCTCATTCTTACCCGCAGTAGAGGAAGCAACATCCTTGACCTGGTTATTACTAACATGGGCAACAGTTGCTCAACACCAATAGTCAGTTCCTTCCTGGTTAGATCCAACCACAAACAAATTACCGTGGAAATCCACATGTCACCCACACCACTGACAAAGGTAACCACCATGAAAAACTTCTCCAAAGCTGACTTTGGGCTCCTATAAACAGAGGTGGCTAACTTCACGGCACCCATGCAGATTAAAAATAGGTGCCGAATAATACACCAATACACTGTACAAACACGAACATAAATGTATGGAACTAGCCATACCCAAAAGAACCAAGACGCTCTCCTCCAAAAAAGGAAGCCAATCTAGTGGGCCCCTGCCATTAACAAACTCTACAACAGAAGGAAGAAACTGTTGCAGAAAAAGGTGAAGTCCCAAGACTGGAAAACCCCCCTTATTAGCCTCAACAGAAAGTTGAGATCCCTCATCAAAACCTCTAAAGCTAGCTATGAAGGCAGAATTGTGGCAGACACTAAAAACAAGCACAAAGCCTTCTACAGTTATATGAAGAATCTCTGCAGCAATACCCAGATTTGCTCTGATTTACTGCACAATGGTACCTCCTATACTGAGCCAACAGATATTGCCAACATACTGACTGACAGATTCAGTGCCAACTCCCCCCCCCCCCAAAGGACCAATCACAATACTGGAAGAATGCCAGGCACCCAGCATTACTGCAGCACAGGTTAAAGCTGCATTGTCCAAAGCTAAGAATACAGCTTCCATGGGACCCGACAATATCCCTGGGTGTGTTCTACATGAACTACCAAATGAAGTGGTACCACACCTGTATGCCCTGTTCAATCACAGCCTCACCTTAGGCTTTGTCCCTACAGAATGGCGCATTGCTACAGTCATCCCTCTCCATAAAGGGGGAGCGACTACAGACCTTGGGAATTATTGCCCCATTAGCCTGATGAGTCTGATATGTAAGACTATGGAGCGCATCATCATGGACCTAATTAACAAGGATATAGGGAATCTCCAAACTCTGAATCCCATGCAAAGGGTAGATCATGCCTGATCAACCTGGTTGACTTCTATGAGTCAGTCACCAGAGCTGTGGATGAGGGCAAGGCAGTTCATACAGCCTACCTCGATCTGGCCAAGGTCTTTGATACCATTCCCCACTCAGGAATTATTGATAGACTCACCAAACTAGGCATCAACCCCTATATCACTAGGTGGGTTGCAAACTGGCTCACAGTTAGAACCCACAGTGTGAAAGTGGCAGACTCCAAGTCAGACTGTCAACCAGTCACGAGTGGAGTCCCACAGGGATCGGTCCTGGGTCCTCTCCTGTTTGGCATCTACTTCTCAGAAGTCCTGGCCAACACGAAGGGACGCTGGCTGATCAATTTCACTGACGATTGCAAGCTGGGATCCATTATTAACTCCCCAAGTGATGTAGACATCCTACTGAAATGCCTCACTGAGACCAACGACTGTTGTCGAAACCATGGCCTTAAGCTTAATGCCAAAAAATGTGTCGTCATTCTCTTTGGGAAAAACTCAGTTCCCACTAATTACCACATTGATGGTAACCCACTGAACACTGAAGGCGCTATAAGAGATCTGGGGACACTGGATGACAGCAACCTCTCCTTCGACTACCACATTGCCGCTGTGGTCAGACAGTCCTTCTATGTGGCTAGAAGTCTAAATCTCAAAATGCACTTCCTCGAGGCACTCCTTAAAATGGAGAACATCAATATCTGTGCAAGGAATGAGACCTGGTTCAAGGCTCCAGAGAACAACCCTGCATTACCAAGCTATAACTCATACCACACTTTTCGGCCACCTAACCTGGACCGGAACACCAAAGGCGGAGGTGTGTCCATATTCATTATGGATATCCACACCTCCAGCCTAGTTGCTCAGCACAATGCATCCATCCAAGTGCAACTAACTCTGGACAAAACTACAATCCAAATCGTAGCTTGATACAGAACCCCCACCATGCCCCAGGATTCTCACTGCTCTTTTCTTGATAAACTGGAAAATATTAGGGTTCAACCAAACACCCTAATAATCGTCGATTTCAACTACCCTGCCATTAACTGGGAAAACTACTCATGTACCAACTCCTTTGCTCAACACTTTCTGGAATTCATAAATTCCAATGCCCTGAATCAACCTATCCACATCCCCACCAGGGGCAACAATATCCTAGACCTAGTCATTACCAACATGAGTGACTGGTGTTCCACACCTGAAGTCAACTCCTCGTTGGTCAGATCCGACCATAAGCTAATCACCCTAGATATCCACATCCCGCCCCCACCCCCCATTAAGGAAGTCACAGTAAACCATTTCTCCAAAGACAACTTCATGATTCTTAAGACAGAAGTGGCGAACTTCATGACACCCATGCAGATGGACAATACAGTTACGACTGCTGAATCCTACACATATGCACTCTATAAGCACTTACACAAATGCATGGATTGTGCTATCCCAAACAGAACCAAGACTCCATCCTCCAAAAAAAGGAAGCCAATCTGGTGGTCCCCTGCCATAAACAAACTCTACAACAGAAGGAAGAAACTGTTGCAAAAGAGAGTAAAATCCCATGAGTGAAGGAGTTCCCTGGTCAACCTCAGTAAGAAGCTGAGATCCCTTATAAGATCCTCTAAAGCTAGCTACGAAAACAAAATCACCACTGATTCTAGGGACAACCACAAAGCACTCTATAGCTATGTCAAGAATCTCAATGGCAACACCCAGATCTGCTCTGAGTTACAGCACAATGGCATGAAAATTACAGAGCCAACTGATATTGCCAACATCCTGGCAAATAAGTTCAGTGCTAGCTTTATCCCCCTCTCACCCCCTAAAGAGCCCATATCTATACAGGAAGAATGCAGAGTCCCTGTATTCACAACTACACAGGTAAAAGCTGCACTCTCTAAAGCCAGAAACACAGCATCCATGGGACAACATCCCAGGCTGCGTTTTACACGAACTTCAGAACGAACTGGCTCCCCACCTAAGCACCATGTTCAATCATAGTCTCACATCAGGTTTTGTGCCCACTGAATGGCGCACAGCAACAGTTATCCCACTCCACAAAGGGGGAGCCACCACTGATCCCAGGAACTATCGCCCTATTAGCCTGATGAGCCTGGTCTGTAAAGCCATGGGAAGAATCATCATGGAACACATAAATAAAGACATTGGTAACCTCCAAACTCTGGACCCTACCCAGTTTTGAATTGTGAAAGGCAGATCATGCCTCCTGCACCTGATCGCCTTCTTTGAGGCAGTTACCAAATCTGTAGACGAGGGTAAGGTGGTTTACACAGCCTATCTTGACCTCGCCAAGGCTTTCGACATCATCCCCCATTCTGGAATTATAGCTAAACTCACTAAACTAGGTATAAATCCCTATGTCACAAGACGGGTTGCCAATTTGCTCACTGACAGAACCCACACTGAAAAAGTTGCAGACTCCAAATCTGACTTCAAAGCAGTGACAAGTGGAGGACCACAAGGTTCAGTCCTGGGACCTCTCCTGTTTGGTATCTACTTCTCTGAAATACAGGCTAACACAGAAAGCCTTTGGCTAATGAAATCCGCAGATGACTGCAAACTAGGAGCCATATTTGAGTCCCCAAATGATGTGGACATCCTACAGAAGGGCCTCACTGAGGCAGATGCCTGGTATCAATGCCATGGCCTTAAGCTCAATGCCAAAATGTGCACTGTCATCCCCTTTGGTAAAAACTCTGTACCCAAGAACTGCCACATAGCCGGCAGTCTACTTAATGCCAAATGTGTGATAAGAGACCTGGGGACCCAGCTGGACAGTAGTCTCTCCTTTGATAATCACATCGCCACAGTAGTCAGGAAATCCTTCTACATGGCACACCTCATCACAAAAGTGTTCTCATCTAGGAAAAAGGAGGTCATTGTTCCCATCTACTTGACACTCAATAAACCCATTATAGAGTACAACACCCCTTTTGGAATGTACCTCACAAGACATCTGCAGCAGCTGGAAAGGCCACAAAAGTACCTCACAAAGGATTATTGGCCTCAAACAGATGCCTTACACTGACCGTCTCAAAAAACTCCAGCTTTACTCCGTAGCATATTGCCTACTCCAAGGTGATCTCTGCCTAACATATAAAGCTATGTCAAACCCAGAGCTGTTGGACATGCTACACCTAAAGAAATCCCAATCTTTCCGAGCTACACGCTCTAGGGACCTAAACCTTGTCACCACAATAAGCAGGAGGGATAGATTCCAGTCCCTGAGACTTCCCATACTCTGGAACAAGCTACCCATCTATGTCAAGCAAAGTTCCTCATTAGCACTCTTCAAGAAAAATCTTGATCAGTGGATGGGAAATAGGAAATACACCCCAGGGATTACTTCTGTGGCTCTGCTCAACAGGGGCACAGGAAAATAACTTTCTTGGGTGGCGTAAGCCAGGGATTCTTGTTGGCTAGGGTTACTTAGGCCCTTGGGCCGATAGCCTAGTACCAACTTATGAACCTATGAACATCTCATTATCAAGGGTTTTGCATCCAGGAAGAAAGAGGTCATCACCTCTCTCTACTCTTCCCTCATTAGACCAATCATCGAGTGTAATGCCCCATTTAGCATGTACCTCACTAATCACCTGCAACAGCTGGAAAGGCCACAAAAGTACCTCACGAAGAGGGTCCTAGTCATTAAACACATGCCCTACATGGACAGACTCAAAAACTCCAGCTTTTCTCTGTCTCATATCGTTTATTAAGAGGGGATCTCTGCTTGACTTACAAAGCCATGTCTTACCCGGCCCTGTTAGAAATGTTAACCTAAAGAAATCCCAATCTCTCTGCACCACACACTCCAAGGACCTCAACCTCATTACCACAATCAAAAGAACATGCTGGAGGGACAGGTTGATAACCCAGAGACTGCCTATGTTCTGGAATAGACTTCCTATACCTGTCAAGCAGAGCATCTCATTGGCTCTTTTCAAGAGAAATCTTGATGAGTGGATGGGAAATAGAAAGTTCGTCCCAGAGATCACTCCAGTGGCTCTACTTGATAGAGGTACTGGGAAGTAATTGGTGCATGATGCCAGGGCACTTCTATGGGCTAGGCTTATAAAGGCTCCAGGGCTGTTGGCCTAGAACAAACCTATGAACCTATGATAAATACCAATTATGGTATATACAGAAAACTATCAGTACACTTGTAAGGGATTAACAGAAAACTAGAAAATTAAAGTGAAAAAAATCAGAAAAAGAAGTTTTGAAAGACAGAGTGTAACTTAGCTGAGAAATAGTGATGAAGCTCAAGAACTATGGCTGACCATATCCTTTCACATAAAGTGGCAAACGAGATCAGAAGTATGTTAGGGGTTGGTGCGTTATGGGTAAGGGAGAAGCTCAAGAGCTTTTTGGATACCACGAGCTTTAGTAATGGCCAAGTCAGATCCGAACTTAACAATTGAGGACAGAATGAAAATTCAGATCAAAAGTTATGTACTCACCATAATGATAGATTAGTGTTGTCTTCTTTTCATCTGGTTGAAGATTTGAGTTATTGAATCTGACCGGATCTGACCTTGTAGAATCTGTGGATACAAAGCTCTGAATTCGCCCCTACCCATAATTTCTCTCTTACTCCAAATACCTCAGATCGAGTTTGCCTACTAATGAATAACCAAATATCTCATTTAAAGAAATACCTAATAATCTATACCAGGCCATGACCCTGAGAAATTATAACCGAGTTTGTATAATGACAAAGTTCTTGGTTAGGTCCATTCAATCAAAGAGGTGCGCTATGTCAGAAATTTGAAAGGTGGAAGGAGGGAGGAAGGGGAGGATGCTGAATTAGAGAAAAAGAAGACAACACAGCTCTATCGTTATGATGAGTTCATCATTTTCGTAGCTTATGCTGTCCTTTTTTCTCCAATTAAACCTGTAGGACATTTTCCCAATCTAATAAAATTCCCTGGGCAGTATCTCAGAAGGATATTTCTTAGAATGGAGGAGTCAAAAGATGTATGGGATCTTGACTGTACATCCAGCTTGTAGAAGGATATGAACGCGTGGACCATGGAACAAGTACTGCAGCAAAGATTTCATCTACAGGAACTCTATGAATAAAAGCAGAAGTAGCCACAGACCTTAGTGAGTGAACTCTTGGTTTCTTAGCTAAAGAAAGTCCCAATTTTTCATACACAAAGAATATGCAGTCTGACAGAAAACTTGACAGTGTGACTTAACAAACATTCTGGTCTAACTGGCTTTAGAAAAGATTAGAAAGCTGACCAGATTTCCTGAAATATTTACACCTATGGAGATAAAATCTAAGCTGTCTGTGACATGATGCAGAGTATATTTTCCTTTGTTAGGAAATCATGGGAAAAATAATAATAAATAAAAGGTTTGATTAATGTTAATTTCGGATGCCACTTTGGAATGAACATAGGATTAATTCTCAAATAAATCTTATCCTTATAAAGTCAAGTAAGGAGGTTTACAAGAAAGTGCTTATAATTCGGAAATCCTTTTAACCAAAGTGATGACCAACAGAAAAACAGTCTTCCAGAACAGGTACTTTATATCTGCTGAAGTTGCTGATTCAAAATGGGGTTTTGTTAATGTTTGAAAAGCGACAGTTGTGTCCCGTGCTGTACATTTTAATTTTTCCTCAAAAAAGGGTTTGGATCCGACTCAGATGCTTTTTCCTGCTCATGGAACACTGAAAGCTCACGAGTTCCTCTCTTACCCACAACGCACTAGTCCCCTACCATACTTCAGATCTTGTTTACTGACCTTTCAGACTATATACTGTAGCAAATAAGGCTATGCGATAACAGTATCTGGAGGTCAAATGAAGGAACATTGATTCCTTTAGCATCTTGTAATCCTTCCAGAAGTCAAATTGGTAGGGGGTGGAGGGAGGGGAGTTGAGGAAGAATGAAAACGGACAACAGTGATGGAGTGCTATGGTGAGTACATCACTTTTTTTATCTGGAGTTGTAATTTTCATTCATTCCTCAACAAATGGGACAGAGACCCCCAGCTACCTAAATCTTGGGAGGGCTCTAAGGAAGGATATTCCTGAGCACCATTGAGCAGAAGACCAGCTCCAATTTGTAATGGACAATAAAGGTATGAGGATTAGCCCAAGTTTCAGCTGCACAAATATTTTCCAAGGAAGGTCTGGTTAAAAATACAGAAGAAGTTGCCATAGACCTGCTGGAATAAGCTTTTGGTGGTCTTGGCAAAGACAAGCCTAATTTATTATAAACAAAGGTAATACAATCCGTTAGCCATTTGGCTAAGGTCACTTTGGTAGCTGGTTTGCCCAACTTTGAATCTGAAAAGGAGACAAATAATTGGTCTGATTTCCTGAAAATTTTTGTCCTATGCAGATAAAAACTGTCTGTGGACATCTAATAAGTGCACATATACTCTCCTTTGTGAAATTTGGAAAGAAAACTGGAAGGTTTATAATTTGATTGATACTGGATTCTGACACCACCTTAGGAAGGAAGGGTGGGTTGGTTTGTAAAGCTACCCTATCCTTATAAAAAAACAAGTAAGGAGGTTTAGAAGATGGGGCTTGAAGTTCTGAGACTCATCTACCAGAGGTAATGGCCACTAAAAGACAATCTTCTAGGGTAAAAGATTTAGTTCACATTTGGCTGATGGTTCAAATGAAGATTGGGTCAAAGATCGCAAAACTAAATGCAGATCCCATGGGGAGGGGGTCTTTATAAGAAGGTCTAAGAAGAAAAATTCCCCTTATAAAGGCCATACAAAGTTTGGAAGAAACTAAAGACACATTATTTACTCTAATGTGAAAATTGAAAATGGCAGAAAGTTGTACTTTAATAGCTGAAGTACTAGCACCTTCATTAAAAATTGCAGCTAAAAATACAACTTTAGGTACTGTTGTTGAAAATGGGTTAGTGTCATTTTGCTCTGCTCAAACAACAAATGTTTTCCATTTACTTTTGTCAACTTTCCTAGTGGAAGCTTTGTGGGAAGATAAAAGAATGTGATGGATGGGGGAAGACAGTCTGGGCTGTCCAGTTATTAATGAAATTGGAGAAGCCATGCTGTCAGTTTTAGGCCTAAAAGGTCTGAGTTTATCATATCTGTCAGGTGAGACAAGAGGTCTGGAATTGGATGTAGAATCCATGGTGGGAGAAGAAGATGAGGCCAGAGAAAGGGGAACCAAATCAGGCGAAGCCCACAAGGAGCAATGAGGATGACTCTGTTCTTCAAACAAGATGCTTTATGAAGAAATTTGGGGATTAGAGGTACTGTGGGAAAGGCACAGAGAAGTCTGGGGGCCAGCTGTGGAAAAGGGCATCTCTCAATGACTCCCCCAGTGAGGGAAATCGGGATGAAGAACCTGCTGCACTCATTGTTGATAGGAGATGCAAAGAGGTCGCAGCAAAGTTGGCCCCATCGACAGAATCTCTTTTCTGCCACTTTCATATTGAGATACCACTCATGAGACATCAGAATGGACCTGCTTAATCTGTCAGATATTACTTTGGATTTCCCCAGAATGTGCATTATTATCAGAAATCGGCTGAATGAGATTGCTTATTGCCACATTCTCAAAGCTTCTTGACATGGGGTTAAGATTTGGTTCCTCCTTGTTTGTAGATGTACCAGTCCACTGACATTTTGTCAGTCTGAATCGCAACAGTCCTGGAAGGAAGAGTGTCCTGGAAGGTCTACAATGCTAGAAGGACAGCTCTCATTTCTGAGACATTGATATGTGTATTGGCCTGTTTGCGGGACGATGTGCCCTGCACTGTCTTTCCCAAGAAGCGACCCCCCCCACTTTGGGAAGCATCCATAGTAACTATGGCCTTGGACTGAGAGAGAGAATGAAGGTGCGACCTTGCATTATCTGATCGGAATAAATCCACCACAGGAGGTCATTTTTGCATCCCTGAGTTATTTTAATTTGGGTGCACAAAGGTTGGTGAAGAATAGACCACTGAGTTGCTAGGTTCCACTGTGATATTCTCATGTGGTATCTTGCTAATGGAACCAAACCTATTGCAGCAGACGTTGACCTCAAAGCTTGAAGGATCAATTGAGCTGAAAGAGAAGAACTTTGGATTATCTTTCTGACTTGAAATCATATGGTCTGAACCCTTGGTAAAGGAAGGGAGGCTGTGTCGAACAATGCTGCAATGAACTGCAATATTTGAGATGGCTCTAGCTGAGATTTGCTGTGACTGATAGTAATTCCCAGGTGAGAGCATAAATGGAGTATGTAATCTTGTGCTTTGATCAGCTAATGGCTGGTCAGAGCAGTTATAAGCCAGTCTTCTAATTAAGGAAATACCCGGAATCCTTGCAGTCTCAAGTAAGCTGCCACTCTGCTATGCATTTGGTGAACACACTGGGGACTGTGGTGAGACCAAAGGACACAGCTCTTAATTGGTAGTGACTGACTCCCAGCCGGAAGCATAGAAATCTTCTGGATCATCTATTCATTTTTTATATGATAGTACACATCCTGAAGATTTATGGAGCACATCCAGTCATCCTTGTGCAGAAAAAGTAGAATGGACTGGACTGTGAACATCTGGAACAGGTATACAGACTTGTTCAGATTGCCGAGCTCCAAAACTGGCCTACAGTCCTGTTTTCTTTTGGCACTACAAAGAATCGTGAGTAAGTTCTGGACTCTTTCTAGTCAGGGAGAAACTCTTGGATAACTCTTTTTTCTAGAAGCTTTTTTGTTTCTAGTGCTGCTGCTTTTCTCTGAGTGGCTGCAACATTGGAAATTCTGTTTATTGCTAAGGGTGGGGGGGTAGGGAGAAGGATATTATATGACCTCTGGAAATAATCCTCTGTACTCATGAATCTTCTGTAATCTTTAACTAGGCTCTCTGGTGCAGGGATAAATTGCCCCCGCCTACCTCCAGAGGTGGACAATCAGGCCTCCTTTAAGGAGCACTGGCAGGATCTGTCAGAGAAAGTATCTCTAGATCCTTGTTTTTGCGGGGCCTCCTCTGCTGCGTGAATGCTGTATTCTGTTAATGATCCACCCTCTGCCTCTGGAGGAACTATCTCCCTGTGGATCACAGAATGGTCCCTGGGACTTTCTGAATCACACGTTTTCGATCACCTTGTTGATTCCTAGATAAAGCCCTTAGAGGAATCGAAAAATTAATGCCCACACAGACTGGGGTTTACCTTCCTGCTCAAACCTGGATAGTGTGTCATTAACTCTGGGGCAAAACAAAGAACTTCTGTCAAAGAGAGCATTGACGAAGGAAGACTTGAAGGGCTCTGGAAAATCACACATTAGCATCCAGACATTCCACCTAATCGAAATGCCTGAACCCCTTACCCTTGAGATACCTTCAGCTACATGTGAGATGAGCCTCATGGATGAATTTGAAATTGACTGTGTGGTAGCCAGCTATGTGGCAAGCAAGCTCTCTGCCTCAGAAGTAATGGTCCCAGAGAGGGATTTGATAATTTATTTAATCAAATCCCTCTGGAGCATGGTGAAGTGTGCCAAATAATTCAGCGACCGACATGCAAAAGTCAGTGAAGCACATACACTCTTCCAGAATGTGTTCAGCACCCTAGGCACCCTGTTAGGGAGATGAACATAAGAAGTTTGCTCTGCAAGTTCCTTCTTTGTGGCCACCGCTATGACCATGGCATCAACTGGTATTCTTTTGCTCCAAAATTCCCTGTCCTTGGGTGTTGCCAGTATCCTGTCAGGTCTCTTGGGGATCAGTTCAATAGAATCAGCTTCCTTCCATGCCTATCAAGAGATCAAATCAATGAGCTCATTAGTGGGCAAAGTCACCCTGGAGGTAGATGGGCCAGCCCCAAAGGCTTTCAGGAATATTGATTCCTCTTGGAAAGGGTTGTCGGTAGACCAACCACTCCTTTGCCTAAGGATCTGTAGTATGTTTCTAAATGAGATGTGATCAGGTGGTGATCTTGGGGACTCTTCCCCTTCATCAAAATCAGTATATCCTTGTGTTTCTTCAGATCAGAGGAGGTCGGATATTACGTCATAGATTTTGGATCCAACTGAATCATATCCAATGGTTTTGATATTTTCAGAGGCGGTTCCAACCTCGGAGAAGAACTTGGAGCATTAGAACCTGAAGGGTCCCACGGAGGCTTTTAGGCCTCAATTTTTTTGTCACTTTTCTTTGGGGTTTGAGCCCCAGATGCTGTGTCAGAGGATATCGAAGACATTAATCCTCTTAAAATCAGTTTATTTTTACGGTCAGTAAGGGTCCTAGAATTAAACGGCCTTACATATATCTCATGCAGAGCTCAAATGGGCCAGGCCTAAGCAACAAATGCACAACTTGTGTGCAGCAAAAAATAAAATCTTATGGCCACAGGCCTTACATTTTTTTAAAACCTGATGGATTGACAGACATACTCAACAGATGTTAGTAGAAAAAGAACAGGACAGAAAAAGAGGAAGAAGTTTTTTCTTTTTTTTTTAACTTTTAGATAGTTATAAAAAAGTATGACCACCAATGATAATTTAAGAAAAAGCAAAAAGGAAGAGAAATACCATCAATGGTATTCAGAAATGACATTAAAAATTGTAGGAGGGCAAGGGAGGATGTAATTCAATAAAGAAAGAAAGTTATATGTATAAAGCCTACTTTAACAGATGATAAACGAGTTACAACTCAAAAGCTAACAGCCACCATGTCTGTACGTGAAGGTGGCAAAGGAAATCTGAAGTATTGTATGGGAGTAGTGCATTATGAGTAAGAGAGGAACTTGACAGCTTTCATTGTTCCACGAGTTGGAAAAAGCAGCCGCTCGAATCCGAACTCATTTGTTGAGGAATGAATGAAAATGACAACATCAGATGGATCATGTATTGGGGTCTCAATAAGATAGATCCCTTTAGAAAGGCCTTTGAAATCTTTAAAGAAGCTATAGACATCTGATTGTGTCCAATATGGAAACTGGAAATAGCAGATAATTGCACTTTGATTGCTGAAAAGCTGGAACTTTTTAAGGAAAAGAGAGAGTGAAGGGGAGCTGAAAAGAGATCTCTCCCTTTAGCTACAGCCCAGAAAGAGAATCTCTTCCACTTGCTGAGTACACATTTCTGGTTCTCAATTTTCAAGAGACCAACAAAATATGAACCTGTTGAGTGAAAAGCCTGGCATATCTGACCACCAATAAAACTGGAGAAACCCTGTGGTTAGTTTCAGTGTCTCTGGGTCCAGGTGAGGCTGTCCTGATGAGTGAGTTAGAACGTCTGGATGGTTGTCCAGCAGCCAGGGAGGACATCGTAGATGAGGCCAGTGAAACGGTAACCACATTTGCCGTGGCAGGAAAGAGGCAAGAAGGATTACTTTGGCCTTGCACCTTCTTAATTTCTGAACTTTGTTGTCAGAGGAAAAGGAGGAAGGTATATAGAAGTCGTGGGGGCCAATTGTGGACTACAGTGATTCTTGGTGACTGTACATGTGGTGGGATTAGAGCGAACTAACTGCTGCACTTGTAGGTTAGGTATGAAGCAAAATAAGTGCAGCAAGATTGACCCCAGTGACTAAAGATCTGATTTGCCACTGCTTGAGCGAGTCACTGCTCATGAGGCAGGAGGATGGATATGCTCAACTTGTCTGCTAACATATTAGAAGTCCCAGTAGTATGCATAGCTATATGAAAAAGCAATTGGAAGACATCACCCACTGTCACACTCTCATGGCCTTTCAACATAGAGGATATGAACAGGTTACACCATTCTAGTTGATGTACCGGACTACTGTCGTGTTTTCCATCTGGTAGGAGATCATACACCAGGGGGGAGAGTCTTAGTAAGCCTGTAACACTAAGAAGACTACCCTTATCTCCAGGATACTGATGTGGAGAGTGGCATCTGTGTTTGACCATGAACCTTGAACCATCTTTTTTTTTGCAATTCCCCCTCAGCCTAGAAGGGATGCATCCGTGGTAGTTATGGCCATGGGGGATGTGGAGAAAAGGACTGACCTTCTAGGAGAGCTGTGGAGGTCAACTACCATGTTATGTGAGACTTGCACATGGGCATTAGACGAATCCGCACATGAAGAGGATGGGGGAACTGGGATTATTGTACTGAAAGGGTCCACCGAAGAATTCCCACATAGTATCTGGCTAGGGGAACTAAAGTTATCATCAAATTGCAATTGAAGAATAAGTCTTGAAAGTGGTAAGGGGTGTTGAAGAACTTGCAAGGCTGACTGACATACAGAAACAGTCCTGTACTCTGTCAGAGGTGCTATCTGGTTGCTCATATTCAAGTGGCATACAATGAACTCTATTTGTTATGTGGGTAACAATTTGTTTTTGCAATGGATGAATGTGATCTCCAAATGTTGAAGAAACTGGAGCAAGAAGTCCTGTTGCTGGAGTAGAAGTCCCTGGTTGATGCAGTGAGGAGCCAGCCTTCTAAGTATGGGAATACCCAGAACCTTAGCAACTGCTGTGACAACTGCCATGCCCTTGGTGAACACCTTGGGGGGGTGGCAAGACCATAGGGCAGTGTCTTGTATTGGAAGTGACTGACTCCCTGCTGGAAATGGAGATTTTTTTATTTGACTGCCTTGAAATCTTAATATGGTGGTAGGCATCCTGCACTACATCAAGATAACCACCGACTATCCTACTCCAAGCTCAAATTTACTTTGATCCCTTCTTATCCATGTAAACATTACTATCAAATTTCTCTTAGTATCTCTATAGTCACTTTGTTTTTTTCATATTTCTGCTAACTCTCACTTTAACTTCTAATAAATCCACATATTAAAATCTCACCCCTGTGCTTTGCACGTTCATGAAAACTCTATTTTACAACCTCCATCTGTCTCTGATACACATTTAAGCAGACTTTATCTCATATAGTCTTACTGTTTTAATACACTTAATACAACTCTCTTTTCACAATACTTACACACCATATCTATCTTCCCTAGTATATCAGAACTTACACATGCTCATAACAACCTTAGACACTCATGTCAACAACATTTTCATTCTATCACACCTACCATGTTGCTTCTCAATTTTGTAAATATCTGACTCTATGTACCCAGTATATATGTATCTTGTAAATTTTGAACTCAGTGTATTTGGTATTACAAATGTAAATTTTATACGTATTGCAATGTGAAATGTGATCGAAACCTGGAGCTTTTCACCCTGGGCCTCTGCTGAAAATGGGTACATATTCAGACAGACTATCTCAGTAAACAAATGTCAAATAAAATAAATAATCTACAGAGCACATCCCATTATCCTTCCTCAACAGTGGTAAAATGGACTGAACCATGGCCATCTCAAACTTTGTCTGTTTTATAAACTGACTAGAGATGACTGAGGTCCAAGATTAGCCACAGGTCCCCTCTTTTTCAGAGCTAAAAAGAACCTGGAATAGACTCTGGATTCTAACTGGTCTGGGGGAGCTGTTGAATGACTTTTTTTAACAGCTTTAAGACTTCTGCTGTTGTGGATTACATCTGATGGGGAGATACGGTGGGAATCCTTCTGTTCTTTACGGGAGGGGAAAAAAGAACCCATAAATCTGATGTGATGGCCTGCCAGGCTTGAGGGAGCAGGAATAAGCAGCCCTGACTGCCTCTAGGGTGCAGCAGTCAGGCAATCCTTCTGGAACACTAGAAGGATTTCTCTGAAAAGGGGCTGCAAAATCCTTGATTCTGCGGTCTGTCTCTGCCTCAAGGGTGAGGTCTATTGAAATTGTTCCGCCTTCTGCCTGGGATGACCTGTCTGCAGCAGTGTCCTGATTGAACACTTGAGACTTCCTGAACCACAGCTTCTTGCCACATCTCTGATTTCTGGCAAAGGTTTTCTTAAGGGTGTAGAAGCAGATTCCAACAGCTGAAAGAGTTTTACCATCCTGCTCGTTCCTCATGACAGCCTCCTTAACCTTTGGCCCAAAGAGTGTGGAGCCATCAAAGGCAGCATTAAGGAATGATGTCTTGCAGCCTTTCACAAAGTCACACAATCATATCTAGACATTTCAGCAGATGACTATAATAGAATCTGCTGCTCTAGCCATATCACACCATTATACCATTAGCTGCACTGGAAAGCAGTTGCATGGATAAGTTAGACATTGATTCTAAAGTTACCAGCTGGGACTTCACCATTTTCTGAATGTTCATTCATAGGTTACTTGAGATGGACTTGGTGAGTTTCTTTGTCAAGTCCCTCTGGAAACATGTCATGTGGTCTAGGTAGTTCAATGCTGTAATTGTGAAAGTCACTGAAGCCCACAACTGTTTCCCAAATCTGTCCAGCACTCTAAATTCACTGTTAGAAGGATGGACAGATGTCCTCTATTCCGAGAATTCCTTTTTAGTGGTTGCCACCATAAACATAGCATCTCCTGGGGTACCCTTCTTCCAGTGTGCTTTATCCTCAGGTACAACCAGAATTCTGTCAGTCTTCTTAGGGATTGGCACTGCCATGTCAGGATCCTTCCAAGCTCAATGACCTCTGAGGTCTATGAATGCATCAGCAGGTGGTACCACCCAGTAGGTAGAAGAACATGCTCCAAAAGCCTCGAGAAATGCAGACTCTACAGGGGAGGGCATATAAGTGGACCAGCCCTCTTGCTGCTTCAACAATTCAAAAATGTCAGCCAAGGTGACGTCCTCCAGAGGGGATCTTGGGAAACCATCACCATTATCCAAGTTTGTGTTTTCAGTGACTGATTGCAGAGAGGAATCTAAGAGTCTCCTCTTACATGTCTACTTCATAGGAACCTGCCTCAATGGGACATTCGGAGGTAGGTCAGAATCAGACAGGGAGCTCATGAGGTGAGTAGCTCCCAGGCTAAAGGAAGTTGACTGTTCCTGTCAACACAGATGTGCTGAGTCAGATGCAATGTCCAAAACAGTTTAGGATGGAGCCAAGCATATGGAAAGCACCTCTCCTCTTAGCCTAGCAAGAACTCTTTTGAAAGTCTTGAATTCCGGGCAGAGATCGGACCAGAAGAGACTCATGCATCATCATGGCAGATGAAGGGCAAGCCATCCCTGATCTGATCTGCCTCAGATCTGAAGTCCACATCAGCACTGAGCTATCTATCACAGAGCTGTCAATCGAGAGAGATGTCTCTGAGAGATTTGGTACTGACTCTGCACCTCAAGCCACTGCACCAAGGCTTCAGTTCCAAGACTCCTCCACAGCAGATGGCATCAGAGTCAAGAGAGTAAGGGACACAGAAAAAGCTGACAGGGCTGTCAGCTTCGATGTGGGTGCTCCTGGGAGGCTCAGATCCATGGGCCTTGAATCCAAAGGACAGACCAGAACTGGAGAAATTAGCGGAGGCATTACTGCAGCTGTTCTTGGAAAGTCATATATGGATGGAGCCAGGAGAACCCCTAGTCGAATTCCCTTCTGAAGAACTCTCCACACCATCCTGTTGACATCTGCTTTGGTAAGACTCCTTGATGACCAAACAGACATGGAGGATGAAGCCACTGACAGTCGCTGGACGAGTGATTCTCCTGAAGAAAAGGAGGCTGGAGCCAAGGACTCACCAACTCCAGGGAAAAATGAGGATGAGACAATGGTGATGATATTCCGGGGGTGTCAGATCCGATGGTTGATCCAAAGATTCGGATGGGACCGGAGACTGCTTTCTAGACTTATCTGGTCTTTTTTCAGATTTGTCCTTCTCTGTTTCTTAGACTTTTCCTTTTGTTTAGACTTTTCCATAGTCTTAGCTGAGGTTACAGAGGGAGCAGTTGAAATACATGCCTGAGATGACAGTCTTGACTGAGGTATCATACCCTTTAAAACACGTTTGTCTCTACAGCCCTGAGTGGCTCTGGAACCAAAAGAGAAGCAAGCTTCACAGGTTATCTATAGGTGGGCTGACATTAGACAATAAACACAAAGGGAGTACAGGTCCTCCTGTGGAATTTTATGTCCAAATGCAGTACTCCTCTTGACGCTTTAAGGCTTAAGCCTTGTCTGCCATAAGGATTGACAAGATAACCTGAAGAAAACAAAGGGAGAAGCACTATATAGAAAAACTATTTAACAAAAAGGGATATTACTATATCAAAAAGAAAGTAACTTTCTTAGTCTGACGATCTGAAGAATTAGAGGAAGATAGAAAAATATATATGTTAGGAAATGTATAAATATGTATGTAATTTTATATATATATGAGACAGCTGGATGTGGGCACATGGCAGGTTGGCAGTTTAGCTGCAGTGACAAATGCCTGTGGACAATTCCCTGTGGGAATAGAGGACCCCCCTGTACCCTAACCATAGGTGGAAGACACAAACCCACATACTGATACACTCTGCACCCCCAAGAAACCAACATGTGCGACTGTCAGTCTAACATGTGGCCGTCACTGGATGCCAAGTGGGCATGAAAGTGGTACTGTGAAATTCATGTGCTGTGGGCAAAGCCTTTATTAACACAATATGTAAAGTGATGTGTGTAGTGTCTGGTGCGTACTAAACCCAAATATATTCACAACTTGTAGAAATGTGCCACAGCACATAGGAAATCCTGCACATCACTGTAGTCACACTTATGATGCAAGATGTGCTCTATAGGTTCATAGGTTGGTACTAGGCTATCGGCCCTAGGGCCTATACAAGCCTAGCGATAACAATTCCCTGGATATTTCTTCCCACAATATTTACCTCCCTCAACTCCTGTCTAGCACGGCGACTGACGTGATCCCCGGGGTGTATTTCCTATCTCCCATCCAATTGTCAAGGTTCCTTTTGAAGAGGGAGAAGGAGGTGCTCTGCTTGGTCTTGTATGGGCAGTCTATTCCAGAGTATGGGGAGTCTCTGGGTCAGGAACCTATTCCTCCAGCATGTTTTGTTCATTGTGATGACAAGGTTTACATCCCTGGATTGTGTGGCTCTGAGGGATTGGGATTTCTTTAAGTGGAGCATGTCCAACAGCTCAGGGTCTGACATGGCCTTGTATGTTAAGCAGAGACGCCTCTGAGTAGACGATATGCCACAGAGTATAGCTGGAGTTTTTTTAGATGTTCAGCAAAGGGCATCTGCTTTAGTTCTGTGATTATTTTAGTGAGGTATTTCTGCAGCCTTTCCAGCTGTTGCAGATTTCTTGTGAGGTACATACCAAACGGGGCAATGTACTCTATAATGGGTTTAATGAGAGATGAGTACAGTGGGACAATGACCTCCTTTTTTCTGGATGAAAAGCCCTTAGTGATGAGGTGTGCCACATAGAAGGATTTCCTGACTGTTGTGGCAATGAGGTTATAGAAGGTGAGACCACTGTCTACCTGTGTCCCTAAGTCTCTCATCACACTTTCGGTGTTTAGTGTACTGCCACCTATGTGGTAATTCATGGGTAAATGATTTTTCCCAAAGGGGATAACTATACATTTCTTGGCATTAAGCTTGAGCCATGGCTCTGGCAACAAGCATCTGTTTTTGTAAGGCCCTTTTTTAGAATATCCATATAATTTGGGGATTCAATAATGGCTCCCAGTTTGAAGTCATCTGCGAACTTTTGTTAGCCAGAGTCCCTTAGTGCCAGCCTGTACTTCAGAGAAGTAGATACCAAAAAAGAGCGGTCTCAGGACTGAGCCCTGAGGTACTGCACTTGTCACTTGTGTGGAACTGGATTTGGAGTCAGCTACTTTTACAATCTGGGTTCTGACAGTAAGCCAGTTGGCAAACCATCGAGTGACATAGGGATTTATGCCCAGCTTAGTAAGTTAATCTATGATTCAAGAGTGGGGGATGGTGTTGAAGGCCTTGATGAGGTCCAGATAGGCTGTGTGGACTGCCTTACCCTCATCCACAGCTCTGGAGACTGATTCGAAGAAGTCAATCAGGTTCAGGAAACAAGATCGGCACTTTGCGAACCCAAACTGGATGGGGTCCAGTGTTTGAAGGTTGCCAATGTCTTTGTTTATAAGTTCCATGATAATGCGTTCCATGCCCTTGCAGATCAGGCTCTTCAGACTGATGGGACAGTAGTTCCCGGGATCCAAGGTGGATCCCCCCCTTGTGGAGTGGGATAACTGTAGCTGTGTGCCACTTAGTGGGCATGAAGCCTGAGGTGAGGCTATGATTAAACATGACACTTAGGTGACGTGCCAGTTCATTTTGTAGTTCATGTAGTACAATGGTCCCTTATAACAATAGCCTTCCTACATAGTGTCACAGGCATCCCCCTCAGAATTTACTCCCTTCAGGTATCTGTCAGGCTCCGTTCCTGTTGCAAAACAGACAGATGGTCGGACAGCTGCACTGTAGGGTGTCCAAGTAACACTTTCAGTCGAAAATGTCATGCCTCCACCTGGTTATTAATCTGCGGGAAGTCCATGTCAGAGACATCACACACATTCCATAACTTCAATGGGTAGGAAGATGGCAGGCGCTGGTGTGCTGAGCAGCGGAATGCATAATTACGTGGTCGGCCACGCACATAATGATGGTCCAGAAATACACCTATAGGCTTGGCACAGTCAGGTAAGGTAGCAACAATGTCCAGAAATGCGGGGATAACGTTTTCCATTGGTAGGAATGCCAACACAATCAGCTTGTGGATGGCTATTGAAAATGCAGTGTCCGTACCATAAAGGGCTACAAGATGGTGATGCTGGATCTGGTGCCAGATGATCTGTGCAAAATGGAATAATCACCCCATCAGAATACTCTTAGGGAATGCCTTTTGGCTGGCATGGATTGCTGCCTTCTTAAAATCAGTCATAATATACCGTGGAGTCAAGATGCATCCCTGATCTGTAGCCATACCCTTTAGCAGTTGTATGTAGACTCTGATGTCCATGTCATTATACAGTACACGAGGGGGACAATCCTTGCTGAGGTGGGGGTGCCAATACATCCATGTAAAGTATACAGTTGATGGCAAATATCGGCTCATGTTGGGAAGGTGCCATCCCCAAATATGATGTCTGAACTGCACAAATCTGCCAGATTTTGTGCTGTAGTTAGTAGAACTAAAGAATCAGTCCCATCCATATCAGACTTTCTGCGTAGGATAAAGCTACCACTATGGAGTGGGTATTGGCTGACAGCAATATATGCAAGTGTTGCTGGAAGTGTGGACATGGATGCCCGTGCCCTCTGCCATACACTGGTGATGCTACAACACAAGGTGGCATGGCAAGGCATCTCTTGTAGTACATTGTCAACCGCTGTACCAAGGACACTCTGCATTACCAGAATGTGCAGTTCATTACTGGTTACCACCCTCTCCCATAGTTCTGCTTGCAGCATAGCCACTTGGGCAGTTATTGCATCTGGGCCATGCTGGTGTGGTAGTGGTTTCTGCAGTTCTTCCCCCTCATCCTGGCAAACAGTGATGGCACGGCCTCTGCAGGCCTTTACTCTGCTCAATACATGCTCAGTACCATTTAGGGGGTGCTTCACGCTCTAAATGGTAGAGGTACCCCTCCACTACCAGCATTGGTTTGCCCCGTTGGCTGGGCACTGTGCTGTATCTGTTGCCAAGCTGACCTGGGATATACTCGTACACAGATTCCATCATGGCAACACTACGTGTAGATGGCCTCTCGGTATCCATCACATCCGGTGTAGCAGGGAACAGAATGTAGACATAACTTCGATACAGGCCACTGTCAGACTTCGGGTATGTTGCTGTATACCACCTTGTGTTGTACCCTCTGAATAAGCGCTGTCTGCCACAGTGGCCCTGAGCAGCAGTATACACACCACCCACCTTGCTCTTACTATCTGTCCTGCTAGGGATTCTCTATGTGCAGTTCACACAGCCATGGAATTGACAAGTGATTGTAGTCTAGTAGGAGTCTACCCAGCTTGCTTGCACCACTGGTTCTGCCTGTACTGCACAGGTCCTCTTTAACTTCCAGCTATTGCTGCTGGCCAGTCAGGGTGTGGGGCCCAGTCTCAGTTTCAGTGACAGAGATTACATAGGGATGTATCCCTGTGTAGCACCCTTTTCTGCCTACATGGGTCTGCATACTTGCGTATCCCAGCTGCAACAACCATTGGATGGGTTTGGCAGCCCCCACATTACACACATGCTGCTGTGGACTGGAAGGTGGGTTGATACTCCTGTGTGTCTCATACATACTTTCAATCATCTTTGTGTCAGTGTCCCCTTCTACAGTGGTTGCTTTTGCATTATTGGGTAGGTAGTCTGTGATTGCCAGGGTTGACATGTTTCCACCTGCCACTGCACTAGGGAGGCTCTGGCAGGACAGTGTCTGTTTGTTGCAGGCGTACCTCTCAACCTCTTTGGGTAGGTAATGTGGAAAATGCCATAAAAACAGTGGTACAAACAGCGACACTTTTTTACATCTTGCTCTTAAAAACGTAGAAAGTTGATAGAATAACAGGTTTTGCATTAGCATGAATTTTCTGATGGTTATGAAGTCTGAAACTCAAATGTCCGTCATTATTTTCTAACTCCACTCTTCAATGATGTTCCACTACTTTGCCAGACAGCCACAATTATTTGGTATATGGGCCAAACATATTCTGCAAAGCTCAGGGTAGTCTGTGACAATCTGCATTGTTGGGGGGTATGGGCAGGGATGCTTGTGGTATTGTAACTTCTGTACTAACAGTGCACATGTACAACTGTATCTCTCAGCAGCAGCTGCAGCTTCTTTGGCTTTTCCTGACAGCTTCCCACAGCGAGGTTTAATGTACGTGTTGTGTGTGGGGGATTTGTATGCTTGTGCAGGGCAACAGGTAAGCTGCTTTTTGGTTTTTACTGTGTTCGGACTTTTTTGGCCATTTGTTCTGCCAATCGGTTGTGTAGTGCGACTGTTTCCACTGTCAGGTGACAGCCCGATGGTCAACTTTAGGGAACGTCTCCATTTGCCGTTTTTTCTGACTGCATGGATTCCCACAGCATATCTCTCTTTCGGCCTCACCGCTCTACAATCTAGCGGTGTTGCGGCCTTCAGCTTTTGGCGTTGTAGCTCGCAGGCATTTGTCTCGTGATCTATACACCAGAACCCGCTAAAAAAGTGTTTTTATTAAGTTTCAGTAAAAAGCGGATTTTTTTTTCCACAAAAAGTAAAATGGAAGTTATGTTTTCCCCCCAAAGGGAACTTAACTGCCCAATAATGTAACAGCATCAGCCTACCATTGATCCTCGACAGGCCACACAGGAGTGCTCTCTTTGGCAGCAGCAAAACTCTGAAAGGGTTTTGCACCAAAATCTTTTAGTCAACTCAGCAGTTGTGGTGTGTGTGCCCTGAAAACTTTGGAAGCTGGATGGCTGCTGAATCCTTGGCAGGATTAAACACAAATAGCTAAGGCTACAGCAATTCTAATAAAAAATGAAGAGCATCCACTTTTGCCTTGGCCAGAAGGGCGTTATTACCACAATTTTTTAGATTCCTCTTGTATTTTAAGAAAACCCCTGGAATCAGTAGAAAAGGTGGAAAATCATAAAGGAACATTCTCATACATGGGAATGAGAAAGTATATATCTTCCAGACCTACCTGCATGGAATCCTGGGGGAAAATGTCTTTAGTTATCTGTTCTGAAAGAAGCCAGACAAATTTACCAGCTATATTCTCCACAGTCAGACCAGTTCTAGGAAAACTCCAGAATGAAGTCTCCATGTGTACGGATCTATCCTGGTCCTGCTGAGCTTGTCTTCAATAAGGTGATGCTCTGGCTAAACATACAAAGCCTGAAGAGTTAGACTGAGCTGAATTTCTACATCTCAGGCTATCATTGCCAGTCTACAAACAGGGTATGAGCTAATGCCCCCTTGTTTGCTTATGCACATCACTGTTGTTTGGTTTGTGTACACTTGCAGAGGTACTGAAGTCCAAGGACACTTCAAGGCCTTCAAAGCACTGATAACAGCCAACATCTCCCTGACATTCATGTGTTTCTGCCTGTCCACTGTGTCTCCAAGAGCTTGCACTTTTACCTCTTTTGAAACTGCACCTCCCACCACGTCTGAAGCATCTGTGTTGACTGACTGGAGGTGGGTCAGTAGGGAGAATAGAAGACCTGGATTGAGCCCTATCTGTTCTACCAACCAGCCAAGATTTCTCTTTAAGTGTCCCAGAACTGGAATATGAAGTCAAAAGGTATAGATGCTGATCTGAGGTACCACTGTATTTTCTTCATGTGTTGTCTGGCAAGGGGCATCGTGATTATCACTGATGCCATGTACCCTCTAAAATCTTGAGAAACTCCATTGCAGATGTTTGACTTAGGCTAAAGAAACTCAGGAAGAACCAATGAAACATATCAACTTTGTTAGGTGGAAGAAAGGCTATTCCGAATGCTAAGTAAAGTAAACATCACAGGAAAATCATTCTATGACAGGGGATGACAAAAGACATTTGCAAATTGATTTGAAAATCCAGATTGAGTAAAAGTTTCTGAGCAGTTAAAGACTCTTAACAGCTGGAAAAAGAGTCTGTGGAGATAAGCAAATCATTCTAATATGGAAGAAAATGTGAATTCCCTTGAGTCTGCAAATGGGGCTAGGCTTTTTGTGAAGTCACTTGATACAGTGGAGAGTCCAAAGGATAAAACAGAGAACTAATGATTTAAGTCTGAAATGCTTGGCAATAGAAATGTGATGACAAATGTCCGTTAGATCCAGCTTCACCATTAAAGCTTGATGAGGAATCAGGGGCACAAGATAATGGTGTAGTAACAGCTTGAACATTGGAATCTTGACAAAAAGGTTTAGAGAAGAAAGATACAGTTATGACTTCCAGAGTTTGTCTGGTGTGGGAACTAGAAATAACCTTAAATAATACTCTCTGCCTAGGAGACTGAAAGGCACTGGTTCTATGACTCCTTGACACAGCATGTTTTGCAGAATGGAAGGAAAGACAGAAATTTGGTTTCCTGGGAAAGAGGGAATCTCCTGAAAAGGACAAAAAAGTATTCCCACTGGACTACCTTAAAACCCAGCTGGTTGAGGCTATATGATTCAAAAGGGGAAGATAAAATATCAGAGACATAGAAAGACTGCCTGGTTGGGAGGGCAGGGGTAAATGAACAGATGGATTGTCATGCTAATTCATAGGTTCATGGGTTCATACTAGGCAATCTGCCCGAGAGCATTTATAAGCCTAGCCCATAGTTTTGTGGCTTACGCCACCCCTTTAGTTTGGAGAAACTATGCCCATTATTTTGCTGTGCCTCTGTCGAGCAGTGACACTGAGGTAACCCCTGGGGTGTATCTGCGATCTCCCATCCATTGGTCAAGATTCCTCTTGAACAAGGCCAGTGAGGTGCTCTGCCTCACATAAACCGGGATTTTGTTCCACAGCATAGGGAGTCTTTGGGTGATGAATCTATCCCTCCAGCACGTCCTATTAATAACCATGTCTAGGTTTAAGTCTCCCGCCCTTGTGGCTCTGAGGGATCTAGATTTTTTGAGATGAAGCATGTTCATCAAATCTGGCTTTGACATGGCCTTGTATGTCAGGCATAGGTCACCTCTGACCAACTGAATATAACTGGAGTTCTTTCAGTCGGCAGCATAAGACAGATTTTGAGACCCTTTATCCTTTTGGTGAGGAACTTTGTGGCCTCCAGCTGCTGCAAGTCTCGCGTCAGATACATTCCGAATCCGCCATTGTTCTCGATCATTGGTCTGATGAGTGATGAGTATAGGAGACTATGACTTCCTTGATCTAGATGTGAATCCCTTCATGATAAGGTGGGCAATGTAGAAGGTCTTCCTAACTACTTTAGCAATATGAGTGGGGAATGAAAGGCTACTGTCAACCTGGGTTCCCAGGTCCCTAATAACTTCTTCTGTGTTCAGGGATTGCCACCTATATGGTAGCTAGAGGTAACCTTATTTTTTATGACTATGCATTTTTGGCATTTAACTTAAGGCCATGGCTCTGGCACCAGTTATCCGTTTCTGTGAGACCCTTCTGAAGGATATCTGTGTTTGCAGTCATCTGCAAACTTTGTCTGTGTTTGCTTGTACTTCAGAAAAGTAGATGCCAGAGCCCTGTGGGACACCACTTGTGACAGGCTTTGAGTCTGACATGAGCAACTCTGACCCTGTGGGTTCTGTCACTCAGCCAGTTTGCAACCCATCTTGTAATGTATGGGTTTACATTTAAGTTGATGAGTTTTCAATGATACCCGAGTGAGGTATTGTAGCCAGATCTAGGTAGGCTGTATGGACTGCCTTCCTCATCAATGGCCTTGGTCACTGTTTGAAAAAGTCAACCAAGTTTAAAGGCATGATCTGCCTTTGACAAAGCCAAACTGGGTTGGATCCAAAGTCTGCAAGTTCCTATGTCTTTATTTATGAGATCCATTATGATCCTCTCCATGGCTTTGCAGATAAGGCTTGTCAAGCTAATGGGACGGTAATTTCCAGGGTACCACATCCGGAGGTGAGACTAAGATTAAACAGCTGTCCTAACTGTGGGTTTAATTCCTCGTTGAGTTCATGGAGCACACAGCCGGGGACACCATCAGGTCCCATGGATGCTGTGTTCTTTGCCTTGAGAGAGCAGTTCTCACCTGGGCGTTAGAGATGTTCAATCATTTGGTATAGATATCTCTCCTTTAGAGAAGTTTGCACTGAACCTGTCAGCCAGTATGTTGGCAATGTCTGTAGGATCAGTAATCTTCACATCATTTTGAACTAATTCTGAGCATATCTGGGAGTTTCCTCCTAGGTTTCTGACATAGCTAAAGAATGCCTTATGGTTGTCTTTAGAGTCCTTAGCTATTTTTTCTCAAAATTAGCTTTGGATGATTTTATGAGAGCTCTTAGCTTTTTACTTATAGTGATCAGCGGTGTCTTACCTTTTAAGGATTTTGCTCTATCTTGTAGTAGCTTTCTCCTTTTGTTGTAGAGTTTGTTTATGGCTGGGGTCCACCAGACTGGACGCTTGCCTTTGGTACAAAGAGTCTTTGTTTTGCTTGGGATTGCCTGATCCATGCAGCCCTGCAGGTGCTGGTAGAAGGCATTTGTAAGTGATTCAGCGGTTTGAGTAATGTTAACCGCGGCTCAGGCCTTAAAGGAGACCACACTAGTCTTTAGAAGTGTGAAGTCGGCTTGAGAAGTTCTTTACTGTGGTCTTTTTATGAGGACCTCCAGCGAGATTAGTTTGTGATCAGATCTCACCAGTGAGGGGTATACTTCTGGCGTTGAACATTGTGCTCCCATGTTCGTGATGATGAGATCAAGTATGTTCTCTCCTCTTGGGATGGTGACTAGTTGTTCCATGGCATTTGAGTTTATGAATTCCAGGAACTTTTGGGCTAGAGTGTTTGGGCTTGAGTAGTGTTCCCAGTCTATATTAGGGTAGTTGAAGTCACCTAGTATGATGGTGTTGGAGATACATTTATCCCTCCAGTGTTTTCAGGAAGGCCATATGAGGTTCCTGAGTTTGCGAGGTGGCCTGTAACATGCTACAAATTGCAGAGCAGTCTTGCCTATGGTTAATTGCACCTGGATGGTTTCCGATGCATCGTGCGATGCCACCAATCTTGAGGTGTGGGTGTCCTTGATGAATATGGATACCCCTCCTCCTTTCTTGGTATTGTCCGGTTTTGGGGCGGAGCATGATATGAGGTAAAACCTGATAGTGCTGGGGTGCTCTCAGGAGCCTTGAACCAGGTTTCTGTCACAGCACAGACATCGATGTTCTCCATACTGAGAAGGGCCTCAGTGCGTGCATCTTGAGGTTGAGACTTCTGGCATTGAGCAGCATTACCTTAGTTTTTTTTTGTTCTAGGGTGGTAGGTTTAGAATTTGAGCCTTGCCTAAAAAGGCACTATGGGGTGGCAAGAGCCTTTGCCAAAATCCGAATCCCAGGGTGACAAGTGCAAGCCCAGCGTGGCTTGTCCAGCATGTCATCCCAGGCAGACAGACATTGGATCCCCTTTGAATGACACCAGAGTTTAAGCCAATTGTTAAAGCTGATCATCTTATCTCTGTATTGTGGCATCATTCTTGGTGAAGGTAGGATACTGCTCAAGGTCAGGGTCATACCTGCTTGGGCTACATAATCAGAGAGCTCCTCTATGTCTCTTTTCATGTAGTCCAAGGAGGTACGTCTCAGGTCGTTAACACCAGCGTGGACAATGATTGAGTCATACTTGTACCTGCTGTTGAGAGACCTGAGTGCATGCGTTATGTGGCGGATTCTAGCACCCGACAGGCAGCTTACTGTGACAGGACTGTCCTTGATTTTTGGAGGCTTTTCTTTCCTGTTTTGAGCCCTCTTTCTATTCCTTTTTTTAAACCTGATTACTAGTTCCTTGTTGTTTAAACTGTTTATTGGAAAACTGAGAACCTAAGATGGTGACAATCTAGATAGGGGATAGAGGGAGGGAAGGTTGAGATGGGCAGAAGAACACAACATAGATCTAGCATTATGGTAAATACATAACTTCATTATCTGATTATGTCTTTTCTATCCTCTCAACTTATGGGACAGCATCCCAGCTACCAAAGACCCTTGGAGGAACTATGGAAGGATATTCAAGAGGATAATGGAATCAAATGAAGCCCCACTCCTAGACTACACGTCTAGCTTGTAATGAATGACAAATTTATAAACTGTGGACCAAATAGCTGCAGCACAAATATCTTCAAGTTGCTACTGCCTTTGTTGAATGTGCTTTAGGTATGTTATGCAGTGAAAGTCCCATGGCCCTATACAAACACAATGCAGTTGGACAGTCACCTGGAAAATGTAACCTTGGAAACACTGTTTTTTAGTTTAGCTTTAGAAAAGGACAAAAAGTTGGTCAGATTTCCTGAAATCATTTGTGCAATATCAGTAGAAATGTGACTGACTATAAACACCCAACAAATGGAGGAGATATTCATCTTAATTTGAAACATTAGAAAAAAAAAACAGGTAGATGAACAGTCTAATTCAAGAAGGACTCTGAAGCTACCTTGAGAAGAAAATCCAAATGTTTTCAAACTGACACCCTATTCTTCTGAAAAATCAGATATGGAGGCTTACAAGACAAGGCCTGCAATTCTGAAATTCTCCTTCTTGAAGTAATTATCACAAGAAATAGTTTTCCAAGACAAGAATTTCAGACCAATCGCAACTGCAGGCCCAAAAGGGGTCTACTGATGACCTGTAGCAAGATAATATCATCTCAAGAAGGACACTGATTCTTTAAAGGAGGGAGCTGGAGAAAGGCATCTTCAAAAAGGCCCTAGAAAGCTTCCGAGATGCAACAGGAGCTTGCTTTTTGCCCATATAATACATATAAATCACTGACAGTTGAACTTTAATTGTGGAATAGCCAGCTCCATCATGAAAAAGGTCTGCAAGAAAGTCAAGAATTGATGGTAAGGAAGCAGAAAAGGGTCTAGACCTTTGGCTGAGGCTAAGACATAAAATCTTTTCCACTTGCTTCTGTAAACTTTCTTGGTGAAGGGCATCTGAGAGGAAACTTAAATGTGAATAACTCTGGATGAAAGACAGGGATTTCGGTTCATCATCAGAAGTGGAGAAAATAAATGATCAGACTTAAGGATTTGATGTGTGACTGAGGCATGCCGGACAGGTGAGACATCTAATCAAGTAGATTCAGTATCCATGCAGCATGCACCAGATGAGGCTACAGGAAGGGGAACCATACTTGTCGAGTCCAAAAGTGGGTGATGAAAATCACTTTTACTTTGCATCAAGCCGCTTTCTGATGAAATTTGTTTATCAGTGAAGGAGGGGAACTGTAGACCAAAGCATCCCTTGGGGACTACCCCACTTTGGGTATTAGAGCAAAATAGCTGTTGTGTTTGCTGTTGGAGGGAGTTGCAAACAGGTCACAGCAAGTTTTGCCCAGTGGCTGATGCTCATGGCACCTACTGTCTGATTGAGGGACCACTTGTGTGGCAGATAAATCAATCTGCACAGTCTATCTACTAATACACTGGATTTCCTGGGATATGCACTGCAGCTAGAAAGCTCTGGGAAGACATTGCACACATCCAGACCCTCACGGCCTCCCAACATACGTGGTAATAGCACGTTCCGCCTTGTTTGTTGATGTATGAGAACACTTACATGCAGCCAGTCAGGACAGTGATTACATCCATGGGGAAGGAGTCCTGGAAGGCCTGCAGTGTTAGGAGGACTGTCCTCATCTCAAGCACACTGACGTGAAAATTGGCCTCTGTCCAATACAATGTGCCTTGGACTGTCTTTCCTTTAATATGTCCCCTCATCCCAGAATGAATGCATCTGCAGCCACCTTGGCTCCTGGCAGGGGAAGAATAAAAGGACAACCTAGAGAGACTAGAACAGAAGTTACCCACCAATGAATATGTTGTCTACAAATTCCAACAAGTTTGAAGGGATGATGCAATGGATAATAAAAAAATGGATCACTGGATGGCAAGGTTCCACTATAACACTTAGGCAAGCTAACATCTCCCATATCTTGGACCTGTCAGAAGCCTTTGATATGAGCAACCATCTTAAACTACCCCACTCCCTTCCTGATCTTGGCCTTAGTAATCATGCATTAGCCTGGTTTCATAACTATCTACAAGGTAGACAACAAGCAGTTCGATTGGACAACAACCTATCCTCACTGCTACCTATCACCATAGGAGTCCCACAAGAGTCCATACAAGGTCCCCGTCTAGTCTCCATTTTCACTAATAACCCCCACAGTATGCCAAGATGTAAATGTTATTCAATATGCTGATGACTCAACGCTAGTCTGCTCAGCCAATGATCCTCATGAACTCCTCTCTATCACCCAAAAAGTCTTACAATCTTCCAAAACCTGGTTTCTTAACAAAAACCTATTACTAAATCCCAAAAAGACCAAACTGTTAATATTCAAACCAAACAAATCTACCACAATGCCCATCCCATTTAATACTGTGTCCAGAGATGGGACTATCATCTCACCAGATACTCATACTAAACTGCTAGGTGAGACCATTGACAACAACCTGAAATTCGATCAGCATATTAATCAAACCATTAAAAACATCCACAAAAAACTGGACAGTCTTTATAAAAATAAATCATTTCAAACACAACCTGCCAGAATAACCATAGCTCAAACTCACCTCCTTTCCACACTATTCTATGCCGTACCTATCTTCACAAACCTACCCAAAACCAAAATTGCTAAGCTCAACATCTGCTACAAACAAATTGCCAAATTTGCTACTGGTGCCCCCTACAGTGCCCACCACTGTCACCCACTAAAACAACTTAATTGGCTTGAATTCCCTAACTTACTATCCTTCCATCAGCCTTCCTTTGTCCATAAACTCCTACTACTTCCAGATAAAGCCCCAGCACTCTCCAACCTATTAAATCTGCAAACTAATCCCAGGCAACTTCGCTCTAGTGACAAAAAACTAATGAAGGTGACCAAAAGCAATAATGCAGCAGGTGACTCCCTCTTCCCTAACTACATAGGCAAAATTTGGAACTCCATACCTTCTGCTGTTACCTCAGCAGACTCAAAGGTTACATTTAAAGGACTACTTAAAGAGCACCTAAAACTCACATGGATATACTCCTGTTCCCCTCCAGGTTGACCTCCCCAACCACTCTTACCCTCTTCCCCTTTCTGTTGTTCCCTGTCTCAGCCATACTTTTAAGGAGGAGCAGTAACTTTCTTATCCTCTAGCCTCCCTTTAATCCCACCTCCTCATCACACTCCTTAACTAGTACCTACTCAGTTAATGGCACTAAAATTCACTCTACATCCTTATATCTCCTATTTCCTGGCTTCCTCACTTAATCCTTATAACCTACCACCTAACTCTGTTGTTGCACCTGCTAATATTCATCTTAACAGGCCAAAAGTGTACACATTCCAACTTGGAACACAACTTCTAGACACAAAAGTTAACCCAGTCATCTCAACCTGACCTCCTCTTACCTGTGTTTTTGACTCATCCGGTTCTAAAACTGTAAAGATCTGTACATTCTATGTAAATATTGTAATTTTAAACTTCATAATTATGTAACTATGTTAAAGCTTTGTATTAGCTATGAAAATCTGCATGCTTGTATTCACCCTATATTTGCTTGTTATTTGACTTATGGAGCTTTTCTCCCCAGGCCTCCGCTGAAAATGGCCATGTACCCAGTCGGACTTTCCAGTTCAACAAATGTAAAATAAATAAATAACACCCTCATGTAGAACCTGGAGCGACAGAAAACAGAAATGGATGCTGCCATAGAATTCAACAGACTAAGGATGGATCTCATTGGTAGAGTTTGATGAGACAGGAACTGTGAATTTTGTTGGCGAAGAGTCACTATTTTTGATACAGAAAGTTTGGCAATTTGCTCGGTGATGTCCAGACAGCATCCTATGAGTTCTGTGGTTTGGACTGGCATTAGTTTGGACTTCTAAAGGCTGATTGTGAATCTTTGGTATGAGAACAACTACAGCAATGAGTCCCTTGCTTGGATTATAGATCCCTAGTAGCAGTAGTTATATGCCAGTTGTCTAGTTAAGGGAACATCCAGAACCTCTGCAGCCTGAGATGATGTGCTGCAACCACTGTCATGCACTTGGTGAACATGGGGATTGCTGTGGTGAGTCCAAAAGGCAGTGCTCTGAACTGAAAACGATGGGCTCCCAGCAAAAAGCGAAGGAATCTTTTGGACCAATTTGCTATCTTGATGTGATAGTAGGCAACCTGAAGTTCTGTTGAGCACATTCAGTCATTCTTCCCCAGAGAAGGCAATATGGACTGAACAATGAACATCCAGGAAGAAGTCTGTTGAATGAAGTGGAGTTTAGACGAAGTTGCCATCTGACCTACATTGCTTCGACCTCCAGTTTGTCATCACCTCCCCTGTCATTGGGAAAAACTGTCAATCACAAAAAAGATACATCTTTTAAAGTTGGTACATTTAGTACTATGCATAGTACTATGCATATACAGGGCATTATGTATGCCTTTGTTTTTTATGAACCATCATTAATAAATTTCCAGTGTCTACAGGCACCACATTTAAGTATTAATGATCTATATCCCATTTTTTCTATTTTTATTGGGATGTCCTTCCATGATATTTTTAATATTTTCCCCCTACTATATACTACTTGGGGTTTTGCTCCCAGTTTCTCCTTTGTTTCTTGTTCTATAGAGATACCCCAGCACCTATTCATAATAGAGACTAAACTAGATGTTCAATCGTTATAACTATTGCATCAGTTTCCACTGTGTTCCTAGTGATTTTTAACTGACCACTCGTAGCTCTCAGTATAGGGCCAAACTGAGTATTTCTTCTTGTTAGTACTTAAAATATCTTGGAAGGACATCCCGATAAAAAATAGAAAAATGGGATATAGATCATTAATGCTTATATGTGGTGCCTGTAGACACTGCAAATTTATTAATGATGATCTATATGTCTCTGTTAGCAGCTACAATTATTCCCTAAATTGTCCCAGTAAATGCAACTGGAATTCATCTATGATAGTATATTTGGCAACGTGTACATGGTGTCTGGGATTTTATGTTGGAAAAACTGTACGTAGACTCAGGGACAGAATCAGTGAACATCTTAGGGCAATCAAAAACAAAGACATGCATAATGCCCTGTATATGCATAGTACTAAATGTACCAACTTTAAAAGATTTATCTTTTTTGTGATCGACAGAGTTTTTCCCAATGACAGGGAAGGTGATGACAAATTGGAGGTTGAAGCAAGGGAGGTCAGATGGCAACTTTGACTAAACTCCACAGTCCCACCAGGTCTCATTGATTGCATTTCCTTGGCTCCTATATTAAAACAAAGAGCCAATAAATTATAGGTTAAATGGATGTTTAAATAAGATCAAAGTCACATAGATGTCTATTAATTAGAAGTTATGCACCTACCATAACGTTCCATGTTAGTTGTCTTCTCTCGCCTTCTTTCTTGCTGGATGGGTTCGGAGCCGATCCTCGGCTCCGACCCGGCACTTGCTAAGCTCGAGAGTCACTTTTACCAGCTCGAGGCAGCCCCATATCCCATGATGCAAGGCAGTAATTACCCAGATCTCGTTTGGTATCTAGAGGAAAAACTGCCTATAAAAACTTTCCACTAAGGAAAGAGAAACACTAACCTAAAAGGGCTATAATGGAAACCAGGTAATCAAGGACAAGAACTATCTGGTGTCCAAGGAAGAAGAATCTTCCAAAGAAAAGGGGAGATCAAGGTCTGTCCAGGCTAGGGGGACAGGAGGGAGGGACGCAAGAAAGAAGGCGAGAGAAGACAACTAACATGGAACGTTATGGTAGGTACATAACTTCTAAATGTTAAGTTATCAATCTCGCCTTCATTCTTGCTGGATGGGACCGCGTCCCTAGCACCTCTATCCTGGGTGGCTCAATGGAACAGACTCTTGAGAACAGTGGAACCAAAGCTTGCCCTGTCCCTGGAGGCTAAATCCAATTTGTAATGAGAAACGAAAGTATGAGGAGTGGCCCAAGTGGCTGCTGCACAAATAGTATCTAAGGGTAGTCTAGCCTGAAAGGCTGTAGAAGTGGCTAGACCTCTTCTGGAATGAGCTTTAGGTTTTGAGTTCAGCTGTTTGCCCCTAAGCTGATAAATATCAGAAATGGTGGAAGATAGCCATCTAGATAAGGTCACTTTAGAAACAGGGAGACCTTTTCTATTTTCAGCATAAGACAGGAAGAGCTGATCGGACTTCCTAAATTGCTTTGTTCTGTCCAAGTAATATTTAAGTTGGCGATGAACATCTAGTTAATGCAATTTTTGTTCCGCCCTGTTAGAATAATTTGGAAAAAATACAGGGAGATCAATGGATTGGTTTAAATTTGTCTTAGAAGCAATCTTGGGCAAAAAGGATGGGTTGGTTCTCAAGGATACTCTGTCTTTGTGGAAGACCAAATAAGGGGGACGAACACAGAGGGCATGAAGTTCAGACACTCTTCTAGCCGAGGTAATAGCGACTAGAAAAAGTGTCTTCCAAGAAAGAAACTTTAATGAACATGAAGCAGCCGGTTCGAAAGGGGGAAGTATCAAGGATGTCAGCACTAAATTTAAGTCCCACTGTGGTGGGGGAAGTATCAAGGATGTCAGCACTAAATTTAAGTCCCACTGTGGTGGAGGATCTCTGACAGGGGGTTTAAGAAGGAACACTCCTTTGAGAAAGGCTTTACAAAGTTTGTGGGACATAATGTTGTGGTCTGCAAAGCCGACATGGAAGTTCGAGATTGCAGTCAACTGAACTTTGACTGTGGAAGACGAAGAACCTGAGTGAAAAATTTCCGCAAGGAAATCCAAGACCGACTGAATAGGGGCAGTAAAGGGGTCTATGTTCTTAGATTTTGCCCAAAAAGAGAAGCGTTTCCACTTGCTAGAATAAATCCTCCTGGTAGAGGACTTAAGAGAAGCTACTATGATATCTCTAACGAGGCTAGAGATCATAGGAAGCCTGGCTAAGGAAGGAAGTGGAGCAACCAAGCTGTGAGGTTGTGGGAAGGAACGGACCGGTGCAGTTGACCCGACTGGTGGGTCAGAAGATCTGGAACTGGATCCAGATGCCAAGGCCGCACCAAAAGATGGCGATGAAGGAACGGGGACCAAATTTGTCGAGGCCAGTAAGGGGCAATGAGAATCATTTTGGCTCTCAAGACGGTAGCTTTCTGGAGTACTTGTGGTATCAAAGGAAAGGGAGGAAAGGCATAAAGAAGTCCCCGGGGCCAATCTTGGGTAAAAGCGTCTCTGGGGGGATGGCCCGGAAGTGGGAAGAGAGAGAAGAAGTCCGGGCATTTGCTGTTTTGGGGTGTAGCAAAAAGATCGCAGCATGGGCGGCCCCACTTCTGAAAAATCTCCTCCACAATGGATTGCTTGAGAGACCACTCGTGAGGCATGAGAATAGCTCTGCTCAATCTGTCCGCTATTATGTTGGTTTTCCCGGGGATATGCGTTGCTACCAGAAACCGATGAGAGGAGATCGCCCATTGCCAAAGTCTGAGAGCTTCTCGACACAACGGATAGGACTTGGTTCCGCCCTGCTTGTTGATGTACCACACGACGGACATGTTGTCCGTGTGAACTGCAATAGTCCCTAAAGGGAGAAAGTCGTTGAGGGCTTGCAACGTTAAAAGCACTGCTCTCATCTCTAGGACATTTATGTGCAGGTGGTATTCGAACGGTTGCCACATGCCATGAACCATCCTGCCCTGATAATGCCCCCCCCCACCCGATCAGGGAGGCATCTGAAGTGACCATGGCTACCGGGGCCGGGGGAACAATTGGTCTGCCCTGATGAACTAGAGGAGAGGAAATCCACCAGGATAGATGGTTCTTGCAGGTTTGTGTCACCAGAATCTTGTGACGCATGGGAAGCTGCTGGAAGGACCATTGGGTGAACAACATCCATTGTAGGAGACGCATGTAAAAGCGGGCCAGAGGAAGAAGTGTTATGGCAGCTGCCATGAGGCCCAACACTTTCAGGACCAACCTGGCTTGTGCCCTTTTGCTGGATAGGATGATCCGAACGTGGTTTTGGATATCTA
Source organism: Protopterus annectens (assembly GCF_019279795.1). Lineage (NCBI taxonomy): Eukaryota > Metazoa > Chordata > Ceratodontiformes > Protopteridae > Protopterus > Protopterus annectens. Next base: position 282,437,381 of record NC_056740.1, read on the forward strand.
GGATTCTCTGACTTGTTAGGTTTGCTGACATCCGAGTAGTGTCTAGATTTTCGCCTATAAAGGTAATAGATTGGCAGGGCGACAAGGAAGACTTTTCGAAGTTGACTGAAATTTCTAAGTGACCGCAGAGACGTAGAGTGTAATCTCTGGCTTGGAGAAGTTGATGCCTGGTGGTGGCTGAGAGGAGCCAGTCGTCGAGATACGGAAACACCTGGAATCCTTGACGTCTCAGGTGAGCCGTGACCACTGCCATGCATTTGGTGAACACTCTGGGGGCTGTAGTGAGGCCAAAGGGCAGGGCTCTGAATTGAAAATGACTGGTCCCCAGCCGAAAGCGGAGAAAACTTCTGGAGCGTCTGTGAATCTTTATATGATAGTACGCATCCTGAAGGTCTATGGAGCACATCCAGTTGTCTTTGCCCAGAAAGGGCAAAATCGATTGAAGTGTGACCATCCGAAAACTTGTCTTTTTGACAGACTTGTTGAGCCTGCTGAGGTCTAAAATTGGTCTCCAGTCTCCCGTCTTTTTGGGGACCAAAAAGAACCTTGAGTAGATTCCGGACTCTAAATGATCTTTTGGTACTGGCTGGATGGCCCTTTTCTTTAGAAGCTTTGACACCTCTAATTTTGCAATTTCCCTGAGACCGGGTGGTACGTCTGGAAGGGAACCTCTTTGAGGGAAGGGGCTTTCCTCGAAAGGAATCTTGTAACCCTCGGATATGATCGACTGTACCCATTTGTCTTGAGAGAGGGAAAGCCAGTCTTCTGGGTACAGCGACAATCTTCCCCCAACTGCCTCCAAGGGTGGGTAGTCGGGCAATACCTCAAGGATGCTGGAAGGGCTTGTCAGAGAGAGGCTCTCTGGAGCCCTGGTTCTGCGGACCCCCTCTGCCCCTAGGGCGGCGTCTGTTATTATTACCCCCTCTGCCTCTGGGGGTAAACTGACCACGTGCATCAGGCGTGACTCCTTGTGATTTCCGGAACCACATTTTCCCTCCCTTCTGACCTTTGGGGTAAGGTCTAGAAGGAGTGGAGAAATGGACTCCTATGGCAGAAAGAGTCTTGCCGTCCTGCTCGCACCTGGTTAAAGTGTCCTTCACCTGAGGGCCAAACAATGTTGTCCCATCAAAGGGAGAGTTTGTGAAGGACGCCTTAAAGGGGTCTGCAAAATTACAGAGCCGCATCCAGGACTGACGTCTGAGGGCCACTCCTGTGCCTGCAGCTCTACTCGCCCCATCGGCTGCATAAGAAATGAGCCGCATGGAGGAGTTGGTTATGGAATTTAGGATTGCCAGCTGAGAGGCGATCTTTTCTTGAGCCCCTGATGCTGATGGATCCTGTACTACTTCACCTAGCTCTTTGAGGATGTCTCTCTGAAGTCTGGTGAAGTGACACAAATAATTCAGCGAATGCACAGCAAAGGTCGCTGAAGAGAACATCCGCTTGCTATACCTGCCCATGGTCCTAGACTCCTTGTTAGGAGGATGGACTGGCACGGAAGGATCTGCAAGTTCCTTCGTGGTGGCGGCCGCCACCACCATGGCATCAACCGGGACACCCTTAGTAAGAAACTGCTTTTCAGCGGGGGCCGTGATAAACTTTGAAGGTCTCCTGGGGACTGGTTCCACTGAATCAGGAGATGCCCACGCCTTTCGAGCTATGACTTCCATAAGGGGGTTGAAAGGCGGAGACACCCAGGAGGTGGAGGGTCGAGATCCAAAAGCCTCCAGGTATACCGATTCATCCTCGGAGGGATTAATGGAGGGCCAGTTCCCCCTCTGTTTCAGGAGTTCAAGGATGTCTGAAAAGGAGACATCCTCAGAGGGAGATCTTGGGGACCCCTCTGACTCATCTAAATTGGTATCTGATGTTGTAGACTCAGGGGAGTCTAAATGCTTCCTCTTGCAGGTCCTCTTATGCGGGGGTTCACCTGAAGGATCAGGAGAAACCTCGGAAGAGGAAGTCCTTCCCAATGGGGAAATCTGGGGCGATGGATCTCTGGGTCTGGGAGCAAGAGAGCGGGAAGAGGCATCTACAGGCACCATAGAGGGAGGAGCTAAAGGAACCGACTGCTGGCTAAGCTCTGGGGCTAGCACACTCCTCATCACCTCGAAGGCTCCCCTTCCAGGGAGGGCCGAGAGATCCCGCTCCAAAGAAATGGGGATCCCTGGTCCCACCGAAAGGGAAGGCTCCGAAGCAGATGTCGGGGCCGAGCTCACCAAGGCCGAAGCTCCGAGAGGGAGAACGGGGTCGGACAAGGGTCTGATGCCACTTGCCCCCTCAGAGCCGACCAGGGAAGCCCGACGCCCGGATCCCTCCAAGGAAGGTCTCAAGGAGGAGATAGGAGTCGAAGACGACGGAGCCGAAAGGTGTGGTATCGGCTCCGAAGCAGCAACAGTCACGGTACCAATAATCTCCGGCTCCGAACTCTGTAAGAGAGTCGAAGAAGGAATCTCAGGGGGGTGTAGAATAGCTGACGTCTGATGAGACGGGTTATGGAGCATCTGGGCTAGTGCCTGTGATTTTAATAGCCTACTCACCACTCTCTCTAAGTCATGGTCTGACAGCCTGGACGCCCTCGATGATCGGCTCCGATGGCTCCGCTCCGAAAGCAAGGGAGAGGCTGGAGCCGAGTGTAGACTCCAAAGAAGGAGATCTAGACCTCTTCTTGGATGGAGCCATCGGAGCCGAAGAACGTTCGGCTCCAGGCGGAGCCGACAACTTGTCGGCTCCGAGAGGAGACAAAGATATCTCGGCTCCAGCCGGAGCTGAGACATGCTTCAACTCAAGGGTGTTGGCTCCAGACGGAGCCAACACAGGTGTCGAAGCCAGGGTATCGGAGCCAACCGGCGCCGGTACAGAAACTTCCAACAAGGAAGGATCGGCTCCGGACGGAGCCGATGTCGACTCCGGCGGAGTCGGAACCAAGACCACAGACTTGGACACCGAAGCCTGGGTCTTGGAAGGTTTGGAGGGCTTCCCGGAGCCGAACTTAGCCGGGGAGCTCTCTGGTTTAAGAAGACCCCTGAGGATCAACTTATTTCTACGTTCCAGCAGGACTCTCTGGCTGAAAGAATGACATATAGCACAGGAGTCCTGCAGGTGTAGGGGTCCCAGGCAATAAATACAAGAAGTGTGACCGTCTGTCAGAGACATCTTCTGACAGCACGAGTCACACTTCTTGAAACCTGAGACCCTAGTATCTTTGGACATATGTCAGTCCTAAAACACTCACACACACCAATCAGTCCAAACAAGACACTAACAAATAAAAATTATAAATAACTAATAATAATAATTAGTTATTACTGTAAGAGTGACACAACACACACACACCTGAGGGAAATCCTGACAGGAACTGTGAGGGTGGGAAAGGCCTAAGGCCCGAATACGCTAAAACTAAGTGAACTAAGGGGAAATGGGTATGGAGTTAAGTGAATAAAGTACACTGAAGGGTATAAAGACTATAAAATAGGGTTTGAGACACCTAAAACCTGACAAATAGCAAGAAAAATATCACTTACCAGGAGCTGGTAAAAAGACTGACCTCATCAGCGAAGCGGCAAACGAGATCTGGGTAATTACCGCCTTGCATCATGGGATATGGGGCTGCCTCGAGCTGGTAAAAGTGACTCTCGAGCTTAGCAAGTGCCGAGTCGGAGCCGAGGATCGGCTCCGAACCCATCCAGCAAGAATGAAGGCGAGACTGACAACTTAACATCTGTTTATATATAAAATGACAAATTTTTATGGTTCTGGGTCAAGTATGAGCAAATGTTTTAACATGACATATTCTTAATATCACTTTAACATGTAATTAATATATATTTTTTTAAACCTGTGAGGATGTATGTGATTGGTTGCTTTAATTGTGACATAGAATGTATATAAGAGGTGTTTGTGTTAATGGCAAATGACTCTGATGAAGCTTAGTATGTAATAAGGTGAAAGCACTTACTCGTTTGTTTTTTAACCTGTATTAAAAAAGTGACTCGTTTTTCATTATGTGGTTTGAGATCGGTTTTTATTTTTTATTTTGAGTGTTCAGTTTGCCTGTTGGCAATTATTTGGCATTGTGTCACTTTGCATACTGGTTTGCCCACAGTTACACTGGCAAAGGACACAAATAATTGGTCTGACAGTTTAAATTGTTTAGTTCTATCAAGGTAGAAACGTAATTGCCTGTGTACATTCAGAAGGTATAGACAAACTTGCCTTTATTTGAAAAATTTGGAAAGAATACAGGCAAGTCTATAAATTGGTTGATATTGGTCTCTGATATCACTTTAGGAAGTAAAGTGGGGTTCGTTCTGAGTGACACTCTGTCTTTGTGGAAATCTAAGTACGGAGGATTGGAGCATAAAGCCGGTAACCGAATTCAGACACTTGCCTCGCCGAAGTGATAGCTATAAGGAACAATGTCTTCCAAGAAAGGAATTTTAAATCACAAGTCAGTGCGGGTTCAAATGGAGGTGAAGTAAGCTACTGCAGAGCCCATGGCGGAAGAGGGTCTTTGAAAGGAGGCTTCTAGCAGATTGTACCCTTTAGAAAAACCTTACAAATATGTGAGAAATTAAGGGTTGATCCCCAATACCATTATGGAAATTTGAAATAGCTGCTAGGATAACTTTGATAGTAGAAGCAGAAGCTCCTTTACTAAAGATGGCAGTTAGAAACTCCAGAATCCACTGGCACTGAAAAGGGGTCTAGACCATTGTCAGAAGCCCAAATAGAAAATCTCTTCCATTTACTAAGGTAGAGACTCCTGATGGATGGTTTGTGGGATGCCATCAAAATGTGTCGCACGGGGGAAGGAATACTATTATACCTGGAAACTACCGGAAATAGAGAAACCAAGCCGTCAGCTTGAGACTGAAGACTGGGATGTACTAGTCTCTGGGTATGGGACAAGAGATCCAGACCTGGGTTCAGAATCCAAGGGCGGTGTAGTAGATGAGGCCAGAGGAAGGGAAACCATATCTGTCGAGGCCAGTAGGGAGTAATCACTTTGCTTCTCAACAGAGTTGCTTTCTTGAGAAAAAGAGGGATCAGAGGGAAGGGGGGAAAGGCATAAAGAAGACTCGTGGGCCAATTGTGAAGAAAAGCATCCCTGGCAGACTTCTCATGAGGGTGTATTACGGCAAAGTAGCTTCTGCACTTCTTATCCAGGGGTGAGGCAAACAGGTTGCAGGAAGGCTGGCCCCAGCAAAGAAAGGTCTCCTTTGCTACTTCACAGACCACTCCTGAGGCATGAGGATGCACCTGGTTAGTTTGTCTGCAATCATGTTGGAACTCTCCAGGATATGTGTTGCTATTAAAAAGTGGTTGGAAGTTATAGCCCATTGCCACACTTGAAGGGCTTCTTGACACAGTGGGTAGGGCTTGGTTCCCCCGTTTCTAGATGCACCAGACTACTGACATGTTGTCCAACTGTATAGCTATCATCCCTTGACGTAAGGCAGAGTAAAATGCTTGCAATGCCATTAGCACTGCTCTTAACTCCAGAACACTGAAATGCAAATTGGCCTTGGAGGGGGACCAAGTGCCTTGGACTTTTTCCCGAGATAATGCCCCCCCCCAACATCTGGGAAGCATCCGTGGTCACTATGGCCTTGGGCTGAGGGGAAACAAAGGGACGAACTAGAAGAACCTCCTCTGAGTGCATCCACCAGGATAGGTCATTCTTGCATCAAATGGATATGAAAACCAAATGGTTCATGGGGTGAGTTAGAATACTCCATTGGTTTGCAAGTGACATTGGAGAAGTCACATGTGAAATCTTGCCAATGGAACCAAGGTGATCGCTGCTGCCATGGAACCCAATGCCTGCAGAATCAGATAAGCAGAAATTTTGTTTGAGCAAAGAAGAGGGAGGACCTAAGACTGAATTTTCTGTAGCCTGTGCAGTGGGAGTGATGCCATGCAAGAAATAGTGTTGAGGCAAGCTCCGATCAATTCCATGTCCTGAGAAGGGGTTAGCTGGGAATTTGCAGGATTGACCATTATGCCTAACTGAAGGGCTAGTTTCAGAATGTAGTCTGAAGAAGTAGATGTCTGGTGGGAGCAGTCAGGAGCCAGTCAGCTAAGTAAGGAAACACCCAGAATCCAAGAAGCTTCAGATGTGCTGTGACTGCTGCCATACATTTGGTGAACATTCTGGGGGCTGTGGTGAGACCAAAGGGCAGCACTCTGAACTGGAAATGACTGGCTCCCATTCGAAAGCGGAGAAACTTTCTCGAGCATTTGTCCACCTTTATGTGGTAATATACATCATGAATGTTGATAGAGCACATCCAATCATCTTTCTCTAAGAAAGGGAGAATTGACTGAACCGGGAACACCTGGAATTTTGTTTGTTGGACGAACTTGTTCAGAATACCGAGATCCAAAACTGGCTTCCAGTCCCCAGTTTTCTTTGGCACTAAACAGAACCTTGAATAAAAAAGGGATCCTAGTTGGTCTGGTGGGACTTCTTGGATGACTCTTTTTTTCTAGCAGCTTTTGTATTTCTATTGCTGCTTGAACTCTCTTACTGGATGGAATGTCGGGGAGTCTTGCCTGGGGATCTTTGGTAAAGGGTGAAGAGAATTAGATAACCTCTGGAAATTATCCTTAGCACCCAGGCATCTGTGGTTATGTGTCACCAGGCATTCGGGTACACAGAAAATCTTCCCCCAACTGCTTCCAGAGGTAAGCAATCGGGCCCCCCTTCAGGAACTAATAAGGTTGCCCAGAGAAAGAATCCCTGGAACCCTGATTCTGCAGACCACCCCTGCTTCTGGGAGAGCGTCTTCCACTATAACTTTCCCTCTGCCCCAAGGGGAGTCTGAGCCACATGTGTCCTGGAAAGGCTTCTGGGATTTCTTGAACCACATTTTACCAATCCTTTGATTCCTGGAATAGGATCGTTGAAAAGTGAAGAAACATATCCCCACAACAGGCAAAATCTTTCCATCCTTTTCACACCTGGACAGAGTTTCCTTTACTTTGGGACCAAACAAGGAGGACCGTAGAAATCCTGAAATGGCACCACGGCTGCAATTGCATAAAGACACAAGATCTTGAGGACAAACTAGTTTAATCTTACACAAATAAAATAAAATAAAAGGCCTGTGTACAAAGATGAGCGCTTTAGGCGATACTTCACCTTCTTCAGATCATACAGTACAAAGGTCCATACTGGTTAAGATAGTAATAGTTCACCAATCATATCTTTTGTATGAGCACACCTTCAAATAATTACCAATCAAAACACCAACCTTAAAACCAGGAAGTAGGATGACAAAAAACTTATTTACCCAACCCTAGCCAAGAAGAGATTCTAGTAGCCAATAAGAAATCAGTAAAAATCAATAAATAATTGTTAAAATGTACTATTAGTAGATTGTGAAACTTAGCCTCTAAATAATTCTACTTCAGAACATGTATAAGGTATGTTAAGTACTTAATTTTATCTAGTATCATGATCAAACCCATATCCTTTTATTTACTTATAAGCTCATTAGTTCTAAAGAAAAGAAAATACGTCTGCATTCACAGTACATTTTTTTATAGAATAGCTGGTTAGACCAATCAATGATTTAATCTAGGTTCAAATAACCAATCAGAATCAGTCTAAAACAAAGTTAGGACACTATAACGACAAGCATCCGTAATTACGGTTACGGTCAAGTCTAATGTATGATAACTGATATAACCAATCAGTGATTTAATCTATGTGCAAATGGCCAATCAAAATCAGTCTAGGTATAGTTGGAACACTGTAGTGACAAGAGTCTGTAGTTACGGCTATGGTCAAGTCACTACCATTGATTTTTAACATTGACTTGTGTAAAAAGAAACTAAAGCCATTCATTTTGCAATTTTTGCAATTTACTCTGGACGTATGGATGGAATTATTGTTGAAAAACATATAAAAAATACTGTTCATATTTAGTTCATTGATCTTTTCATAGTTCCCAATCAGATTTACACTATAGGCGCTTACTGTCTGGTTTTAGGCAGTCATTAATTCACCTATATGTTAAACAATCAGAAATTACATAATAGCGCCTTCCGTATTTGTGAATACATCATGTTTCATTTACCCTATATAAGCCTATCAAATTATTAAACATAGATCATGGCCAATATATGAAGGGCCAATAAAACTCCAATAAATTAGTGTCTCAACCAATTAAATACAGGCGACTAAAATATCAATCGAAGATGGAGGCCTACCGTTCTCAAGACTACATCTTTATTCTCAATGGAGTCAGTTCTAAAAGATTATGAAAGATTGAAAAAACATCCATCTCTTTATAATAATGTTTGCAAAAACAGGAATAAAATCCAAATTTTCCATACTAACGTATGTTTTGGACCCTTTGTTGTCTGGCTATAGCCCATCGTCGAAAATAGTGAAAAAAGGGGGCAGATCTATTAATATACTTTCTAGTAATGCTTTGCATTTTAGCATCACCAAATGGTTGGTGCTAATTAAATAACTGTCAGTCAATCTTAATTCCGAGCACAGGCTGACAAATAGCAAACTGAGACTGTCTGCTTTTGCGGCAACAGTCTCTTCCCCATTCGCAGTGAGAGCCAATCTAATTAGATGATCAGTGAAAGTGGCCAATCAACAAGAGACTTAACAGCTCTTGTTGAAGTTAAGTGGACACTTCCGCATTAGCGCCTGAAGTCAAATGGTTGGTCCTGGCTGAAAGATAGTCAGCCAATTATAAATAAAGACAGGCAAAGCTGTGGGTAAACAAGTTTTAATCGTCTATGTAGACAACTACGGTTTCTTCTGCATTCGCGGAAATGGCCTATCAGGTAAGATACTCAAGAAAAAATGGCCAATCAAAAATAAGCTTATCAGCTCTATTTAGAGGTTCATTTAAAACATCCATATCTCCATCCTTTATTACTATCTATTCTAAAAGCTTGACTTGGTTAATAGGTTACAGTTAGCCAAACATCAGTCTGGCCAAATTGTTATGTCAAATGATAGCAAACTGAGACTGTCCACTTTCACGGCAACAGTCTCTTCCACATTCGCGGTAAGGGCCAATCCAGTTAGTAGACCAAAGAAAGTGGCCAATCAACAAGATACTTAGCAGCTCTTTGTTGAATGGAAGCGGACACTTCCGCATAAGCGCCTGAAATCAATTGATTGGTCCAGGCTGAAAGACAGTCATACAATCATAAAGACAGGCAAAGCTGTACATCACAAACAACTTTTAATCGTCAGTATAGACAACTACGGTCTCTTCTGCATTCATGGGAAAGGCCTATTGGGTTAGACATTCAAGAATAATGGCCACCACAAAAATAGAACTAGCCAATGAAAGTTCTGCTGTCCATCTCCTGAACTGGGAGTCCAGGGGGATGGACAGGTTTGGGAAGTGGGTCTATGCATCATTGTCCTTCTTTATCAGGTCCTTGAACTTTTTGGCACATTTCACAAGGCTCCAAAGGGATCTGGTCAAAGAGCTGTCAGATACCCTGGCGGGAGCTGTGGCTGACCAATGTGGTTGGTCTTCTGAAGCAGTAAGGATTTTGTCAGGTCTCTGGGGGACTGGTTCCACAGCATCAAGAGCCTTCCAAGCAGCTAAGCAATTAGTTTAATCAAATCATCAGCGTCAGGGTCACCCAGGAGGTAGATGGGTGAGTACCAAAGGCCTACAAGTGCACAGATTTCTCCGAAGATGGGTTTTTGAACATCCAATCATTTCTCTGTATCAGGATTTCCAGAATGACTCCAAAGGATCTTCTGGGGGTGGCCTTGGGGAACCCTCCCCTTCACTGAAAGCCATGTCCTCTTTGACGGATTCTTCAGGAGAATCAATGTGTTTCCTCTTACACAATCTCTTCCGAGGGGGCTCTTTATTGGGGACATCTGAGGACTCAGAAGAGGGACTGCCTTTAGAAGGCAAGTCTTGTGACCATAGTGCTCACTGTTCAGGGGTAGTGGTTGGTGGCTGAAGTGAAGAACCTGGGGTCACAGGGGAAGAATCCAATAACCCAGAAGCTACCTGAGATGAAGCAGTGGCTAAAGCCCTTTCCATAGCCTGAAAGCAGGACCCCCTGCAGGGTGATGGGAGCACAGAACCAAGATAGACAAACTCAGAAGTGGGGTCACACCCCACCCCGACAGCCCCACCTGACAGACCGGAACCAAGGAAGGGTCTTTCGCTGTCGCAGCTGAAAGGAACACAGTCGGCTACATGGAAAAACTTGGAGCCTGCTCGAATCCCCCAGGCCTGACGGTGAAGACACAGTCCCGGGGACTCGCCGAAACCAAAGGCACCAAGGGAGCTAAGGCTACACTTGGTGCTGGAGACAGAAGTGTTGTCTGCACTGAAGCTATCTGTACCTGGGAAGCTGAAGTCAAAAGCTCTGAAGACTGTGTCAAGTTTAGAGGAGGAGAATATGCAGGGGGGAGAAAAACCCTCTGCACCAGAAGGGAGAGGGGCTTGAGAAGAGGACGGAAGACCCCGGGCTGTGAAGATCTGATCCACCAACCCAACAATATTGACCTCAGAAAGACTTTGGGTGGAGCGCAGGGATAAACCAGAAGGCAATTTGGATCTTTCTATGAATGGACCAGGGAGCTAACCATGGAACTGTTCCAAGGATAGAGAATAGATAGACCTGGGTTCTGTGGATAACACTAATTTCGGTACTGTCTGCACCAAGGGTGAAATGGGCACCAAACTGGTTGGTGTGGCAGTCAGCACCAACGTTGAAGCCGTAGTCAAGATCGGAGCTATAGAGGCTATAGTAGGAATAATTGTCATAGCCGGTGTAGAAGGCACCAGTGAAGTTTTCAGTGCTGGAGATTTAGTCTGCTCTGAGAGCCTTGGAACCTTAACATTTTTTATTTTATTTTATTTATTTTACATTTATTTTACATTTGTTGACCGGGCTAGTCTAACTGGATACATGTCCATTTTCAGTAGAGGCCCGGGGAGAAAAGCTCCAAGCATAAGAATAACAATATAACAAAAGCAAATAAGTAAAATAGAGTAATAAAGCAACAGTACCATAGTAACATAGGTAAAATGAGAAAAGCAAATGGGACTAACAAACAGTGACTAGAAAACATTTAGGCAAAAGCTAGACCAGACATAAACAAGCAAATGCACTAGACAGCACCAGGGCAATTGCAGAAAGAACAAAGTTCCCAAATCCTATCAAATTACTAAGAATAAAACAAGAGGAGAGAAATAAGTTTTGGAGGCAAGAGGGAGGGGTAGGGTTGAAATAGGAGTGAAATACAAGTTTCAGTCTGGGTTAGCACAAGGACAGAGCCACTTAGTTTTTAGATGTTCTTTTATTTGCTTTTTGAATTGAGAAGCAGATGCTAGGGTAGATAGTTCAGGAGGGAGCTGATTCCATTTTTTTCCTATAGTGTTTGAGAAAAGAGAGTCACCAGCTTTGTTGTTTGATTTAGTTAAGGAGACAAGTAGTTTATTTGCAGAACGTAGTGTAGCCAGGTTTTTATATGGAGAGATCAGATTAGAGAGGATGGGTGTATTGTTAGGGTTGTATAGGATCTTTTGTGTCATAAGTAACTGTTGACAGAGTATATGGTTCTGTAATTCTAACCATCCTAGTTGTTTAAGGTTAAGGCAGTGGTGGGTTTTAAAGGGAGAGCATGTGATGAATCTAGCAATACTATTATAGCAGGTAGATAGTTTGGAGATGTTGTTTTTTGAAAGGTTGGTATATATAGCAGAGGCATAGAAAAGGGTAGAAATGAGGTGAGTTTGTGCGATAGTTTGCCTGGCTGAGGGTGTAAGGAAGGGTTTGATTCTGTAGGGGGTACCAAGTTTTTTAACAGTCTTTATGGTGGAGTTAATATTGTCATCAAAGTTGAGATGATTGTCGATTGTGACACCTAGTAGGCGGGTGGTAGTATCTGGTGCTATATTAGTAGCATTATTGGAGGTTATAGAGAAGAATGGAGTGGGTGACTTATGAGTTGGTGTAAAAAGTAGTAGTTTTGTTTTCTTTGGACTCAGGAGAAGACGATGTTGCATGAACCAGTTTTCTACTTTTTGGAATACAGTTTGGGTTAGGGATTGGAGTGAGGGTATATTATTGGTAGTACAGATTAAGGTAGAGTCATCTGCATATTGGATGCAAGTGGCGTGGGGTATGTTCAAGTGGAGATCGTTAATAAATATGGAAAAAAGAAGTGGACCTAAGATCGAGCCTTAAGGGACTCCAATATTAACAGGAAGTAAGGAAGACAAATTGTTATCCCAGAGTACAGCTTGCTGTCTATTTTGAAGATAACATCTGAACCATTGTAATGCTTGTAGGTCGAGGGAAAGGTGCTTTAGTTTTTCAAGAAGTAGGGTATGATTAACTATATCAAAGGCTTTTGACAGGTCTAAAAATAGTGCAGAGGAAAAGGAGTTATTATTGCGGTTTTTGTTTATAGTGTCAGTGAAGGAGAGAAGAGCAGTAGTAGTACTATGAAATGGTCTAAAGCCATGTTGGCAGTTGGCTAGTAGGTTGTTTTGTAGAAGGTGGTTAAGTATTTGTTTGTGAATACATTTTTCCATTATTTTGGCTAATGGGGAGAGTAAGGCAATAGGTCGGTAGTTAGAGAGGTCAATTGAAGTTCCACCTTTGTGTAGAGGGATAATATGTGATATTTTCCATATGGTAGGGATTTTGCCTTCAGTGATGGTTCTGTTAATCAGGATAGATATGGGGTAGTCAATGGCTTGTGCAGCAATTTGTAGGTATTCAGATGGGAGATGGTCAGCGGATGGGGTACAAGGTTTTAGTTTAGTAAGAAGTTTGTAAATAAGAGATTTTGGAACAGGGTGTATATGAAAGGTTGGGGAAGAAGTATTAGAGGTATTCAGTTGTGAAGCAGGTAAAGGTGGTAGAGAGTTTGCTAGAGATTGAATGGCTTCTGTAAAGTATTTATTAAAGGCATCAGGGATTAGGTTGGAATTATTTTGGTTGAAACCTACAGGGGTGGGAGTAGTAGTGTTTCCTGGCTGAAGAAGTTTATTAATTCCTGACCAAAATTTTTTTGGTGTATGTTGTGAAGTTTGTTGGAGGTTTAGGTGGAAGTCCTTTTTATCCCTAAGGGTATCTCTCTTGGTAGCATTTCTTAATTGTTTGAAGAGAAGGTGATCAGATGGGCATTTGGTAGTTCTCCATTTAGCCCAAATTTTGTTTCTAAGTAGCATTTTCTGCCTAGTTTGTTTAGTTAGCCAAGGGGCAGATTTGGTTCTTATTCTAATGGAGCGGTATGGAGAATGGTGATTTAGTATTTGAATAAAGTTAGTATTAAAGTAGGTTACAGCCTCATTAAGGTCCAGATATGTTAGTGGTGACCAATTACATGCTTTTAGTTCATTTATAAAACTGTCAGGATTAAAGTGTTTTTTGAGCGTGAGGTTATAAGATTAGGAGTATTCGGAATGTGAACCTTTTGTCTGATAATGTAAGTAAGCATATGGTCACTGATATTATCAGGAAGGGTTCCTGGAGTATAGTTGTTAGGATGGCTATTGATAAGGATCCAATCAAGGGTAGATTCTTTACTGTTAGGTTTGTGAATTCTAGTAGGAGTAGTTATTAATTGAGAGAAGCCAAAAAGATTTAAGTGGTTAGTTGGGGTCAGAGAATTACAGGTGAGCCAGTCAATGTTAAAATCTCCTAGTACAATGGTCTCTTGGGGAAGTTGTGTAGATAGGTAACTTAGTAGGTGTTCAAGAGTACTAGTGTTGTTTCCAGGGGGAAGATATATACAAAATAGGTAGATAGATTTGGAGTTGTTTAATTGGAGAGTGACAGATAATATTTCGGCTTTGGTGTCAAGTAATGTGATAGTGTTAGACAGGGAAATCTGGAGATTAGCTTTATAAATAATAGCAATTCCTCCACCTTTTTTGGTTATGCGGTCATGTCTAAGGATGTTGTAACCTGGAGGGGTAATTTCCTGGTCTAGGGTGGATGATTTTAGCCATGTTTCTGTGAGACATAAGATGTCAAAAGAGTGCAGGTGTAGGAGAGCATGAAGGTGTGAGATTTTATTATTGATACTTCTAATGTCGAGATGAGCTATTAGGAGGGAGTTATGTGCTTTAGATAATGTGGAGTGCACAGGTAAAGTTATATTATCTAGGATATTGGAATTATGACCATTGGGGCCTGGGTTTGGATGAATATCACCATCTGAGAGGAGATGACAATGGTGAAGTAGTTTTATATTCAAGATTTTATTGAGGCTAATCAAACTCTTTTTAGAGGAGAGGTATGTTACATGTGTTACTCTATGATATTTTGGGAGTATGTAGTTAGACATAGAGGTTATGTTACAGTGAGTAAGAGTGTTGATACAAGTATAAGATAGAGTTTGTTGGACATTATGGTTTTGTTTAAGAATAGTAAGGTTTTCCATGAAGGTGAGGGAATAGGGTATGGTTAGAGAGGCTGTAATACAAGTTAAGAGAAGTAACTGTGTGAGAATAGTTCTTTGTGTTATAGCCATTGTAGAGTGTAGTTGTTGGAAGAAAGTAGGTATAGTGTGTATGTACGGTTGAAAAGAGGTAAGAATGTTACTAGAGGATGAGGCGGGTCAAGAGTATAAGGTTAGATAAGTGAAGGATGTAGTGAAGGAATTGGAAAGGGAAATAGAGCAGAGGATGGAGTAGTAAAGCTGATAGGGGTGTAGTTCAGGTGTGAGATAGAACTAATACCGGCAGGTATGGATAAGGGAGTATCTGGTGTTAAGGGGTTTGTAATTGGTTGAGAGGTTAGTGGGGTGTGGCTAGTGAAGTATAAGTGTAGGAGTAGTGGGGGTGGGTGGGATATGGGGGTAGGGTACAGGAGCGTAGCGGGGCAGACCAAAGTAAGAGTAGAAGTGAGAGGAAACAATCAGTAAGGAGGAAGGTAAGCACAAGAGACAGTAACAGAGTAGACAAGGTGAGAGTCAGAAGAGGAGGACATAGAAAGAGGGGAAAAACCTGGGAGAGTAGAGGAGAGAGTTAGGTAGCGAGTTGTATAAGAACTAGGAAGGAGAATGGGTAGCAGGGTTAAGAGGGCTTTGTCAACAGAAAGAGAAGAGTGCCTCAAGCATATAAGCTTCAGGGAGGGTGGTGGGGTAGCAAAAGAAATGAGATTACAGGTGGGTGATGAGTGCCATCTAGTGGCCAAATCTATAACAGCTATAAAGAGATGGAAGCAGTGCAATATCAAGGTAAAGTAGGGTAGTGGAAAGAGTGGTGTAACAAGGCAGAAGGGTAGCTGTAGTAGTAGGGGGCAAAAGGTAGAACAAAAGATAGTTAAACCCGGGGGGTATGGCTGCTGGCAGATATGGCAGGAGAATTAGTGCACCTTGGAGGTGCTGGGGTTAGATATTAAGTAATAATTAAGCTAACAAATAATTTGTTTGTAACATACAATAAAAGTAGCTGTGGCCTTTAGTCCAAGGGCTGCTGGGTTACCCAGGTCACAGAAACACTCAATCAGGCTTAGGTAGGTGGGTTGAGCTGGTCTTGGAGTCCAGAAGGGCACAACAAATGTAGAAAGGTGAGAATAGAAGCTATGCAATGCTGGAGAAGGAAATAAGACAAAAAAAAAACAGTCAAAAAGGTAAAAAGTGACAACAGGTGAAAACAGTTTGGTTCTGAAGACGAATCCTCGGAAGCGTGCTTATGTTTCTTGATGATCGGAGCTGATGGAGACATCAGCACTGAACAAGAGGACTTAGATCCAGATACTGGAGGAGACTTGGCCTTGGACAAGGCTTCTTCAAAAGGGGCTTTAAAGAGCCCTTTAAGAATCAACTTATTTTTCCTTTCTGCCAGAGTTTGATTATTGAAACCCTGGCAGATAGAATATTTTATACTCAAATGGGAAACTCCCAAACAATACACACAAGATTCATGGTTATCCTAATTTGGCATCTTTCTGCCGCACTCTGCACACTGCTTAAACACCGTAGTGGAGCTTTTTGGTTTCTCTGCCATGATCTTGACAAAACAAAACAGGAAGGCAGAAAAAGAGAGAAGAAAGAAAGAAAATTAGATCTTCACTCATGCAACAGGGAAAAAGGGAAAAAAATCTACCAACGATGGTAGACAGACTACCAAAAGTAGAGAAAAAGGGAAAGGCTACCAACAATGGTAGGGAGAATTTACCAACTGTAAAAGGAAATTACATTACATTCATAACAGGTAGACCAAGATTTAAGGGATAAGAAAGGTTTTAGCAGGAAAAAGATAATAATAATATATAAAAATATGGGCTCAGTTCTACATTTCAAAATCTCAAAATCTCGAGTTTCAGAACACCGAGTTCAGAATCTCGAGATCTTGGAATCTCGAAATTGTGAACCCTCCCCCAAAACACCACTAAATACATAAACAACAAGTAAGCCCCCCTGCACCCCCCCACACCCCCGCAACTTAAGTATACCAGCTCCGAGATCGCACTACAGCGAGGACAAGGGAAATCTCCCGGTCCGAGCTGTATGCCAATCTCTGTTCAGGATTTTGAAGTTTTAAAACTTCGAAAATATGATCTTCAGTCATATGAGATTCGAAGTTTTGGGCTTCGAAATTCTGAATGTATCCCATAAAAATATACTTAGCTACACGAGAGATGGCTGCCACGTCTTGTCGTAAGCGTGGCAAATGAGATCTGGGGTAATGTGGAAAGGGGCATTGTGGGTAGACTAGCAACTCAAGAGATTTTTTGGCTGAAGCAAGTTTTATAATGGCTGGATCAGTTCTGAGGATCGGAACCGAAACCCACAAGTCAAGAAAAGATGAAGATTGACAACATCAGATCAAAGCTTATATACTTACCACAATGATAGATTCATGTTGTCCGATTTTCGTCCAGTTCAACATATGGGACATTGGATCCACCCTGATCTGACCTCGGCACCAAATCTGAAGCTTCCTTGGCTCCAGGGGTCTGAGTCTTCCCCTACCCATAATTCTTTGAACTCCAATTGAATACCTCAGATTGAGTTTGATTACAGGAAAGTGGTCATACCTTTTAGTGGGAAAATAGTGCAGACCCTTGTAACAAAAGGAGGTACTGCCAGCACAGCTAGCTGGAATCTTGTAAATAATCACGTTATTTATGAATATCAACATGATTCATATGCTTGTGTTACAAATGTGTTAGAACTGTATGTCATATAAGGTGGTTTGTACAGACGTGTGCTGAAGAGATATTTTGTAGAGTACTCAGCTTAGAGATGTGTCCACGGTGTACCCTACTGGAAGAGAACAGAAATGTACACAAACTTTTGTAACTGTGTAAATGTATATATTAATAGTGGAAACTGGAATATAAAGGTTAACTTGTAAAACTTCAGAAAAAATAGTTGAAATTAAATTAATTTATAACTGTGCCATGAAAAATGTTTTCAATGCAGCAAGAAGACAGGATGGCTAAAACTAGGGAGCCTTCTGCATTATCTCGTAAGTGTTTTATTGTTTTATGTCTTCCAGCAGCTGCAAAGATCTGAGGGCTATGTATTTTCACAAGTAGATGCTAAATGCTTGTAGTTTCTAGCAATGGGGGGTTAGCTTGGGAACTAAAGTCAGATGACAAGAAAAAGAAGTTATGTTCTTACCATAACGTTCCATGTGAATTGATCATCTCACCTTTGTTCTTACGCATGGGTTCAGAGCCGATCCTCGGTTCCGAGACGTCCACTTCTTCAGCTCTGCATCTTGAGACAGCTCGAGGCACAGTTCTATCCCATAATCCCCTAGTGCTAATCCTCAGATCTAGTTTGCTAACACCAGAAGATAACAATGCGCCCTAGGCACTCGCAGTAAATTAAAGATAAGGGGCATCAATGCCCTAAATACCTAGGTACTGAGAAGTGTACCCTGACAACAGAAGAAGCCAGAGACTGAAAGGAAGGTGTTGAAGACAAGCTGAACTGGAATCCAAATCATCCCGTTCTCCGAAAAACCATAGGCCGGGGGATGGAGGGTGGGTAGTAAGAACAAAGGCGAGATGAATAATTCACATGGAACGTTATGGTAAGAACATAACTTCTTTATGTGAAATTGTTCAATCTCGCCATTTGTTCTTATGCATGGGTAGCGTCCTTAGCTCCTTTACCCTGTGTGGCTCATCGGAGAACGTTCCTGAGGACCATGGAACCAAAGGAGGCCCTATCTTTGGAGTTCTTGTCCAACTTATAATGGAGAATGAAGGTATGAGGCTTCGCCCATGTTGCTGCTGCAAAAATAGTATCCAACGGCAAACGGGCTGCATGGGCTAGAGATGTGGCCATCACCCTGGTAGAATGAGCCTTGGGTTGAAAAGGTAATTGCTGTTTCATCTGCGAATAGATAAATTTAATACAATCTGTGAGCCATTTAGACAAGGTAACTTTCATCACCACCATACCTTTTCTTTGGTCAGCAAAGGATATAAATAGCTGATCTGATTTTCTGTCATCTTTTGTCCTTTGCAAATAAAACCTGAGTTGTCTGTGGACGTCTAACTTATGCAGCATATATTCCAACTTGTTAGTGTGATTTTTGAAAAAGGTGGGAAGTTCGATGGATTGGTTAATATTTGAAAGTGAACAAACTTTTGGGAGAAAAGACGGATTGGTGCGTAATGTCACTCTATCCGAGTGGAAGATCAAGTAGGGAGATCGAACAGATAGCGTGTGTAATTCCGAAATTCTACGAGCGGAGGTGATAGCCACCAAGAATAAGGTTTTCCATGACACGAACTTAAGAGAGGCTGTGAAGGCTGCTTCAAAGGGGGGTAACATCAACTGGGATAAAATTAGGTTAAGATTCCAAGGAGCAACTGGGTTACGAATGGTAGGACGGAGGTGGAAAGTGCCTTTCATAAATGCCTTGCATAGTCTGTGGGACATGATGGAAGAATTTCTTTCACCCACATGAAAGTTCGATATGGCCACCAGTTGGACTCTAATTGTGGACGATGATGGTCCTTCCTCAAAGAGCTTAGACAGAAACTCCAAAATTTTGTGCACTGGTGCTTCTGTTGGATCTAATCCTTGTTGTAGTGCCCAATAAGAAAAACGTTTCCACTTGACTTGTAAGCCTTTGTAGTGGATGGTTTGAGAGAGGAAATAATTATGCATTTAACCGCAGGGGACAAAAGGCTTGACCTGGCTAGGATGGGAAGAGGAGCAGCCAAGCTGTCAATTTCAGGGTCTGCAGGGATGGATGAGGGGCTCCTGATGCATGAGTCTAAAGGTCTGGAACTGGGTCCAGAATCCATGGCTCCTCGATTTGATGGGCCTGAAGAAAGGGGAACCAGATCTGTCAAGGCCAGAATGGGGCTATTAGAATTATGGTCCTTTCCAGACGTTTGGCTTTCTGTAGAAACCTGGGGATTAACGGAATGGGTGGAAAAGCATAAAGGAGACCCGGGGGCCAATCGTGAACCAATGAATCTCTGGGGATGCTCCCTGGTGGAGGGAGAAGGGCAAAGTAGCTTCTGCATTTGGCATTCATCGGCGATGCAAAAAGGTCACAGCAAGGCTGGCCCCACTTGCGGAATATCGCTTCCGCCACTTGAGATGTCAGAGACCACTCGTGGGGTAACAGGATGGCTCTGCTCAACCTGTCCGCAATTACGTTGGATGTCCCGGGAATGTGCGTTGCTATCAGAAAGCGTCCGGTGGAGACAGCCCATTGCCAGATCCTGAGGGCCTCTCTGCATAGTGGATAAGATCTTGTTCCTCCCTGTTTGTTGATGTACCAGACCACTGACATGTTGTCTGTCTGGACTGCCACTGTTCCTCGAGGTAAGATGCTGTGAAAGTGTTGCAACGCTAGAAACACTGCTCTTAGCTCTAGGACATTGATATGCAGTTTGCATTCTGTTCTGGACCATTGACTTTGGACCGTCTTTCCCTGGAACAAACCCCCCCCACCCGATCAGGAAAGCGTCCGTGGTTATTGTCACTATCGGAGTTGGTAGGGTAAAAGGTCGACCCTGTGTCAAGTCTTGAGATAGCATCCACCATCGCAGATCCTGCTTGCAGCAGGATGTGATCGGAATTTCGTGTGACAACGGCAGGTGCTGATAGGACCATTGGGCGAACAGTAACCATTGAAGGATCCTCATGTGCATTCTTCCTAGAGGGACTGCAACAAGTGCGGCTGACATTAATCCCAGGACTTTCAAAACCTGTTCTGCTGTTGCTTTTGTCTTTTGAAGGAGTACTGCAATCTGCTCTCTTAGTTTTGAAACCCTTTCTGGTGGGAGCCTGACCCTGACCAAAGTGGTGTCCAGTTCTGCCCCTATAAATGAGATACGCTGTGATGGCGATAAGGTAGATTTTTCTAAATTGATTGTAATGCCAAGACGGGAACAAAGACTGATTGTGTAATCTCTTGCTTGGAGAAGATGATACTCGGTGGTGGCGGAGAGGAGCCAGTCATCTAAATACGGAAACACCCAGAATCCTTGTTGTCTCAAGTGAGACACTACTACTGCCATACACTTGGTGAACACCCTGGGGGCTGAGGTGAGGCCAAACAGCAGAGCTCGAAACGGAAAGTGACTGGCTCCCAGCCAGTAGCGCAGGACTCTCCTGGACGGGTTGGCCATCTTTATGTGGTAGTACACGTCCTTGAGATCTATAGAGCACATCCAGTCTCCTTCCTGCAGAAAAGGAAGGATTGACTGTAGCCTGACCATCCAAAACGTCTCCTTCACTACGAAGGCGTTTAGTTTGCTGAGATCCAGAATTGGTCTCCAGTCCCTTGTCTTCTTTGGAACTAAAAAGAACCTTGAGTAAGTTCCGGATCCTATTTGGTCTGCCGGGACTGTTTGGATGGCTCTTTTTCTGAGCAGCTTTTGGATCTCTAAGGCTGCCTGATTCCGCAGATTGGGTGGAACGTCTGGGAATCTTTTGGTGGTAGGGGGAACGTTTATGAATTTTATGTCGTAACCTCTGGTAACTATACTTTGTACCCACGAATCTGACGTTAACTTTCGCCAGGCCAGTGAGTACAAAGTTAAGCGTCCCCCGACTGCCTCCAGAGCAGGACAGTCGGGCCTCCTCTCAGGAGTGCTGGAAGGGCTTGCCAGAGAAAGTATCTCTGTCGCCCTGGTTTTGCGGACCCCCTCTGCTGCTTGGTCAGCGTCTTCCATTCCTTCCCCCTCCTCTGCCTCTGGAAGGGGCATTATCACTTTGTGTGGACTGAAAGGAACCCTGTGTCTTACGGAACCACATCTTTCCGCCTCTTTGCCCTTTGGGGTATGGTCTGGAAGGGACGGAAAAATGGGCTCCTACAGCAGATAGGGTCTTCCCTTCTTGCTCACACCTAGTGAGGGTCTCCTTTACTTTGGGGCCAAAAAGAG
Source organism: Protopterus annectens (assembly GCF_019279795.1). NCBI lineage: Eukaryota > Metazoa > Chordata > Ceratodontiformes > Protopteridae > Protopterus > Protopterus annectens. The sequence continues at coordinate 282,458,729 of NC_056740.1, forward strand.
AGGCACCATCAAACGGGACGTTAGTAAAGGAAGACTTGAAGGATTCCGCAAAGGAGCACAGCCGCAGCCAGGATTGTCTCCTAAGTGCAATCGCTGAAGCTGCCGCTCTACTCGCACCTTCGGCCGCATACGAAATGAGCCTCATGGAGGAGTTGACTACAGAGTTTAGGGTATTAAGTTGTGCTGTCACTTTCTCAGCAACAGCAGCATCTGTGCGACCCTGGAGAGTATCTCCGAGTTCCTTGAGGAGATCCCTCTGTAAACGTGTAAAATGCGTCAAATAGTTCAGCGATCGCACGGAAAAAGTTGCAGAACTGAAAATGCGCTTCCCATATCTGTCCATCGTCCTAGAATCCTTATTAGGAGGATGGACAGCGGAAGAGGACTCTGACATGTCCTTCTTAGTGGCTGCCGCCACCACCATAGTATCCACTGGAACACCCTTGGTAAGAAAACTCTTGTCCTGGGGGGCTGTTATAAACTTATTCGGTCTGCGGGGAACTGGTTCCACCGTGTCAGGTGTCTCCCAAGCCCTACGAGCTATCAAGTCCATAAGTTCGTCAAAGGGAGGGGTCACCCAGGAGGTAGAAGGTAGAGCCCCAAATGCCTTCAGCAATACTGATTCGTCCGCCGAAGGGTTAAGTGGCTGCCAATCCTCCCTCCGTTTTAGGATCTCCAGGATGTCCGCAAAGGAGACATCCTCCGAGGGGGACCGTGGGGACCCTTCTGCTTCATCTAAATCTGTATCTGATGTAAGAGATTCCTGTGGGGAATCTATGTGCCTCCTCTTGCACAGTCTTTTCCTTGGTACTTCTTCAGATGGGGCTTCTGGAGAAGCGTCCAAGGAACCGGGAGCACCCTCTGGGGGCAGCTGAGGCATTGGGTCTTAACGCTTTGTAGGAGCCGAGGATACAGAAGTTGAACGTGGGCCCTTAGGGGGAGGAGAAGAAGAATCTGATGAGATATGTGTCTGTTTCGACAAGACCTTCCTCATGGTGTCGAAGGCACCGGTACCCGGATCCGAGGACCTCCCTGGTTCCGAGAAACCAGGAACAATCCCCGAGATCGGGGGTCCGGGCTCCGACCCAGAGGATGGTGCCGAACTAATCTGAGCCGAGGCTCCTAGGGGGAGAGTCGGTACCGACAGCTCGGTTCGACTGTCCGCCCCAAAACCCAGGAACGATAGTCGACTCTGGGACCCCTCGATCCGTTTTGAAGGCGTCGAGGTCAATGGTACTGAAAGCATGGCTGTAGGCTTCAGTATCGAGGGTTCTACCATCATCGGAACTTCGACTCTCGGCTCCGAAGACTCGACAGGTCTCGGAGGAGGAGCAGTAGATGACCCAGGGAGGGCTTTGAGTTTCTAAACGAGCTGGGACGAAACTTCGATCAATTTGGAAAGGTCCGAGTTCTCCATTAACTTCTGTATCACTCGATCCACATCCGAATCAGATAAGGGCCTCGAAGAGCGGGTCGAAGGGGCCGAAGTCGTCACCGAGTGAAGGATCGATGGCGGTGGAACCTCCGAAACCGGCTCCAAGACCGGAGTCTCGATCAAAGATATACATTCGACAGCCGACTCCAAAGTCTGTGGAGCCGGTGTCCGAATCTTAATGGAGGTGCTCAGAGCCGAAGACTTTGGCTCCGACACTCTCGAAGACTTGGACCCCTTCGAAGACTTGGATACCAATTCAGCCTTGTCAAGGGCCTCCTGAAACTCGGTTTTTAACAAACCCCTGTCTACTAACTTCCTGCGCCTCTCAATCATGACCCTCCCACTAAAGGAATGACAAACAGAACAGTCCTCCTGTAAGTGGAGAGGGCCAAGACAGTAGACGGAGGAAGAGTGGTTATCTGTGATGGACATTTTTTGTTCGCATTGACATTTCTTGAAACCTGATTTTTGTTTCTCAGACATGATGTAATACTCCAAAGATATATATATATAAACACCTAAATATTTAAAAGTATGTATACATATATAAAGATAACACACACAGAAAAAAGTCTATGGACTTAAGCCTTTCCTAAAGAAAAAACACCTGTCGACCCAGACAGGATAATAGGCCTAAATATTGCCTTTAGCGAAAACTTTATAAAAAAAAAAATAATAATAATCCCACTACAACTACACTAGAAAAAGACTAATATTTTGCTACCAACTATCTGTACTAAATTAAAGGTAAGCTAGACAGAACTTCAAAAAAATTGAAAAAAGCTTTACTGGCCCGAGCTTCTGCAATGCATCTGCTGTCGCGGCAAACTAGATCTGAGGATTAGCACTAGAGGATTATGGGATAGGACTGTGCCTCGAGCTTTCTCAAGATGCAGAGCTGAAGCAGTGGCCGTCTCAGAGCCGAGGATCGGCTCCGAACCCATGCGTAAGAACAAACAGCGAGACTGAACAATTTCACATGTGATGTTATCCTGCAAGCTAACCCAACAGTAATATTTGAGATATTAATTTAAGAACTCTTTGAGAGAGACAGAGCAGTTTGTATTTTGTCTTTGATCTGACAAGAAGACCCATTCACCACACTTGCCTTGCTCTGTAAGTAAGTTAACCAGGGTATAATAATTCTCTTAGAAGCAGTCAGGAATATAGTGAAGTATAGCGTAGATGTTTTTTGTATTTATCTGAGACTGTCCTGCAATGTTGTTTTAGGTATTCCTGTGATTTTGCACTCTGATGTAACTGTGATTATTTACTAAGTATTTTGTTGTTCTTTTATTATTTATCATTAAATATATTTAAACCTATCATTGTGGATGATATTTGTGAGACATATTTAAATTCTGGGAGTGCTTGCATATTTATTTGGTGACACTGTGGGCCACTCCTAATAATAGACTTGCTCTTGGTCAGACTACCATTTGTATTGATAGTAACATTACACAGTAACACCGGACACCCTTTGTTAAGGGCATTAAAGTAGCTGATAAGGAGTGACTGGTGGTAGTAATAACTACCTTATAGTTTGGGCAGAAGGGGGCTTTGCTAGTAAATCAGTGCCAGCCTTTCCCAGGTGTGTGTGTGTGTGTGTGTGTGTGTGTGTGTGTGTGTGTGTGTGTGTGTGTGTGTGTGTGTGTGTGTAAATCAAACCTCAAAGAGTGTGTTTGTCAGCTACTTGGGCAGGAACACGAAGCACTAGTTGGACAGAGTGGGTGCTGGAGGCCTTGGCTTGGTCACTCAGCTGAGATCTCAACTCAATAGCTGTGTCAGTGGGGAGTCTTACTGGGGATTTGGAGAAAGAGAGAGAGAAGCCAGCCCCAGGCTGACTGTGGTCTCTGTGTGCTCTTAAGGGAAATTGCACTTGATGCAGAGAGCTGCATCTGGAAATACTGTGTGTGTGTGTGTGTGTGTGTGTGTGTGTGTGTGTGTGTGTGTGTGTGTGTGTGTGTGTGTGTGTGCGTGTGCGTGTGCGTGTGTGTGTGTGTGTGTGTCCCTGTCATCCTCCCAGTGTTTACGTCTCCCACTGTTGCCAGTGATGAGGACTGAGGCTCCTTGATTACTGGGCTAGGGGTGGGGCGTCACAACCGTAAATGGAAAAAAAAAAAAAAAAAAAATGAAGTGGGACCAGAGAAAAAAACTGGCCAAGGTCATGAGACAATGTTTGTGACAAACAGGGTGTGACATAGTAACCACTTTATCATCTCGAATTTATCCATACAAGTCAATTTAGCAGGGGGGCTGGAGGGAAGAGAGGTTGAACTGGTCAAACATCAGACAATATGGATCCATTGTTATGGGAAGTACATAACTTTTGCATCCAATATTTCTATTTTCATCCAATTCAACATATGTGACTGATTCCCAAGCTGTTTTACAGGATGGTATCAACGAAAGACATTCCTGAGTATGGTGGAGCTAAAGCTGGAATGAGATCTGGATTGCACATCCAGTTTATAACAGTGGACCAAATTGCTACTGCACAAATGCCATCAATGAGTAGTTTCTTAGAAAAGGCTGTTGAGGTAGCTACTGGTCTGGTTCAACTGGCCTTTGGTTTGGACTGTAAACTTAAAATCTATTGTAACACAGACAACACAGATACGATTTCATAGCCATCTGGACTGTGTAACATTTGTAACAGCTCTGCCAAGCCTAGCTTTTAAGTAGGCAATAAAAAGCTGATCAGATTTTCTGAAATGCATATCTAGCACATGCAGAATATAGTCTCCCTCATTTGAAAACTTAAGAAAACACACTGGCAAATCTATGGATTGGTTTAATGTAGTTATGGATACCACCTTTGGAAGGAAAGATGCATTATTTCAGAGAGAAACCAGATCCTTATGGAAAACCATGCAAGGAGGCTTACAGGACAGTTCTTGTAAATCCGAAATCCATCCTGCAGAAGCGATAGCAAGTAAGAAAATTAGTTTTTCATGTCCAATATCTGATATCTATCACAGCTGCAGGTTCAAAAGCATGTCGAATTAGGGCTTGGAGCATGATAGTATATTCCATGGAAGTACTGGGTCTCTAATGGGGAGCTTTTGAGATTTTTTAGAAGGCCATGAAAGTATCATTTTATCCAATATGAAAATTGGAAATTGTTGCCATATGAACTTTGATGGTAGAGTAGCTAGAGCACTGCTGAAAGACTTCAGCTAAAAATTCCAAATCCGATGGTGTAGGAGCAGAGAAAGGGTCCATACCTTTTTCTAAAAATGAAAACTTTTTCCATTTACTGTTATAAATCTTTTTCATAGCAGGTTTCTGGGAAGCTGTTATTATACCAACAACCTTAATGGGAACTCTGGCATCTCTGCCTATTGTCAAAACTGGAGGAACCAAGCGGTTAGTTTCATGGTTGTCTGATCTGGTGGAGGCAGTCTGGATGGTTGCGACAGAAGATCTGGATACTGATTCAGCATCCATGGCAAATATACTAGTAGAGGCCACGGAAAGGTGAACTATGTTTGTTGGGGTCGAAAGAGAGCAATGAGGATTACTTTGGCCTTGCACTGTCTGGCTTTCTGGATGAATTTGCTCATGAAGGGTAATGGGGTAAAAGCATACAGGAGACCGGGGGGCCAACTGTGGAACAGGGTGTTCCTTGGTGATTGACCTTGTGGAGGGATCAGGGCAAAGTAACTGCCACACCTGTTGTTGAGGTAGGTTGGCCTCAGCAGCTGAGAATTACTGCTGCCACTGTTGGGATTGAAGGACCACTCGTGAGGGGTTAGAATAGTTCTGTTTAACTTGACAGCTAGAACACTAGAACACCTGGGAATGTGTGTTGTTATAAGAAAACGGTGTGAAGACATCGCCCGCTGCCAAACCTTCATGGCCTCTCGACAGAAGGTGTAAGAACAGGTTCCTCCTTTTTTATTGATATACCATATTACAGCCATGTTTTCTTACTGTATGGAGATCACAACCCTGGGGAGGGCATCCTGGAAAGCATGCAATCACAGAATCACAGGATCATAGGAGGTTACTAGGCTAACGGCCCCAGGGCCCTTACAAGCCTATCCAAGTTCAACCTGTGTTCCCAAGGGTATCTCGTTTAAGCAGACACTAAAATCAGCACCTATTGCTCTTGTCCAAAAAGGACACAGGTGGAACCCCCAGTGTGAATTTCCAGTTACCCATCCAATTGTCCAAATTACACTTAAACAGGGCCAACAATGGGCTTTGTTTAACATGAATAGGAAGCTTGTTCAAAAGTGGGGCAACCTCTGTGAGAAAAATCTGTCTCTCCAGCAAGTTCTGTTGATATCACATACCAGGTTAAGGTCCTTTGAGCGAGTGTCATGTGTGCCATTTGACTTCAGAATGTGCAGCATTTCCATTAAGACTGGGTCAGAGATTGCACTGAATGCAAGGCACAAGTCGCCTCTGAGCAGTTTGTACAACACAGAGTAAAGCGACAATGACTTCAATCCAGCCACATATGACAGATCTTGAAGACCCTGAATTTTCTTTGTAAGGAACCTTTGTGATCTCTTCATTTGCTGCAGGTGTTTGGAAAGGAACATACCAAATGCAGCACTGTACTCTATTACTGGCCTGATGAGGGAAGTGTACAAGGAGGTCATAACCTCATTTTTTTTCTGGAGGCAATGCCCTTACTTAAGAGATGAGCAATATAAAATGTCCTTCTTACCACTGTGGAGACATGGTTATTGAAGTTAAGGATGCTGTCAACCTGTGAGACCAGATCTCTCACCACTGACTGTGTGATGATAATACATTTTTTTTGCATTAATTTTAAGATCATGACTTTGGCACTAGTCATTAGTCTGTGTAAGACCTTCTTGCAGGATGTTGACATCACTAGGGGTTTCAATGATCGCTCCCAGTTTGCAGTCAGCCACAGGCCTTTAGTTTTAGCCTGTACTTTGGAAGAGATTACAAACAGTAGGGGTCCCAGAACGGATCCCTGTGGAACACCATTGGTTACGTGTCTGCTGGGTGAGGTGGAGCCCCCTATTTTGACCATATGAGTTCTATCAGTGAGCCAGTTTGCAATCCACCTGACAATATATGGGTTGATACCCAGCAGGGTGAGTTTATCCATGATGCCTGAGTGGGGAATTATGTCAAAGGCCTTGGCTAAGTCTAGGTAGGCCGTATGCACAGATTTGCCCTCATCTAGGGCTTTGGTGACTATCTCGAAGAAGTCCACCAAGTTTAAAAGGCATGATCTCCCCTTGACAAAGCCAAACTGGGTGGAGTCGAGTGTTTGGAAATTTCCTGTATCTTTGTTAATAAGGTCTCTCTCTTTTCATTTCTCCAAATCTTTTGGGTTTCTAATACCATGATGGGAATGGACCCCCATTCCTAAGTCAAAGTATGACTAAACTTCATAAAATTAGTATTGTTTCAATCTTTGATGTCAGCCAGAAGTGCTCTTCACAGCACCCACAATGTGCCCAGTAATAACTCCTGCAATTCAAATGGAGCTACATGTATCACTAACATATCTAAATATGATTGTAGATTCTTTTTTATAAGACCCGTTGCTCCTACTACTATTGGAACTGTCTGGGTATCTTTCTTCCACATTGCTCTTGTTTCTGCCTGCAAATCCTGATATTTTATGACTTTGTGTCTCTCTGTATGCAAGACACTGTAGTCACTGGGTCTAACAATTTCAGTCATCAATGCTACTTTTGTCTTCTTTTCATGGACCACTATATCTGGTTTTCTCGCATCTATCTTTTGAACTGTTTGGAAATGGGTGATGCCATGTGATATAGACCATAATTTTCTATGGTGCTTTGTGGCTCATGTTTCCAGTGTTTTTCAGCTACTTCAATGTTATAACGTGCACAATCCCCAGTGCAAAAGTCTTACCACATTATTATGCCTTTCAGTATACAATCCTTCTGCCATTAGTAAGTCACAACCAGCAACAAGGTGTGCAACTGTTTCCAATTCTACTTTACAAAACTTACATTTGTTCAATGGACTTTGTAACCCAACATGTAAGTAGTCCACTATCTTGGACCACCATAATTAAACTTTCATCTTTTGGTTTTAATTCGCCTCTCCTTAACCATTCCTGCATTTGATCCTGATCGACATGAGGTTCTTCCAGGAGTTTTCTATACTTACAGCTATATATATGCATTTTCCACATTTCTTGTCTTCTCATCTGATCCTTTACCTTATATTTTTTCCTTTGTTTTTTGGCACATTCATTTGCTGCCTGAATTTTATCTGCTTCTGGTTTGATTTCCATTCCTGCTACACGTTGATATGCTTATGCTCGACTAAGAAGGGAAGTCATCTTAGGATTTATTCTCCTTATGTTTCGCAACTTTCACTATGTTTGGGTCTTGTAAAGTCAGCAGATATGTATGTAGTCCCACAATTACAGATCCATACATGTAATCAATTCAAGAAGGCCCACACCTCCTTCGGAACGGGGAATATATCATCTTGGTATGCACTGAATTTTATAAATCATTTGATGAGCATGAAGCATCTTTCTTGTTTTTTTGTCTAATCTATCCAACACCTTTTGAGGCCATTCAATCACTCCAAAACTGTAAGGACAGGAAGAGCAAATTGGTTTATAGCTTGAGTTTTGTTCCTAGATAACGCTGTTTTCAGGATTAATTTAAGTCTTCTAAAATATTCCTTACTAAGTTTTATTCACATTTGTTTATGTTTTATTGTTGATCCTTCATCAGTTCCCAAATATTTATAAACTCCTTCTTGCTCAAAATCTTTTATATCACATTTTTGTCCCAAACTGACGTTTTCTTGGTGCTGCACCTTTCCTCCTTTAAAAGTTGCTTTTGCACATTTATCGAGACCAAATGACATTTGTATATCTTATAAAAATGTTTTGACTACTTGCAGTTGTGCTTTAAGTTCCTCATCTGATGAGCTATACAGTTTTAAAATATCGACAAATAGAAGATGAGAAGTCTTTATACTTTGCTGCTTTCTAGGTGCCAAATTATAGTCATGCCCTAAACTGTTAAGCAGACAGCTTAATGGGTTAAGGGCAAGGCAAAAGAAGACCAGTGACATAGAGTCACCCTAGAATATCCCCCTTCGGACTTTTATCCCTGGAATAATTATTTGTCCTTTATCATAGCTTAATTGCAAAGTGGTTTGCCAGTGTTTCATGGTTGCTGTGATGTAGTTTATCAGTGCAGGGTGTATCTTATACATTTTTAAGCACTCTTTTATCCATGAATGTGAGATACTGTCAAATGCTTTTTTGTAATCTGTCCATGCCATACTTTGTTGAATCTTCCCCTTTTTACAATTCTCCACTATAACTTTATTTAACAAATGATCCTTTGTTCCATATGACTTTCTTTTACTACCATTTTATTCTATTGCCATAATTGAGTTTTCTTCTAAATGATTATAAACTCTGTTGGCATCAATTCCAGTGTATAATTTATATGTCATTGGAAGGCATGTTATTGGTCTGTAATTTTTACGACAGCTTGCAGGTTCACTCTTAAGTAGGGGCATTGTTTTTGCTATTATTAACCAGGTTGGCGTCTGTTCGGTGTGTGCATATAAATAGTTCTTACTCATGGATAAGTCTTTGTGCAAAGATGTTAATACTTTTAGCCAGAAGTTAGGTACCATATCTGGGCCTGTGGTTTTCCAGTTAGAGGCTTTTCTTAGCTTTGTTTCAATCTCTCTGGCTGTTACTTCATCCCATTTCATATCCTGCACCTTTAAACTTCATATTATTTCTTTTACTTCTTCTACCCATTTAGCATCTTTGTTATGTTCCACAGGATCTTCATAAATACTTCTCCATAAAAGGTCCATGATGATTCGTTCCTTGGCCTTGCCGATAAGCCTGGTCAGGCTAATGGGTCTATAGTTCCCAGGTTCCATAGATGCACCTCCTTTGTGCTACGGGGTGATGGTAGCTGTTTTCCATCCCGCTGGGACAGAGCCAGTGCTTAGGCCATGATTGAAGAGCGTGCTCAATGGTGATGCTAATTCCTGTTTTAACCCATGCAGAATACAGCCCAGGATGTTGTCTGGTCCCATGAAAGGCTGTGTTTTTGGCTTTGGAGAGGGCATTTAAGACCTGCTCCTAGGAGATACTAGGTGGGGGAGAGGTGTTAGGGATGCTTTGGGGTATATATGGCAGGAACAGGGGAGGGAAGTTTTCACTAAACCTGTCAGCCAGCAGGTTTGCAATATTCACAGGTTCTATATATGTAGTACCATTAACTATGAGTTCAGTGCAAATTTGGGCCTTACCTTTGAGGTTACGGATGTAACTAAAGAATGCTTTGTGGTTATCCTTAGCTAGGGAAGCTAATTTGGATTCATAGTTAGATTTGGAGGACTGCACTAGGAGTCTTATTTGCTTGTTTAAGTTGAGGAGGGAGTGTTTCCAGTTTTGAGACCATTCCTTCCTAATCTTAGACAGCAATTTCTTTCTCCTATTATATAGCCTATTAATGGCAGTTGTCCACCAGGCAGTTTTGTTATTCCTTGAATATCTTGCTTTGCTTCTGTCAGGTACAGCAGAGTCAGTACAATTGTACAGCTGCTTGTATAAAGTACTGGTGAATAATTCAGCATAGGTGCCTGTTCCATCAGTGGGGGGAGAGACTATGAAGCTATTTACGCAGTCCATCATGTAAGAGGTAGTAATTGGTTTTGGATAAGTTTTTTAGTCTAGTTGTTGCTAAGGGGGGAGGAGTCTTGTGTTATAGTTCCTTCTAGTGAGACTGATTTGTGGTCAGATCTCACCAGGGGTGGTCACACACTGGGGGTGGTGCAGTGGTACCCCGTGTTGATGAGCAACTGATCCAGGATGTTTCAGCCCCTTGTGGGTGTGTCAACCAGCTGGTCTAGGGCAATGGAGTTAACAAAGTCCAGGAACCTTAGAGCAAGTGTGTTAGAACACATATAATTTGCCCAGTCTATGGATGGGTAATTAAAGTCACTCAAAACCAGGGTGTTTGGTTGTATCTTGATTTACTCAAATAGATCCAAGTATGTTGAGTGGATGTCCTGATTCATGGAGGGGGGTCCTGTAGCTGGCAATGGTCTGAAGAGGGGTCTTACTTACAGTCAAGTTGCACCTGAAGTAATTCAAGGGAATCATGCTGTTTAACCAATCTAGAGGTGTATTTATCTTTAATGAATATTGATACACCACCTCCTTTAGTTTTCATGCCTTCAGTTTGTGGTCTGAATGTGTGGAAAGAAATGTAACCTGGTATAGATAGGTTGCTCTCCATAGCCTTAAACCAGGTCTCAGTGACTGCACAAATGGTAGCATCTTCAAGGGTAAGGACTGCTTCCAGTGAGTGCAGTTTCTGGTTTAGACTCCTAGCTTTTAGTAGCATAACCCTGAGGTTGTTTTTACAGGATATTTTTACATCAGGAATTTTGTTCTTGTGACATTGCCTAAAAAAGGCACTATAGGGATGGCAACAGCCTTAGCCAGTTACTGAAATTCCAGGGGTGACAGATGAAGACCATCTCTGGCAAAGCATCAAGGTCTGCCGACCATGTCATCTTAGGCTGACAGATACCAGATCCCCTTTGAATAACACCAGAAACAATGCCAATTGTTGAAATCAATCATTTTTTGTTTGTATTGAGGTATCATCCTAGGTGAAGGTAAAATGCTGCTTAAGACTATGGACATACCTGCCTGAGGTACATAATCAGAGAACTCAGTCATGTCTCTCTTCATATAGTCCAATGAGGTACGTCTCAAGTTCAAGTTGTTCCCACCAACATAGACTATGATGGAGTCATAACAGTGCCTGTTGTTGAGAGACTTGAGTGCGTGTGTGATGTGGTGGATCATGGACCCTGACAGGTAGCTGACTGTGACCATTTCCTTATCCAGTCTGGTGCGAGTAACATCTTTGTGTCTCACAAATGAATTGCCTATGACTAAAATGTTTTTATGTTATGTATTAGGGGCTTGACTGGTGAGACACTGGTGTGTGAAATATTACATGTACGGTGTTCTCCAGAGAATGTATTATGTGAAGCATGCTTGTGTTTGTGTTTGGGAGGTCTCTCTTATGTGTTGTTGGTAAGTGTAGGAGGTGAGGTGAGCATGCTGACAACCTGCTTAGTATCAGATGAATTCACTGGTGAGTGAGAAAGCCTGAATTCTAGGTTCTTGCTATAGTTGCATCTCTCATATAATGAATTTGTGCGGACTAGAAGAAGTGGGTTGTTAGTGTACATGAGGCAATTGCTACACTGCCTCAGGATGACCATGGAGAATCTGTGGGAAACTGTCCATAATGCTAGGTAAGTTGATGTGGTCAGAAAACAGGAAGAGGACAGGAAGGACCAGGTAAAGAAGAGAACAGTAGAAGTGGACAAAAATACGAAGGGCTAGTGGGTAGGATCTGTGTTGGTACCTCAGGAGCTTTGCTGAATGTATCACCTGCCAGTGAGGGACAGTCATGAGAACTCACCAATGGAGCACCAGCAAAGTATTAAGGGGAAATTTGCAGGCAAAATTGTTTGTGTCTATAACCACCAATGGTGCCCACTGCTGCGAGGCAGTGTGTGTTGCAGAAACACGGTACTTATGTAGCAAACGAGCATAAACTGATCTAAACAAATTAAGCAGTAAAAAAGCTCAAAACCGAGCCCTGTTCCAGCAACCTTCAATCAGATGAGTTCTAACTGCACACTCCTGTCACTAGGGTGCAGGGGAACCCTCTCCAACAAAAGATGACCTGGTTTAGTGCTCAGGTTATACAGACAGAACTAGGTTCAGCAGGTCCAAATCTAGTCTAAGCGACAGAAAACATAGTGCAGCAATTTCAGGAAAAACAGTTCAAATAAGCAGTGATATGGTAAAAATGCAGTTCAAAAGTGAAATATACAGTGAAAAATTCTACTTACGTTTTGCAGAAATCAGCCGATGGTTTGGATTTGCTTATGTAGCAAATGAGAGCAAATGGATTTAAACAAATTAAACAATAAAAACGCTCAACATTGAGCCCTGTTCCAGCAACCTTCAATCAGATGAGTTCTAACTGTACACTCCTGCCACTAGGGTACAAGGGAACCCTCGTCAACAAAAGTTGGCCTGGTTTAGTGCTCAAGTTATACAAACAGAGCTAGATTTAGCAGGTCTGAATGTAGTCTATGCTACAGCAAACAAAGTGCACCAATATCAGAAAAAAAAACTCAAATAATCAGGCACAATAAGCCTTCAACCAGCAATTCCCAGCTCAGAAGGGCAGAAGCTTCCTTCTCCTCCTACAAGAGTGTAGACCACAAACCTTAATGTAAAATAACTAGCCTGAAGCCCAAGCGCTTAAACCAGAACTAAGACATTTTTAGAATAACAGACACATTAAGCCTTCAACCAGCAATTCCCAGCTTTGAAAGATGTTCATAGGTTCATAGGTAGGTACTAGGCTATTGGCCCTAGGGCCTATATAAGCCTAGCCAAGCGGTACCCTGGCTTTTGCCACCCAAGAAAATTATTTTCCTGTGCCCCTGTCAAGCAGAGCCACAGAAGTGATCCCCGGGATGAATTTCCTATCTCCCATCCAATCATATAGGTTCATAGGTAGGTACTAGGCTATAAAATACAACAGTCTGTGTTTCATCAGCATGAGCTATTTAGAAACTGTTGTAAGCTAAGCTACCTCTCCTGCCACAAGCGTGCTAGGAGCTACCTCTCCTGCTACAAGCAATAGGTTCATAGTTTCATAAGTTCATACTAGGCTATCTGCCCTAGGGCATTTATAAGCCTAGCCAGAGTGTGTTTGGCTTTCGCCACCCATTTTAAATTAATTTTGCTATGCCCTTTTTCGAGGTTAGTATACTGTGCCTCTGTCTAACAGTGACACAGAAGTGATACCCGGGGTAAACCTACGATCTTCCATCCACTCATCAAGATTCCTCTTGAAGAGAGTCAATGAGGGACTCTGCCTAACCTGGACTGGGATTTTATTCCAGAGTGAAGGGAGCCTCTGGGTTATGAATCTGTCCCTCCAGCATGTCCTATTTATTTCAGTGCTGAGGTTCAAGTCTCTCGAGTGCATGGCTCGATGGGATTTGGATTTTCTGAGGTGCAGCATGTCCATTAATTCCGGGTTGGACATGGCTTTATACATCAGGCACAGATCGCCTCTGAGCAGGCGGTATGCCACTGAGTAGAGCTGGAGTTTCTTTAACCGGGCAGCATATGGCATCTGTTTGAGCCCTTTGATCCTCTTGGTGAGGTACTTTTGGGGTCTTTCCAGTTGCTGCAGGTGTCTGGTAAGGTACATCCCAAAAGGGGCATTGTACTCAATTATGGGCCGGATGAGGGATGAGTAAAGAGGCACGATGACCTCCCCTGATCTAGATGTGGATCCCCTTCATGATTAGGTGGGCTATATAAAATGTTTTTCTAACCACTTTGGCCACGTGGTTGTCAAATGAGAGATTGCTATCAACTTGGGTCCCCAGGTCCCTAATTACTTCTTCTGTACTTAATGGATTACCACCTATGTGGTAATTTGTGGGCACTTTGTTTTTGCCAAAGGGGATGACTATAAACTTTTTGGCGTTTAGCTTGAGGCCATAGCTCTAGCACCAGTTGTCAGTTTCTATGAGACCCTTTTGGAGGATGCTTGTGTTGGCTGGAGAGTTGATTATGGCGCCCAGTTTGCAGTCACCTGCGAACTTGGTCAGCCACAGTCCTTCCGTGTTGGCCTGTACCTCTGAGAAATATATACCAAACAAGAGAGGTCCCAGGATTGAGCCTTGTGGGATGCCACTTGTAACTGGTTTGGAGTCTGACATGGCTCCAGCAATTCTAACCATGTGGGTTCTGTCCTTGAGCCAGTTTGCAACCCATCTAGTGACATAGGGGTTTATATTTAAGCTGGTGAGCTTATCTATAATGCCCGAGTGGGGTACTGTATCGAAGGCTTTTGCGAGGTCCAGGTAGGCTGTGTGGACCACCTTCCCCTCATCAATGGCCTTGGTGACAGTTTCAAAGAAATCGACCAGGTTTAAGAGGCAGGATCTGCCCTTAACAAAGCCGAACTGGGTAGGATCCAGTGTCTGTAGGTCCCCAATATCTTTATTTATGAGGTCCATGATGATCCTTTCCATAGCTTTGCAGACCAAGCTAGTCAGGCTTATGGGGCGATGGTTTCCAGGATCCATTGAGGCACCACCTTTGTGGAGAGGGACCACTGTTGCTGTACGCCACTCTTTGGGTACATATCCTGTAGTAAGGCTGAGATTGAACAGTAGTTTTATGTTTGGGTTTAGCTCCTCTTGGAGTTCATGTAGGACGCAGCCCGGGACACCGTCTGGTCCCATTGATGCTGTGTTTTTTGCTTTGGAGAGGGCGGCTCTTACCTGAGCATCTGAGATGTCAGGGGGCCAGAACTCTGCTGGGATAGATATTTGCCCTTTTGGTGGGGAGGGGGGGGGGGAGTTTGCGCTGAACCTGTCAGCTAGCATGTTGGCAATGTCTGTCAGTTCGGTGTATTTTTTTGTCATTTTGGACTAATTCTGAGCATATCTGGGAATTCCCACCCAGGTTACTAACATAACTAAAGAAAGCCTTATGATTATCCTTAGTGTCCTGTGCAATTTTTCTCTTGAAGCTGGCCTTAGACGATTTTATGAGTGCCCGTAGTTTTTTGCAAATACTGATCAGAGATGCCTTCCCTTTTTGGGATCTTGCTCTATCATGTAGTAGCTTCCTCCTTCTATTGTATAGTTTGTTTATGGTTGGGGTTCACCAGACAGGACGTCTGCCTTTGGAGGATTGGGTCTTGGTTTTATTTGGGATTGCATAATTCATGCATTCCTGAAGGTGTTCATAGAATGCGTTTATAAAGGATTCTGCGGTCTGGGCCATATTTTCCACAGGCCCGGGGGCTTTGAAGGATTCCACCTCGGTTTTGAGGAGTGTGAAATTTGCTTTAGAGAAGTTTTTCACTGTGGTTTTTTGGGCAGGGGGTGGGGTCGGGATGTGAATATCCAGTGAGATTAGTTTATGGTCTGATCTTACCAGTGAGGGATACACTTCTGGTCTGGAGCATAAAGTCCCCATGTTGGTGATGATCAGGTCCAGTATGTTTTCCCCTCTTGTGGGAGTGGTAACAAGTTGTTCCATAGCATCTGAGTTTATAAACTTTAGGAACCTTTGGGCTAGGGTGTTGGAGCTAGAGTAATGCTCCCAGTCTATGTTTGGGTAGTTGAAGTCGCCCAATATAATGGTGTTTGGAGAGACCTTCATATTTTCCAGTGTTCTCAGGAAGGCCGAGTGGGATTCCTGGGTTTGGGAGGGTGGTCTGTAGCAGGCTATAAACTGGAAGCCAGTTTTACCCACTGTTAGTTGCACATGGATAGTCTCTGATGCTTAGTGCTGTGCCACCAACCTGGAGGTGTGGGTATCTTTGATGAATATTGATACTCCCCCTCCTTTTGTGGTTCGGTCCAAGTTTTGGGGCCAAAAAGCATGGTATGAGGTATAACCTGGTAGTGCTGGGGTGCTCTCGGGAGCCTTGAACCAGGTTTCTGTTACTGCACAGATATCGATGTTCTCCATGCTAAGGAGAGTTTCGAGTGCGTGCATCTTGAGGTTTAGACTTCTGGCGTTGAGTAGCATTACTCTTAGTTTCTTATCCCTTGTGATACCTATGGAGGTGAGTTTGTCTTTTGAGCCTGCCTAAAAAGGCACTATGGGGGTAGCAAGAGCCTTTGCCAATATCCAAAAGCCCAGGGGTGACAGGTGCAAGCTGTCCCTAGCGAAGCATCGTGGCTTGTCGAGCATGTCATCCCAGGCTGACAGGCATTGGATCCCCTTTAAATGACACCAATACTTAAGCCAATTGTTGAAATTGATCATCTTGTCTTCATATTGTGGCATCATTCTTGGTGAGGGTAAGATGCTACTTAAGGTCAGGGTCATACCAGCCTGGGCTACATGCTCAGAGAGCTCCTCTATGTCTCTTTTCATGTAGTCCAGGGAGGCACATCTCAGGTCATTCACACCAGCATGGACAATGATGGAGTCATATTTGTACTTGCCTTGGAGTGACCTAAGTGCTTGTGTTATGTGGCGGATCCTAGCGCCCGACAGGCAGCTCACCATGACCTTCTCCTTGTTCAGCCTGGTGAGCGGGACGTCAGTGTGCCTGACGATAGAGTCACCTATTACAAGTGTATCAGGTGTGTTGTTTAGCCTTAAGGGCTGTGACTGTTCGGCACACTGGCTTTGTGAGCTATGTGTTGCACGTGTTTTGTTTTGGGGTTGCGGTTGCTTGGGTGTCTGCTTTGGAGGTCTCTGCTGCTTAGGCAGATTTTTATTTAGAGCTCCCGAGTATGTTTTTGTGTGTTTATGTGTTTGGTTTGCTGTCGTGGTAGGTCTATGTGAGACTGGAATTGTAGTGAGTGTGGTTTCCTTCTCCTCCTGACTGGTTACGCCAGTACTGAGTTGAGAGAGCTTAGCCTCCAGTTTGGCTATATGGTTGCATCTCTCACATATGTTGGAATTTGTTGGGAGGAGGAGAGGGTTGTCTGTGTAAATGAGGCAGTTGTAACATTGCCTCAAGATTCCCAGATTCATCAGCTGGACCAGAGAGGAGATTGACAACTGACCTTTGGACATGCTAGAATAGTTTTGGGAATTCCTTTATAATTGAAAAAAAGGGCCAATGGGGAACAAGGTACTCAAGGGGAGTTTGTGAGGGTGTAGTGCTTTTAATTTTTTTAGTGCCAGGTAACTTAAATGCAATGTGTTACAGGTAACTTAAATGCAAAAATGACAAACAGTAACTTTCTTTCAAGTGAAACAAGCAAATAAGTACAGTAAGCAATGCAGATATCACTAGGGATCCACAGAAGCGCTGAAAAGCCGCGTTTTAGGTGGAATTAGCTTTTCAGGGAAATAACAAGCAAACAAGCATACAAACAAAGCTAGATTCAGCAGGCCTGGATCTAGTCTATGCTACAGCAAACAAGGTGTACCAATTACAGTAAGAAGCCAGGTGGACCAGTGCCAGGTGGACCACTCTCATCTCCAAGACATTGATGTGAAGGTTGACCTCTAACCTTGACCATGCACCTTGGGTCATTCTCCCTTCAAAATGCCCCTCCCCATCCTAGAAGGAAGGAGTCTGTGGTCACTACTGCTATTGGTGGGTTTAGCTGAAAGGGTTGCCTTTCTGTTACTGAAGGAGAGGTAACCATTCAAACAATGTGCTGGCTGCAAATTCTTGTGAGACAAAACCTGGCATGTAAAGGGTGAAATTTCTGAGGCCCTTGAACTGCTAGCATCCACTGAAGAATGCTCATATGGTAACGAGCCATGAGAATCATTAATATGGGGGAAGCTAGATAACCTAACAGATGTAGTATTAACTGTGATAGAGATTGGGAATAATGCATTGACTATGTGGCCATTTGACATAAAGAACAAACTCTGTGTTGTGGAAGACTGACAATCTGCAGACTAGTATCTCGCTGGCATCCGATAAATTCTCTCTGTTGTGTTGAAAGCAACTGAAACTTGTGAAAGTTCACTGTTATGGCTAGGTCCAGTAAACACTGGAGGAGAATGCCCAGATGATGTACCAGAAGATGCCTGGATGTAGCAGTTAGGAGCCAATCATATAGGTAAGGGAAGACTTGGATCCTGAGCATACACAAGTGAGCCACTACCAGTGCCATTATCTTGGTGAAGACCCTGGGGATTGTGGTGAGACCAAAAGACAGGACTCTGAACTGGAAGTGATTGGCTCCCAGCCAGAAATGGAAGAATCTCCTGCACTGCTTCTCTATTTTCACAAGACAAGTGTCTAGGAGATCTATTGAATACATCCAATCATCCTTCTTCAGAAGAGGCAGTATGAACTAAGTTGTAGTCATTTGGAATTTGGTCCGTCTTACAAACTGGTTGAGACGGCTTAGATCCAGAACTGGTCTTAGGTCCCCCATTTGCTTTGGCAATAAAAAGATCCTAACTGGTCTTTGTGGACTGTTCAGATGTCTCTTTCTCCTAGTAGCTTTGAAATTTCCCCTTCTGCTGATTCTCAATGACTGGGTGGAACAACCAGAATCACTTTCTTCTTTATGGCAAATAAGAAAGGAAATGGAATAGCTTCTGGAAATTATATTTTGCATCCACTTGTCTCTTTTTAAAACTTGCCAGGCTTTGGGATGCAGAGATAAGTGCCCACCTACTGCCTCCTGAGTGCAGCAGTCAGGCAATCCTTCAGGGACGCTGATATGGCCTCTTGCTAAAAGGACAGTAGAAGCCCTGATTACGTGCACTGTCTGCCTCTTGGACAACATCCATTGGAGTTCCCTACACCTCTGCCTCATGGGGGTCTATCATTAGGAGATGAAAACACATCTTTTTTTCCCATTCTCTGATTCCTGGAACAGGATCTTTCAGGCATGGAAAAATTAATACCTACGGCAGAGAGAGTCTTACCATCCTGCTGACTCCTGGTCAATGTGCCTTTCACTTTGGGCCCAAAAAGTATGGAGCCATCGTAAGGACCATTGACAAAGGACATCATGAAGCCTTCAGCAAAATCACAAAGATGCATCCAGGCATACTGACAGTAAGACCTGTGCTTGCCTCTCTGGCTGAACCATCGGCTGCATTACAGATGAGATGCATTGTTACATTTGAGGTTGACTGCATGGGATCATAGGAGGTTACTAGACTAATCCCCCTAGTGCCCTTACAAGCCTAACCAAGTTTTACCCTTATTTCCATGATCAGCATCTATCACCCCTGTCTAAGAGGGACACAGGTGGAACCCCTGTGGTGAATTTACAGTTTCCCATCCAATTGTCCAGATTGCATTTGAAGAGGGCAAATGAGGTGCTCTGCTTGACATGAAGTGGGAAATTCTGTCTATTTTTTGTGGGATGTGCTCCACCATGTCAGGGTCCTTCCTTGATGCTGGGGCTCAGTTCTGGCCTCAGAAATGACTTGGCTATTATTCCAGCTCATGCCTTCCAAAAACTCTCAAGCTAAGCTCTACCCACAATGCACCTCACCAAATCACCTCAGATCGAGTTTGCAAACAACAGAGCCAGATAAGAAATAACAGATCAGAGGCCTTGTCCAAGACTCTATTATGAAAGCCAATCTTGGAGAGATTTGGAGTTCTTAAGGCAGGGGGAAGGAGGGAGGGAATGTCAAGGATTAATGAAGATCACCAATACAAACAGAATGTTACTTTAAGACATAACTTCTTTATCTGATGTTGTCAATCTTCACATAATCCTTGACTGTAGGACAGAGTCCCAAGCTACCTGGATCTTGGGAGGTCTCATGGAAGAATATTCTTGAGCACCATCGAGCCAAATGATGCATGTCACCTAGAGATCAGGTCCAGTTTGTAATGCATAATAAAGGTATGAGGAGATGTCCATGTATCTGCAGCACAAGTATCATCTAAAGAAGCTCTGGCATAAAAAACTGCAGATGCTGCTATTAATCTAGTTGAATGTGCTCTTACAGGTCCTGGTGGGTGGAGTCCCTTTCTGTTGTAAACAAAGGTGATACAGTCTCTAAGCCATTTAACCAGAGTAACTTTAGATACTGGGCACCCTAAAGTGGCTGAAGAAAATAAATAGCTAGTCAGATTTTCTGATTTACTTTATTCTGTGAAGATAGAAACATAATTGTCTGTGTACATACAGCAAGTGCAGAGAGTACTCTTCTTTACAGGAAAAGTTGGGAAAAAAGACTGGGAGTTGTATAGTCTGATTGATATTTGTCTAAGAAGGAGGGGCTTGTCCAGAGGGAGACTCTGTCCTTATGAAAGATTAGGTAAGGAGGTTTGGAGGATAAGGCCTGTATTTCAGAGATTCTTCTGGCAAAAGTGATAGCTACCAAAAAAGAAGTCATGTACTCACCATAACGTTCCATCTGAGTAGGTACTTCATTTGCCTGCAACCTGTGGGTATCGGATCCGACCTCGGATCCGAGCCGGCAGCTTTCCAAACTCCAAGATCCGAGCTCCTAGCTCCTCCCCCTACCCATAATCCCCTGCTACCAACCATATTACCTCAGATCGTTTTTTTTGCCTCACCAACCTGGTAGGACAAAAATCAACTGTAAAGGTGATCAGAAAATCCCGAAAGGTTCGGGGGATGGCAGGGGGGGGTCGGTTGCAGACAAATGAAGTACCTACTCAGATGGAATGTTATGGTGAGTACATAACTTCTTTATCTGAAGTAGCTACTTCATTTGCTCTGCAACTTGTGGGACAGAGTCCCCAGCTACCCTATAAGAACCTGGGTGGTCCATACGGAAGGATATTCCGAAGCACCGCGGAGCCAAAAGAAGCCCTACTCCTCAAAATCACATCTAGTTTATAATGAGAAATGAACGTATGAGAAGAGGACCAAGTAGCTGCTGAACATATGTCGTCCACTGGAACCCTAGACCAAAAGGCTGTTGAAGTGGGTACAGATCTTGTAGAATGAGCACGGATACCAACCGGAGCTGGCTTGCCAGACGATATGTACCCCTGAATAATATACTGACAGATCCAATTTGCTACAGTCACTTTGGAAATGGCTTTGCCCATGGCTGATTTTGCATAAGAGACAAACAACTGGTCCGACTTGCAAAACTCTCTAGTCCTATGCAAGTAGAAACGCAGCTGTCTGTGTACATCCAATTTGTGCAATGTGTATTCTCCCTTGTTCTGAAATTTTGGAAAAAACACTGGTAGATTTATCGATTGATTTATATTTGCTTCTGAATCAACCTTAGGCAAGAAAGATGGGTTAGTCCTGAGGGGCACACTATCTTTGTGAAAGATAAGGTAAGGAGGTTTCATACACAAGGCTTGCAGTTCTGAAACCCTTTTGGCCGAAGTAATAGCCACTAAGTAGGCCGTTTTCCATGACAAGAACTTCAACGGAACCGAGGCCGCAGGTTCGAAAGGTGGACTCATCAAGGCTTGCAAGACTAGAGTGAGATCCCATGGGGGAACCACAGACTTTATCGGTGGATTTAAAAGAAAGATGCCTCGTAAGAAGGTTTTGCACAACTTTGTAGATGCTAAGGAACCTATGCCGTCCCCCACATGAAAATGGGAGATGGCCGCCAATTGCACCTTAACCGTAGAAGCACTTGCTCCTTGCTGAAAAATCAACGAGAGGAAGTCCAGAATGGTCAGAATAGGGACAGTAAATGGGTCCAAGCTCTTGTCTTTGGCCCAAATGGAAAAACGTGTCCATTTACTGTTGTAAAGTTTTCTGGTAGATGGCTTATGAGCCGCAACCAGAATGGCCTTAACGGAAGATGAGATACCGGGAGTCCTAGCCATTATTGGAACTGGATCAGACAAGCTGCAAGCTTGAGGTTGACCAGGTTCGGGGTTGGGCAACCCGCGGGATGCGAGATCAGGTCTGGACTGGGATCCAGAATCCACGGAGGAGCCACACTGTGAGACCGCAGAAAAGGGAACCAGATCTGTCAAGGCCAGAATGGGGCTATGAGGATAACTCTGCTCCCCAACCGACAGGCTTTCTGAATGAATTTCATCATGAGTGGAAGGGGGGGGGATAAGCATAAAGGAGCCCGGGAGGCCAAGCATGGACTAGAGCGTCTCTGGGGGGAATTATTGCGAAGTACTCGCTGCATTTTGTGTTTAAAGGAGAAGCAAAAAGATTGCAGCGAGGCCGACCCCATTTGTGGAAGATCTGCTTTGCAACAGATGGATTCAGAGACCACTCGTACGGAGTGAGAAGCACCCGACTTAGCTTGTCTGCTAATATGTTGGACCATCCCGGGATGTGCGTTGCTACCAGAAAGCGGTTGGTGGAGATCGCCCATTCCCAAACTCTCATGGCCTCTCGACATAGGGGATAGGATCTGGTTCCTACCTGTTTGTTTATATACCAGACTACAGGCATGTTGTCTGTCTGGATCGCAATAGTCCCCAGGGGAAGAAGATCGTGGAGAGCTTGCAATGCCAAAAGCACCACCCTCATCTCTAGGACACTGATATGCAATGCGGTCTCTAGGGAAGTCTACGTGCCTTGAACGGATCTGCCTGAACAATGCCCCCCCACCCTAGGCGAGAAGCGTCCGTGGTCAACCTGGCTTCGACTGGGGGAATCACAAAAGGCCTCTCTTCTCTGAGTTCCCGCGCATGTAACCACCAAAGAAGGGAGTCCCTGCAAACTCTGCTCAGCGGTATCGGCGTGTTCAATGGGGGGAACGAGAGGGACCATTGGACTTGAAGGGTCCATTGTAATATTCGCATTCGCAGACGGGCATGGAGGGAAAGACCGATCACTGCTGACATAGACCCCAGTACCCTCAGGACTAACTCCGCTGGAGGAGTAGGACTCCGGAGGAGGGCTAACACCTGATATGACAAGCTGTTCAGTCTGACTGACGTTAGAGTAGCTCGGGAGATACGAGTATCCAACCTGGCCCCTATGAATTCCAGGGCTTGAGTGGGGCACAGGCAGGACTTCTGCCAGTTCACTGAAATGCCTAGGTTGTGGGCTAGAGTCAGTGCGTAATCTCTCGCCACAGAGAGCCGATGCCTGTTGGTCACGGTAAGGAGCCAGTCGTCTAGGTACGGGAAAACCTGAATGCCCTGAAGTCTCAGGTGGGCTGCAACCACCGCCATGACCTTGGTGAACACTCTGGGGGCTGAGGTGAGGCCGAATGGAAGAACCCTGAATTGATAATGACTGGCTCCGAGCCGGAAGCGGAGAAACCTCCTGGATCGTCTGTCCATCAAGATGTGGTAGTACGCATCCTTGAGGTCTATGGAGCACATCCAGTTGTTCTCCCGCAGAAGGGGGAGAATAGATTGAAGAGTGACCATCCGGAACTTTTCCTTGGGTATGAACAGGTTCAGAGCGGAAAGGTCTAAGATGGGTCTGAGGTCCCCGGTTTTCTTTGGCATCAAAAAGAACATTGAGTAATAACCGAATCCGGACTGATCTGGGGGGACGGGCTGGATGGCTCTTTTTCTTAGCAGCTTCAAAATCTCTGAAGCCACTGCCTATCTCTGATCGGGTGGGACATAGGGGAGGCGTCTGGTTTTGGGGGGAAGATTTAGGAATGGAATGGAATAACCTCTGGAAAAGATACGGAGCACCCATCGATCCATTGTAAGGGACTCCCAGTTTGACAGGTGCTCCGTCAACCGCCCCCCGACTGCCTCCAGAGAGGGACAGTCGGGCAAGCCCTCAGGGCTGTTGCGCGGGTCTGTCCGAGAAAGGTTCTCTAGACCCGAAATTACGTGGCCCCCCTCTGTCTCTGGGCCGGCGTCCACCTTGCCCTCCTCTGCCTCTAGAGGACGAGTGGTCCGCAGCTGGATGGGATTGCTGAGACTTGCGGAACCACAGCTTATTTTGTCCCCTCTGATTCCTGGAGAAGGATCTTTGGGGACTAGAGAAGTGGACTCCGACGGCAGACAGCGTCTTCCCATCCTTTTCGCTTTGGACCAGCGTATCGCGAACAGTCTTGCCGAAAAGAGCAGAACCGTCAAAGGGGGCATTCACGAACGACGCCTTGAAGGGACTTGAAGGGATCTGCGAAGTCGCAAAGACGGAGCCAGGCATGACGTCGTAAGACGACCCCTGCTCCGCTGGCTCAAGCGGCTCCCTCCGAAGCATGGGAGAGGAGCCGCATAGACGTATTAGAGATGGATTTTAGAGTGGCCATTCGTGTCGTAAACACATTCTTGTCTCCGACCGACATGGACTCCGGGGGGGCTGTAGCGTATTCCTTGATCAAGTCTCGCTGTAGCCTGATAGTATGTGCTATATAGTTCAGCGCCCTTATGGAAAAGGTCGCTGAAGCAAACATCCACTTCCCAATCCGGTCCAACGCTCGAGATTCCTTATCTGGCCGTTGGACCAAAGAACTCTCCTGAGCGAGTTCTTTCTTGGTGGCCGCCGCCACCAACATGGCATCAACAGGGGTTACTTTGGCCCATGACTGTCTATCTGTGGGGGGAATTAGGACTTTATCGGGACGCCTAGGGATTGGCTCCACGGTGTCGGGCTCCTTCCACACCCTGGTGGTAATTAAGTCCACCAGGGGGTCGGCTGTAGGGGACACCCAGGAGGTAGATGGGCCTGCCTCAAATGCCTCCAGGAACACGGATTCATCAAGGGAAGGTTTTTGGGCAGACCACCCCCCTCTAATATGCAACATTTCCATGATGTCTCCAAAGGAGACATCTTCAGGGGGTGACCTTGGGGAACCCTCCCTATCATCTAAGTCCGTGTCGGTGGTAACGGACTCGGGGGAGTCCAGGTGCCTCCTTTTACACCGACGTTTCTGAGGAACCTCCTCGGTGGGGCTATCCAAAGAGGGCTTGTCCACGGGTTGTTGTTCCTCCACGGGAACTAGCTGGAGGGCTTGGGCAGGCTGTCCCGATGGTCGGATGATGGAAGACAGACCCTCATACTGTGGGGGTATGGGTGGATCCGAAGCCCGAACCGGGGACCTGGAGGACCTCGACAGTACACTCTCCACTACCTCAAAAGCCGAAGGAGAATCGCCCTCGCCAGCCGCTGAGAGCAATCTCCTCGGCTCCGAGGAAGGGATCGGGGTCAGAACCGATGCAGTCGGCGCCGAGAAAGAGGTGCGCTCCAAAGCCAACAGCTCCGAAGACACAACAACTCCCTCGGATCCGATGCTCAGCCCACGGCCCCGAGAGCTCGGATCCGACAAGCTCGAGGGCATAGTCGGCATCGAAGAGACCAGCGCTATCAGCGCCAACAAATGCCTGGGTCTGAAGGGGCCCGGATCCGATGACTCAGAGATCCGAAAACGAGACAGGGAAGGAGTGATCAGGGCAAACATTGGGGCTGCACTCCCCCCCAGAGGGGGGAAGGCAAGAGCACCCCCATCTGCATTTGGGTCTGCAAGAACCGACGCATCATCCGATCCATATCCACTTCGGAGATGCTTTTCGTTGACCTGGAAGAGGTAGTCGAGGCGGGCCGGGAGGGCCGCCTCGATGACCTCGAGGGAGACCGATCCTCCTCCTCCGGCTCCGGCGAGAAGCTAGGCGAACGGAGCTGAGAGGAGGAGGATCCGGAGACCCTCGAAGGAGACTTAGCTGCTTTAGCCGGCGGAGCCGAGGGGTGAGATTCAGCCCGCCTTTTATGGGATCTATGTCCATCCTTATCCTTGTGCCTCTTCTCCCTAGCAGAAGAGGCACTAGTTTCCTCACAGCTCAAACCCGAAGAGGGAGGTTGAGTCCCAGGTTGAGCTAAGGGAACAGAGGGTGCCGGGGCCACCGAGGCAGCCGGAGCCCGAACGGGAGAAGAAGAAGAAGCTGACTCCTGGGGGAGCTTTCCCGCCAGGATCAACTTGTTTTTCCTATCCCGAAGTGCCCGGGGGTTAAAGGCCACACAGATCTGGCAGGCCTCTGAAAGATGGGCTGCCCCAGGCACAAAATGCACTGAGTGTGGCCATCAGCTGGGGAGAGCTTGTGGCCACACTCAGTACATTTAGAAAAAATGGCCTTAGGCCCTTCCGACATCTTAGCACTCACACACACACACAATCGCTAAGGGGGGAGGGGGAGTGACTTAAGAAAAGCTAATTAACTGCACCAAAAAATATTAAACTAGCACAAAAGGGATAGAAAAAAGGGCTAATACCACGCACACAAAGATTTTAAATTCTAGAAGAGTTTATAAATCACGAACGATCTCACCCAGCCAGGAGCTCTTCAAAAGGAAAGCTTCTTCAGCCGTGGCAAAAAACGATCTACGGTAATATGGTTGGTAGCAGGGGATTATGGGTAGGGGGGAGGAGCTAGGAGCTCGGATCTTGGAGCTTGGAAAGCTGCCGGCTCGGATCCGAGGTCGGATCCGATACCCACAGGTTGCAGAGCAAATGAAGTAACTACTTCAGATATAAGGTTTTCCAGGACAAATATTTTAAGTTACAACTTGCTGAAGGCTCAAATGGGTGACAAACAAGAGACTGAAGTACCAAATTCAAATCCCATGGTGCAAAGGTTTCCTTATATGAAGGTCTGAGCATCAAGGCTCCTTTCAAAAAGGCTTTGCAAAGTTTATGTGACATAAGGGATGAACCATTTAAACCAACTTGGAAGTTAGATATCGCACCAAGATGCACTGGAATAGTAGAGGCTGATGCTCCTGCCTCAAAAAGTGAAGCTAAAAAGTCTAGAACTTTATCAACAGGAGCTGAATATGGATCAAGATTAGAGTCTAGTGACCATTTAGTAAACTTTAGCAACTTGTTACGGTATAGTTTTCTTGCTGAATGATGCGTTGCACTGGGGAGGTGAGAAAGGGATGCCTGGCAATAATTGGAACTGGAAAAGCCATGCAGTCAGCTTAAGATGCTACAGAGTAGGATGAACCAGTCCCTCCAAGAGGGACAATAAAACTGGAGCTGGGTCCAGTATCCTTCAATGTTTCTGAAGTAGATAAGGCCATAGGAAGGGAAACCAGACCTGCCGAGGCCAGAATGGGGAGATGAGGATTATCCAGTTCTTCAACCTGTTGGCTTTCTTTAGAAACTGACATATTAGGGGAATCAGAGGAAAGGTGCAGAAAAGAGGAAAATCCCAGGATGCAAAAAACTCCCTTACCAGCCTCAGTTAGAAGCTGAGATCCCTCATAAAATCCTCCAAAACTAGTTACGAAAATAAAATTGCCAAAGATTCCAAAGACAACCACAAGGCATTCTATAACTATGTCAGGAATCTAAATGGCAATGCTCAGATCTGCTCTGAGCTACAACAGAATGGCATTAAATATACTGATTCCAAGGATATTGCCAATATCCTGGCAGATCGATTCAGTGCCAACTTCACCCCCTAAATGGCCCATCTCAATACCGGAAGATTGACAAATTCCAGTAATAATGGCCACACAGGTAAAAAAACGCACTCTCCAAAGCTAAGAATACAGCATCCATGGGACCAGATGGCATCCCGGGCTGTGTACTACATGAACTACAAAATGAACTGACACCTCACCTAAGTGTCATGTTTAATCATACCCTCACCTCAGGCTTCATGCCCACTGTGTGGTGCACAGCTACAGTTATCCCACTCCACAAGGGGGGATCCAGCTTGGATCCCGGGAACTACCGCCCCATCAGTCTGACGAGCCTGATCTGCAAGACCATGGAACGTATTATCATGCAACTTATAAACAAAGACATTGGCATCCTTAAAACACTGGACCCCACCCAGTTTGGGTTTGTGAAGGGCCGATCTTGTCTCCTGAACCTGAGTGACTTCTTCGAATCAGTCTCCAGAGCCGTGGACGAGGGTAAGATAGTCCACAAAGCCTATCTGGACCTCGCCAAGGCCTTTGACACCATCTCCCACTCTGGAATTATAGATAAACTTACTAAGATGGGCATTAATCCCTACGTCACTCGATGGGTTGACAACTGGCTTACTGACAGAACCCAGACTGTAAAGGTAGCTGACTAGAAATCCAACTCCAGACAAATGACAAGTGGAATACCTCAGGGTTCAGTCCTGGGACCTTTCTTGTTTGGCATCTACTTCTCTGAAGTACAGGCCAACACTAAGGGACTCTGGCTAACAAAGTTTGCAGATGACTGCAAACTGGGAGCCATTATTGAATTCCCAAATGATGTTGATACTCTACAAAAGGGCCTTACATAAACAGATGCTTGGTGCCAGAGTTATGGGCTCAAGCTCAATGTCAAGGAATATATAGTTATTCTCTTTGGGAAAAAACATGTACCCATGAAATACCACATAGGTGGCAGTACACTAAACACCGAAAGTGTGATAAGAGACTTAGGGACACAGGTGGACAGTGGTCTCACCTTCAATAACCACATCGCCACAGCAGTCAGGAAATTTTTGTATGTGGCACACCTCATCACTAAGGGCTTTTCATCCAGAAAAAAGGAGGTCATTGTCCCACTGTACTCATCCCTCATTAAATGCATTATAGAATACAACGCCCCATTTGGTATGTACCTCTCAAGACATCTGCAACAACTGGAAAGGCTGCAGAAATACCTCACTAAAAGAATCACAGGCCTAAAGCAGATGCCCTATGCTGACCACCTTAAAAAACTCCAGCTACACTCTGTTGCATATCATCTACTCTGAGGCAATCTCTACTTAACATACAAGGCCATGTCAAACCCAGAGCTGTTGGACACGCTACACTTAAAGAAATCCCAATTCCTCAGAGCCACACACTCCGGGGATCTAAACCTTGTCATCACAATAAATAAAACATGCTGGAGGGATAGGTTCCTGACCAAGAGAATCCCCAGACTCTGGAATAGACTGCCCATACATGTCAAGCAGAGCACCTCTTTGGCCCTCTTCAAAAGGAACCTTGATGATTGGATGGGAAAAAGGAAATTCACCCCAGGGATCACATCAGTCGCCCTGCTAGACAGGGGTCCAGGGAAGTAAATAGTGTGGGAAGAAATAGCCAGGGAATTGTTATGGTTAGACTTGTATAGGCCCCAGGGCTGATAGCCTAGTACCAACCTATGAACAATAGACCGGGGGGCCAATTATGCAGGACAGTATCTCTGGCTGACTCCCTCGGTGGGGGGATAAGGGCAAAGTAACTGCTGCACTTGTTCAGAGGGGAGACGAAGAGGTCACAGCAAGGTTGGCCCCAAAGGTGGAATATCATGTCTGCCACCAGTGGATTGAGAAACCACTTGTGAGGCATGAAGATGGATCTGCTCAGTTTGTCCGCAGTCATGTTGCAGGGCCCCGGAATGTGTGTTGACACTAGAAAGCAGTCGGAAGAAATTGCCCATTTCCAGACTCTAAGCGCTTCGTGAATAAGAGAGTAAGATCTGGTTCCCCCTTGCTTGGTGATGTACCAGACTACCGACATATTGTCTGATTGAACTGCAATCGTTCCCAAGGGGAGGGTATCTTGAAATGCCTGTAGTGCTAAGAGGACTGTCCTCATCTCTAGAATACTGATATGCAAATTGGCCTCCATCTGGGAACAAGTACCTTGGACTGTCTTTCACAAATAATGCCCCCTCCCCCCATCTGGGATGTGTCCATGGTCACTATGGCTTGGGGTTGAGCATAGATAAAGGGATGGCCTAACAAAATTTCTTTGGAGTGAAGCCACCAACTCAGGTCTCCTTTGCATCGATTGGTGATCATAATCAGAAGGGACATTGGCTGATTCAAGAAGGACAAATGGGAGGCCAGAAGCCATTGAACAATTCTCATGTTCATAGGTTCATAGGTAGGTACTAGGCTATCAGCCCTGGGGCCTATACAAGCCCAGCCAAAAAGGTACCCTGGCTTTTGCCACCCAAGAAAATTATTTTCCAGTGCCACTAT
Source organism: Protopterus annectens (assembly GCF_019279795.1). NCBI lineage: Eukaryota > Metazoa > Chordata > Ceratodontiformes > Protopteridae > Protopterus > Protopterus annectens. The sequence goes on from NC_056740.1 coordinate 282,488,507, forward strand.
CGAGCAGAGCCACAGAGGTGATCCCCGGGGTGAATTTCCTATTTCCCATCCAATCATCAAGATTTTTCTTGAAGAGTGCTAATGAGGAAGCTTTGTTTGATATAGATAGGTAGTTTATTCCAGAGTATGGGAAGTCTCTGGGACAGGAATCTATCCCTCTGGCATGTTCTGCTTATTGTGGTGACAAGGTTTAGGTCCCTAGAACATGTAGCTCGAAGGGTTGGTATTTCTTTAAGTGGAGCATGTCCATCAGCTCTGGGTTTGACATAGCTTTGTATGTTAGGCAGAGATCACCACTGAGTAGGCGATATGTGACGGAGTAAAGCTGGAGTTTTTTGAGACGGTCTGCATAGGGCATCTGGTTGAGACCGGTAATCCTCTTTGTGAGGTATTTCTGCGGCCTTTCCAGTTGTTGTAGATGTCTTGTGAGGTACATACTAAAGGGGGCGTTGTACTCTATAATGGGTCTAATGAGTGATGAGTAGAGGGGAACAATGACCTCTTTTTTTCTGGATGAGAAACCTTTTGTGATGAGGTGTGCCATCTAGAAGGATTTTCTGACTACAGTGCGATGTGATTATCAAAGGAGAGACTACTGTCCACCTGTGTCCCAAGGTCTCTTATCACACTATCGGTGTTAAGTAAACTACCGCCTATGTTGTAGTTCATGGGTACAGAGTTTTTACCAAAGGGGATGACAATGCACTTTCTGGCATTGAGCTTTAGGCCATGGCTTTGACACCAGGCATCTGTCTCACTGAGGCCCTTTTGTAGGATGTCCACATCATTAGGAGTTTCGATTATGGCTCCTAGTTTGCAGTCATCTGCGAACTTCGTTAGCCAAAGACTTTCTGTGTTAGCCTGTACTTCAGAGAAGTAGATACCAAACAGGAGAGGATCCAGGACTGAACCCTGTGGTACTCCACTTGTCACTGGTCTGAAGTCGGATTTAGAGTCTGCTACTTTCACAGTGTGGGTTCTGTCAGTGAGCCAGTTGGCAACCCATCTCGTGACACAGGGATTTATACCTAGTTTAGTGAGTTTATCTATAATTCCAGAGTGCGGGATGGTGTTGAAAGCCTTGGCAAAATCTAGATAGGCTGTGTGAACCACCTTATCCTTGTCTATGGCTTTGATGACTGCTTCAAAGAAGTCTATCAGGTTTAGGAGACATGATCTGTGATATCTGGCCAAGGGGACTAGAGTGATAGAGGCCGCCATTGATCCTAGAGTCTGTAGAATGAGTTTTGCTGTTACTTTCTTGCTGTGAATAATCTGGCTGACTTGTGATATGATACTCTGAAGTCTTTCTAGAGAAACAGATGCAATGCCGATGACTGTGTCAAGTATAGCGCCAATGAATCCCAGCTGTTGGGATGGTTCTAAATGGGATTTTTCCTGGTTTACAGTGATTCCAAAGGTGGAACAAAGGAGAAAAGTATAATATCATGCCTTTAAGAGTTGAAGCTTGGTGGGAGCGGTAAGGAGCCAGTCATCTAGATATGGAAACACTTGGAATCCTAGTAGTCGGAGGTGAGCTGCTACCACTGCTATGCATTTGTTGAACACCCTAGGGGCTGTGGTGAGACCAAAGCACAGGGCCCTGAACTGAAAGTGACTGGCTCTCAGCCAGAAGCACAGAGATCTTCTGGACTGCTTGTCCATTTTTATATGGTAATATGCATCCTAAAGATCTATTCAGCACATCCAATTGTCTTTTTCCATAGGTTCATAGGTAGGTACTAGGCTATTGGCCCTAGGACCTATATAAGCCCAGCCAAACAGTACCCTGGCTTTTGCCACCCAAGAAAATTATTTTCCTGTGCCCCTGTCAAGCAGAGCCACAGAAGTGACCCCCTGGGTGAATATAAGACGGGAGTATAGACTGAACTGAGACCATCTGGAATTTGGTTTGCTGAACTGATTTGTTCAGCTGACTGAGATCCAAAATTGGTCTCCTTTCCCCTGTTTTCTTTGGCATTAAAAAGAATTTTGAGTAAATCCAGATCATGTTTGGTCTGGTGGGACTGGTTGTATGACTCTTTTGTCGAGTAGTTTTGGAATGTCTAAGACTGCCACATCCCTGTGACTGGGTGGAACATCCAGGATATTTTTAGTCTTTTTGGTTCTTCTGAAAAGGGGATGTTGCAACCTCTGGTTATAATCATCTGCACCCATTTGTCCACTGTTATCCTTAGCCAAGCAGATTGGTGCAGGGATAATCACCGCCCGACTGCCTCCAGAGGAAGGCAATCGGGCCTCCTTTCAGGAGTGCTGACAGAAGTTGCCAGGGTAAGAGTACCTGGAACCCTGATTTTGCAGGCCATTTCTGCCTCTTGAGTGGTGTCTTCCATTATTACTCCTCCCTCTACCCCGGAGAAAGTCATTGCCACATGAGTCTTGGAAAGGTCCTTGGGACTTTTTGAATCATAGCCTCCCACATCTTTGGTTCCCAGAATAAGGCTGTTGAAGAGTGGAAAAGCATATGCCCACAGCAGAAAGGGTCTTCCCCTCCTACTCACATCTGGCTAGAGTCTCTTTAACCTTGGGACCAAATAGGGAAGTTCCGTCAAATGAAGCGTTGATGAAAGAAGACTTAAATGGCTCAGTGAAATCACATAACCTGATAGCTATGCCTGAACCCATTGCTCTTGTCATCCCTTCAGCAGCATGAGCAATTAGCCTCTTGGATGAGTTGGAGATAAATTCTAGGGTTGCGAGTTGAGAAGCATCTTTGTCTCAAACTCCTTCAGCTGCTGCTCCTAAAAGAGTATCTGGTAGCTCTTTAATCAGATCTCTTTGAAGCCTTGTAAAATGCGCCATGTAATTCAAGGACCCGAGAGTGAAGGTTGATGAAGTGGATAGGTGCTTCCCAAATCTATTGATAGTTTTAGACTCTTTGTTATGAGGATGGATAGTAGGACTTTCGTTAGCAAGTTCCTTCTTGGTGGCTGCCGTTACCACCATGGCGTAGTACAGTTGTGTACACCTACCATAAATGTAGATGTTCGAGTGTCTTCACTGTTGCAGTCATGACTGTAGGGTTCTCCCCTGCCGGCAGGCAGTCCTCGGTCGGCCAGAATCCCAAAGTCTGGGTCCGGCGTCGGCTGTTCAACCATGCTCCCTGACGTCAGAGCGCCAGGAGTACAAAGCTGACAGCCGACGCCATCTTCTCCAGTTTTTCTTGCCCCAGATGTCAGGAGTCCCAAAATGAGAAAGGTCCCATATCCTTTGCAAATACACCTCAGAAGAATGGTGAAAAAGGAACCACACAAAAGTAAAAATAAGAGGGGACGGGAGGGAGGGAAACCCAGACTGCAACAGTGAAGACACTCGAACATCTACATTTATGGTAGGTGTACATAACTGTACTATGTTCATCGTGTTTCACTGTTGCAGTCATGACTGTAGGGTAGAATCCCAAAGCTGAAAGAAAGGGAGGTGGTCATAAAGAAGAAGGGGCGGCTAAAAGGCCCTGCAAAACTGCAGAGGCAACGCCTGCCCTAGACTTAGAATAGAGAGGTAAATTGTAGAGCTTAGAAAAAGTATGCACTGAACTCCAAGTTGCAGCTTCCAAAATGTCTTTGGTAGGAACTCCCCTGAGGAAGGCCGCAGAAGTGGCAGCAGCTCTGGTGGAATGAGTCCGTATACTGCCTGGGATTTGCTTTCCATGGTGTGAATAACAAAATCTGATTCCATGAGCAATCCATTTAGAAATGGTCTGTTTTGAAATGGCTTTACCTTGGGAACTTGAAGCATAAGAAACAAACAATTGTTCTGATTTTCTGATGTCCTTGGTTCTGTCCAGGTAAAAACGTAGTTGTCTGTGTACATCCAAGGAATGTAAGATCCTTTCCCCTTTATTTTGAGGAGTAGGGAAAAAAGTTGGCAAGTGGATAGTTTGATTTAAGGACACTTTGGAAACCACCTTAGGCATGAAGAAGGTAGGATTAGTTCTCAAAGACACCCTGTCTTGATGAAAAATAATATAAGGTTCCACAGCCATAAGAGCTTGTAACTCTGAAACTCTCCTGGCAGAGGTTAGGGCTAACAGGATAGCTGTCTTCCAAGATAAAAACTTGATGTCAGAAGAGGCAGCAGGCTCAAAAGGAGGTAAGGTTAGTTTTTCCAAAACATAGTTGAGATCCCAAGCAGGAATGGGAGGAGATCTAGGAGGTCTCAAGTTCTTAGCTCCTCTGAGAAACTGTCTCATGAGCTGGTGGGAAAAGATTGGAGGGTCTGTATTATAATGAGCAGAAATAGCAGAGGCATGTATCTTAATGGAAGAGGAAGAGAGACCCTTATGTAAGAGATCTGTCAAGTAAAGTAAAATTAAAGGAATGTTCGGAAGAAGAGAATCAAAATCCTGAGCCTGCATCCAGGAACAAAATCTTTTCCATTTTCCTGCAAAAGATTTTCTATTGCTAGGACGTCTGGCTTCTAAAATTACATCCATAACCTGCCTGGGTAGGAAAGAAGAAATCAAAGGCCCTGGATTAACCATGCCGCCAGGCTGAGAGTTCTGACATAAGAGTGTAGAACCTGACCCTGATGTTGGGACAGAAGGTTCGGAGACTGAGGTAAAATCCAAGGGGGCTCCAGACATAGGTTTTTTAGAGTTGGGTACCAAAACTGTCAAGGCCAATTTGGGGCCAGCAAGATTATCATCTTGGGCTTGTCCTGTTTTATCTTTAATAATACCCGTGGAAGAAGAGGAAGAGGCGGAAAAGCATATCCCGAGAGGTTCCTCCAACTGAATGATAGGGCATCCACTTTCCAAGCTTCTTTGTGGAAAGTCCTGGTGCAAAAAGTCTGTAGTTGATGATTGAGATGGGATGCAAAGAGGTCTATGTGAGGACATCCCCAGACTGCTGTTATCATCCTGGATATTTTGGTGTCCAACATCCACTCGTGTGGATCCAAAAGGTTTCTGCTCAGACTGTCTGCCAGGAAGTTTTGCTTCCCTGGTAGAAACTGAGCTTGAAGGTCCAGATTGCAAGCTAGAGCTGTGTTCCATAGATCCATGGCTAGTCTGCAAAGGGGGTAGGAATGAGATCTCCCTTGCTTGTTTATGTACCACATAACTGTGGTGTTGTCTGTCCGTATTAGTAGTTTTCCTGGTTGTAGAAGATTCCTGAAGGCCATTAGAGCTTTCTGAACGACTAACATTTCCTTTAAATTGATATGCAGGTGCTTCTGATCCTTTGTCCAAAGGCCCTGCAGACAGTTTCCCTGAAAATGGGCTCCCCAAGCATAATCCGAGGCATCCGTGGTTAGAATCTGAGTGGCAGGAGGCAGACAGAAGGGTTTCCCTTTGTTTAGAGTACATGCCCTGGACCACCAAAGAAATTCCTTTTGAAGGCAAGGCAGGACGGAGATCAGTATGTCTAAACTGTGGCAATGCTGAGACCATACACTTTTTAGGTACCACTGTATTTTCCTCATGTGTAGTCTTGCATATGGTACGAGAAGGATGCAGGAGGCCATGTAACCCAAAGCCTGCAGGAATCTCCTTGCAGATAGCTGAGTTAACGTTGCCAAGGTCTTGAAAGTTGAAGCCAGCTGTAACTGTTTTTCGGATGTCAGAAATGCCATCTGAGTTGTGGAGTTTAGAAGAGCACCCAGAAAAGTTATCTGTAGTGAGGGTGTCAAATTTGACTTTTTTATGTTTACAGAGAATCCCAGGAACTTGAGGAGGTTCTGTACAAATTCTAGATGCTGGAGTAAGACATCCTTGCTCTCTGCCTGAATTAGACAATCGTCCAGATAAGGGTAAATTTGAATTCCCTTGAGTCTGCAGTAAGCTACTACTGGAGCCAGGCATTTGGTGAAGACCCTGGCCGCAGTAGACAATCCAAAGGGCAGCACAGAGAATTGAAAGTGCCTCGATCCGGCCTTGAACCTGAGGTATTTTCTGCGTTCCTGCCTGATCGGAATGTGTAAATATGCCTCCTTTAAATCCAAAGTTACCATCCATGCATCTTTGGACAGCATTGGAAGTAGCTGCTGTAGAGTAAGCATCTTGAATTTTGGAATCTCTGGAAAGGTGTTCAAGACTGACAGATCCAGAATGGATCTCCATGAGTTTTGCTTCCTGGGGACTAGAAAGAGCCTTGAGTAAAAACCCCGTCCCATCTCTGAAAGTGGAACCGATTCTATTGCTTTCATTGCCAAAAGAGCATCCACCTGGTTAAAGCCTCTGTCCATTGATGTTTTGGAAGGTCTGGCCATCCGCTTGGCCTTGGCAGGGTATGAAAATGGAATTTGCAACCTCTTAAAACCACATCCAGAACCCACTTGTCTTGGGTTATATGAGTCCAATTTTGATAAAAAAAGAGAGAGTTTTCCTCCGAGAGGGGCTTCCAGGCAAGAAGTTCCTGCAGCCCAACAGAGGGAGTCATTGAGTTTGTTTCCTATGAGTTTGTGATCTGTCCTCTCCTTCCATAGGAGTGGAAGCAGTCCACTGTCTTGGTCTATAAGAAGCTTGTGTTTGAGGCCTTCCTCTGGAGCATCTATATCTACCCCTCTGAGGCCTGTCTGAAGTGGGAAAGGACCAATTTTTAGAAGGCCAATTCCTGCTAAATCTTGGTGGCTGTACTTGTAAGAAATCTTTAACTGTTTGCATGGATTTCGCCTTATCCTCCATCTTTTTAATCACCTCTTCAGCTTTTGATCCAAACAAAACATTATGCTGAACAGGAGCATCCAATAATTTAGCTTTTACTTGTGCTGGCAAATTTTGTTCCTTTAGCCATGCATGTCTTCTAATGACCATGCCGGAGGCAGCAGCCCTACAAGAAGCCTCCAAGGCATCAAATCCACAGTGTAAACCATGCTTCCCAACTTGTTCAGTGGCATGCAATAAGTCATGTAATTCCTTATCATCTGCACAGGCAGAAATGGAAGTAAGCTTTTGTTTTAAAACAGACAAGAGAAATTGCTGGTATTTCAGCATATGAAACTGACAGTTTAAAGCCCTAATGGACAAAGTAGCAGAAGTGTACACTTTTTTGCCCCATCTTTCTAAAGGTCTAGAATCCTTTTCAGTGGGAATGGGATTTTTGGCAGAAGCGGCCTTAACACCCTTAGGACCCTAAGAAATGGTTTCAGGGTCAGTGGAAGGGTTCTTGTATAAAAACTGGTGGGAATCAGGAACCCTGTAATATCTATCAGGCTTAACAGGAGCAGGAGGAAAAGAGTCAGGGGTTAAGTTAGCCTCCGAAAAAGCATCATCCACAATATCCAAAACAGGAGGAATAGCCAGGGGTCTATGTTGGGGGAGAAGAAGAAAATCCCTTAGTCTTTTCTTAGATTCCAAATACCCCTGTCCTTCCCAGTAGAAATGTTCCCTCATTTCATGCAAAGTTTCCCCAAAAGAGAAATCCTCAGGGGGAGAAGCTGAAGGAAAGGATTCCTCAGCATCAGAATCCTCATAAGGAGGGAAAGAATATTCCTGATCAGAAGAAGAAACTGAAGAAACAGAAGCCTGATCAGAGGAATCATAATAAACATCCTGCCTTGGCCTTTTATCTGGAGGGGGATGAAAACCCCTAATCATAGTAAGTAAATCCTCCGCCATCTTGAGTAACTGTTTCTGTGACTTGGGAGCTGGTTCAGAAGAGGCCTGTGTTGCAGTCTTTGATTTAGAAGGAGTCTTTGCCTTTGTCTTTGGCTTTGCCTTTATTAGAAGCTGAGTAGGCCTGAAAACCCCTTCAGAAGCCAGTACCTGCACAGTGGCTCCGGACCCATCAGAAGGAGCATTGTCCGAAGGTCCTGCAATAGAAATATTTAAAGGCCTGGTTGGCTCCTCATGAGAGTCCGTTTCGGCCATGGGTTCTGAAATGGCCGACGACAGGGGCTGCAAAAGCGCCTCACTGATGACAGCCGAACCTGAAGCTGGCTCTGCTTGTGCGCTATCATCACATTTGGACCTCGGAGGCCTGTCTTTATCCTTGCGACGTTTGTGAACTCCGGTAGCCGGAACCGTATCCGACGACATTTTGTAGTTAAAGCGTCTACCGAAGTAATGAAAAGCAAAATCGTACCTTCTTTAATTGTACGTTGATTGAATCTAGCACAAAACCGACAACTAGCTACGTCGTGGTCAGGGCCTAAGCAAGGAATACAGTAAGAGTGAAAATCCTTATGAGGTATTTGCTTCCCACATGAAATACAATTATTAACTTTTTCTGACATCGGACTGGAGCAAGAAAAAGTTTCCCCAATGGGGTACTTAGCTTTGAGTGGAGAGGAAAGACTTCGGACTGAAGTTTATCAGAAAAAATCGTCAGAAGTCAGCCGACCGGCACTTGTGAACTGCTATCACCGCACGGCAAGAAAGACTGGAGAAGATGGCGTCGGCTGTCAGCTTTGTACTCCTGGCGCTCTGACGTCAGGGAACGTGGTTGAACAGCCGACGCCGGACCCAGACTTTGGGATTCTGGCCGACCGAGGACTGCCTGCCGGCAGGGGAGAACCCTACAATCATGACTGCAACAGTGAAACACGATGAACATCTACAGGAATTTGTTTGGCCCAGTGTTGCTGATCCTGAGGGGCAGACAGGATATGGTCAGGTCTCCCTGGGATTGGCTCGATAGTCAGATAACTTCCAAGCTTGTTGAGCAACCAAATTTAATAAGGCTGTCAGTGGGCAGAGAGATCCAAGAGGCAGAGGGATGGGCGCAAAAAACCTCTAGGTATACCGATTCCTCCAAGGAAGGCTGGAGGGTAGTTCAGCCAACCCTCTGTTTAAGAACTTCTAGGATGTCCCTGAAGGAAACACCTTCACGGGTGACTTATGGGAACCTTCCCCCTCATCAAAATCAGTATCTTCTGTGAAGGACTCTTCAGGGAGTCCAAGTGTTTCCTCTTGCACTTTCTCTTCAAAAGTACCTCTTCAGTGGGGTGTTTCAGAGAGGTATCCGAAGATGACATAATCAATATGGTTTGATCCTGAGACTTTTGTCCCCTCTGTCCAAGGGAACAGACTGGAGGAAGCTCCGGTCGAGGGGATGGACAAGAAATTTGGTCTGACAAGGAAGGCATAGAATGTTTGCCCAACATGCCCTCTACCTAGCTTGGAAGGCATGCCCCCCCTCCATAGAGAGATGGGAGCCTGAAACCAAAATAAGACTCCTTCGGAACCGAGGTCCCATCCCACACTGAGAAAGCTGCCTCTGAAGCTGAAGCCAGAGTTGAGCTTACATATGCTAAAGCAGTGAGGGGCACGGAGGGCTCCGAAGGTATCAAAGTCGAACCCTGCCCCTCAGAACCAGCAACAAAGCCTCAACTCCAGGAGGTTTCTGGGTCTAACAAACCCGAAGAGCTATCGCTGCTAGAGAAGGACCTCTGACCGGCACCGAAACAGTTGGAGCTGGGAAGGCCAGTACCAGGGGTTCAGCTGGAGTTAAAGGAGAAATAAGCAGTGCTGTGGAAGAAGGTAAGGTTCCAGAGCTAACACTGCTAGGAACCGTGGAAGGAGGTAACCCCCTCGCTGTAAGGAGCTGATCCACCAGTCTCATTATATCAGATTTGGACAAACTCTTGATGGATCAAACTGAAGAAGCTGATGGAGATTTTGATAGGCATTTCTCCAAAAAAGGACTGGGAAGATGGTCCAAAAAAGGATCTGCTGAGGGGAAGTATGTGGTACGTGGTAAAATTATAATTGAAAGGTCCTTCGGTTCTGTACGCTTGGTTGATACCAAAAGGGGAGGTGTCTTTAACTGACATCGGTACCGATGTAGTTTGTATCGAAACATGTACCGAAGACATTTGTGCCGAAGAAGTCAGTGCAGAAACAAGCACCGTTGGCACCAAGGACTGAATATTTTGGTTCACCAGTTCCAAGGAAGTTGTCGGCACAGTGGGAGTCTTGGCAATTTTGCTTAGCGGTTCCGATGAGCATGTCAGAACCAAAAACGTCTTTTTTTTTTTATTTGGAAGAGGAGGAAGAAGAAGAAGAACTGGATTAAGTTTTCAGACCAGATAAGGCCTCGTCAAAATCTGACTTAAGAAAACCTTTCAAAATTAACTTATTTTTATGGCCAGTCATACGTTTGTGGCTAGAACTGTGACAGACTGCACAGTCCTTTTGTAGATGGAACACACTGAGGCAAAAGACACAAAGAATGTGTCCATCTGAATTTGGCATCTTCCTATCACATTTTTGGCACCTCTTGAAACCAGAAATGCCTTTGGTGCATTTGTCAGCCATTACAAAAAACAAAGGCCACTATATATATATATATATATATATATATATATATATATATATATATATATATATATATATTAATATATATATATATATATATATATATATACACACACACACACACACACACACACACACACACACACACACACACGCGCGCATGGACAGACACAGGCACACACACACACACACACACACACACACACACACACACACACACACACACACACACTTAGAAGTCAAAAGGGAAAAAGGCAAGAAGAAAGGAAATACCAACAATGGAATTTAAGATATATTTTATTCATTGAAACACTACTGGTGATACATGTGAAATATCTTACTGCTATTTTAGATGCTCACCGATAAATGATTGTTTTATTGTTGCTAGTTCAAACGTCTGAATTTAATTGAACTGTGATTTATTTTTCTGTAATATTTTACTGCCATTTGATGCTCCTGATATATGATTGTAACATACTTTTAGTTTAATCTTTTTGAATTTCCTGAACTGTGATTTAATATCTGAACTCAGTATCTTAATTTGGTATTGTACAGTTATATTCTGCTGTATTCCACAGTATTTAAATGACATGGTGCCTTTTTCCTTCCCTTAAAGTCTCCTCCTAATTCTAATGATCTGTATGCACATACTCCCACTGCAAACCCATCCCTAGGCTATGCACTACCATTCATACTGAACTACCTCACCTTGGATTGTTCCCCCTATAATCAGTAACTACGCTACCACCTTTGCTAATTTTTATTTGTTTCCTTTTCCTTATAGCTCACTACTGCTGTGTCTGTCCTATCCCAGCCATCCTCCATTGCTGTACTACCTTGACTTCCCTTGAAAGAAATATCTAATGGGACCCTACAGTGTTTTCTTTATCCACTCAGCCTCCCCCCAAAGAACTTCTACAACATGTATGTACTTTTAATTGGGAAACTTATCACACTCTATTTTACTGTTGTATAACTAATTCAGTGTGCGCTTGCTAGCAACCTACCTCGGCTTCAATCCCCTATTTTACCCTCAGGGCCCTTCCTACTCTCCCAGTCTATCCATGTAATTACTGAATTTGGTCACCAGGAGGCAGAATTTCTCCACTGTCCACCCTAGTAAACATTAATATTTAAAAGTTTCTTATCTCCAAAGCCTATTAAATTTTAATCTACACTGCCTAATTTCAGTTTCTAACCCCAGTAAAATTCTTAGACTTTTGCTATAAGTTATACAGTGCACCAGTGCCTTGCCCCTGTGTCTCCTTACCTGAGTTAGTTCCTTATCCCACTGATTGTTTTTGCTGGCTATTCCTTCTCCTTGGCTCTATCCGCTCCATTCGCCCTGCGGGCTCACTCTGCTCTCCTACCCTGCCCCCAATTCTTACCCGTTCCCAGTACCTCTAAACTTATACTCTAATAACCCCACCCACTCTCCCATTATCCAATTAAACATACATTCCCACCCACAATAATTTCCTACAACCCATCCCATCAGCCACACCCTACCTACCTCACCTCCATTATCTTATAATACCTGGTCCAGTTCATCCCATTTCCTACACACTTAAATTTTTTTCCTCAACTAGTTCTCTTAGCTCCTTCATTTAAAATACTTATCACAGCCCATCCAACGTTTTACTCTAAGCAAAACTCTCCCATTGCTAAATTCTAATCCATTATGTTTGCATAACCTGCCTTCTACACAACCCAAATACTTCTTTTTTTTCTTTATCCTATCTCAACTATCTCACTCCCCTCTTACTTCCAATCATTCCCCACCTTACCATATAACAAATACACTTCCACTACAACCCATCATCAATATTCATATCCCCCTATCTATATCCCTTCAATTACAGTCTACTTACTCCCTATAAACTTATTTCCACCCTCAAGTACTCTATTCCTACTCTAACCAGTCTTACCCCCACAAATCTCACACCACTCAAATCTGACACTAAGCAATCCAAATTCCTCTCTTTCTTTATCTGCCAGCTTACTACCATCCTTCTCTCCGGCGACATATATCCTAACCCTGGCCCCTCTAACCCTCCCTCAACAGCAAAAAGCATTCTATTTACTTCACTAAATACCCAAAGCATAGTTAACAAAATCCCCAATCTCCATGCCTGCCTTCACTCTAATCAACCAGATGTCTTATCCATCTCCGAAACTTAGTTAAAACCACACATAAAGGATACTGAAATAATATCCCCAATTATTCTTTTATTACAAAAGACAGAACCCACAAAAAAGGTGGGGATGTGGCCCTTCTCTTCTCATCCTCCCTCTCAGTTACTCCATAAACCAAACCTATTCTCCAATTCGCCAGCGCTGAATTAATTTTAGCTCTATTTCAAATAAACAAACACAAACATATACATATAGCCTCCCTCTACATTCCTCCTGGAGATAATACTCCAGTACTCAAAGATATTCTCTCTTGGTTCTCCACAAACATCAGTAATGAGACCATAATTCTGGGAGACGTGAACATTAACTGGACATCCATTAAAGCCTCAACAAACTCCCTAAATTTAAACCTCTATAATTTCACTCAGCTAATCAGTTCCACAATGAGACACTCCAGGGACTTCTCCACAGGTAGCACCCTAGACTGGATCTTAGTGTCTCACCTTCATTATATCTCTGATACTGGTACTCTTCCCGATCCACTTAGTGATCACCTCCCCACTTTCGCTCATCGTCTTTCCTCCCCCTTACAACTATCACACATCTATATATCCATGTGTTCCCTGAAAAATTTCAATCCCAATACCTTCTCAAACTCACTGAAAGCAACAAACTGGAGCCCACTAAAAACACTCCCCTTTGAAAATGCCATTTCCTACTTCAACACAATATTCCTAAAACTTGTAGATACCTTTGCCCCTTTGCGTACAAAAAGAATTAAAAGTAAAACTGGCCACTGGTTAACTAAGAATACACTAGCCTCCATGGACCTTCAAGATAAAGCTTGGAAAAGATACCAGAAAAATAAAACTCCCACCACCCTTAATGAATACAATACACTTTGGAACAAAGTCAAAAAGCTGATTGTAGCTGACCGTAAAGCTTACTTCTCCGTACTCCAAATTAGCCACAAAACAAATCCTAAAAATTTTGGAATGGTATCAGCTCCCTCCTCAGTCCCGGCAGAAAATAAAACCCCTGCCCTTATCCAAATGCTTCAGACACAGATTTAGCCACCCAATTTAACTGTTTCTTCATCGAATCTATTACCACACTAACATTTTCTTTCACTAATAACCCTACATCCTCTCCTCTACCATCCCCTTCCCCTTCATCTTCATGAACCTTCACCCCCCAATCTCCTCCTTTATCTATAAGACCCATCCCATATCTACTATAAAAAAAAACGTCTTCAGAACCTGAAACTATGCTCCAACGCTCCCAATAACATTCCCTCCTACTTTCTAAAGATAGCTGCAGAAGCCATCGCCTTCCCTATCTGCACTCTAATAAACTGGTCAATTCAAGAAGGCCACGTCCCCCAGCTTTGGAAAAAGGCCTTTATTATTCCCCTCCACAAAGGTGGTAATAATAACAAGATTTCAAATTTTTGACCTGTCGCCATCCTATCACCCATCTCTAAACTTCTCGAAAAATGCATCCACCTACAACTTCTGCCCTTTCTCATTGATAACCACCTACTAACCCCTACACAACATGGAATGAGACCTGGCCATAGCACTACCACTGCTCTCATCTCCTTCCTCGAAACTATTAATAAAGCCCGACTCTGGCTGTACCATTTCTACCCTACTCCTAGACCTTTCAAAGCCTTTCAACACCATTTCTCACAGCCTCCTACTAACTAAGCTCTCTAATCTAAACCTATCCCCCTCCTCTTTCAGGTGGTTTACCAGTTACCTCTCTAATAGGCAACAAGCAGTAAAATGGAAAAAAGCCTCCTCTCCATTCCTTAATACCCAGACAGGTGTACCACAGGGCTCCATACTAGGTCCCCTTCTTTTCAATATTTTCATAAATGATTTCCACCATTCTATTCCTAATGCAAAACTCATCCAATATGCAGACAATTCAACTATCATCTGTTCTGCCACTTCCATCCCCACCCTTATAAAACTAACCCAAGTTGCCTTTAACACCACAGAACAATAGATGTTAGACAACCACCTAGCACTCAACGCTTCCAAAACAAAACTTATGATATACACCCCTTCTAAATCAACCACATTAGACAAAAACTCCTTCTCCATCACTAGCCAGTGCAACACATCTCTCAAATTAGTTTGTGAACCTAAACTCCTAGGAGTCCTTATTGACGACCAACTTAAGTTCGACACCAACCTACAAAAAAATATTTAAAATAAAACACCAGAAACTTGTGCTTTATCGCCATAATCTCTATCTCACTCTCTCTACCAAGTTCACTCTCTACCACATACCTCATCCATTCTCTACTATACGGTGCCCCACTCCTTACTAATCTACAATCCACTCTTAAGACAAAACTCTTCTGCTGTTACAATGACATTGCCAAATTCACCACAGGATACAGATCTTCTACTCATCACTGCATTGCTCTACACAAACTTCATTGGTTAGAGCTGCCAAATTATCTCACCTACATTCAACTCATTCAAGCTTAGAAACTCATCTTCACTCCCTTCTTCTAGTCCATCCCTTTCCTCTACCTTTAAAATGCACCTTCCAGAAAGACTATTAAGATCCAACAACCAGAACCTGATTGAATTGCATAAACCATCATGCCCTCCAGGCAAAAACATTTTGTCCTTTGCCTTAGCATTCCCATGGAACTCCCTACCCCCACTTATCCGTACCACGACAAGTCACTCTACCTTTAAAAAATTACTTCAGTCCCATCTAAAATCTTGCTGGGAATGCTTCTATTCCCATCCCACATAACACCCTCATTTCTTACCTCCCCCCTTACTCTGCCACCTCACATCCCCACTAACACCAAAAGGCACCCCAAGTGCTCATTGCCAAGCTGTTTTACAGTAGGAACAAATATATCTGTAAATACTTATTTATATTTTATAGTTCTCTTTGTGGATTCTTATATTCTATTGTGGATTTTCATTTATTGTATCTCTAAATGCCTTGTTTTTATCTGTATTACTGTCCTATTATGTGACTGTCAATTTGTTTAATTAATATGAATATTGTTTTTATGGAGCTTTTCTCCCCAGGACTCTTTTGAAAACTGGTTCTTTTTGGCCCAACTGGACCATCCTGGTAAACCAACTGCAAATAAATAAATAAATACTAAATACCCAAAGGTAAAAGAAAGAAAAGTACCAACAATGGTATTGGAGAAAACTACCTAATAGTAAATCAGAGAAAAAAGCACACTCACTCACAAACTAAACTATCTAAAGGAGGAGCAGGTAATACAGATATAAGGGATATAGACAAAAAATAAAAAATAGGAGAAACTAACTTACAGTTTTTTTGACAATTAGCTATCGCTCGAGAGCTCAGAGAAATGCATCTGGCACTATGAAGCAGCAAACGAGATCTGAGGTGATTTGGTGAGGAGCATTGTGGGTAGAGCTTAGTTTGAGAGTTTTTGGAAGGCGTGAGCTGGAATAACATCCGAGTTGGTTCTGAGGCTCTGAACCAAGCCCCATAGTCAAGCATTACATGAAGACTGACAACATTAGATCTCACTTTTCAAATATGGCCAGGAGCCAAGACTCCCTTTTTGGCGGCTAGCTAAAAGAACTCTCCTCAGAGAGTTCTTTCCTAATGACCACTGCCACCACAGTGGCATCTACTGCAATCCCTTGCTCCAATGTGGTCTATCTATGAGTGAGACTGAAATCTTAGTAGGCTTCAGGAAATGGGCTTCACCAAATCTGGCTCCTTCTATGCCTGCTGGGACATTAACTCTATTGATTCATCCTTTGGGAGATCCATGCAGGAACTAGATGGATCAGCTCCAAAGGTCTTAAGGAACACTGACATTTACTGGGAAGGGACATCGGTGGACAAGCCACCCCCCCTTTTTTGTATCAATTCAAGGATATCCCCAAAATGGATGTCTTCTAGGGAGGGCCTTGGGGACTCTTTCCCCCTCATTATGGTCAGTGTCTTCTGTGACAGACTCCTGAGGGGAAACTAATTGCCTCTTTTTGCATGAATGCTGTCTGTATTCTTCTCCAGGAGAAAAATCAGAAGAAGAATCAGAAGCAAGGGAAGAGCTTGACAGATGGGCTCACTCAACACCAGTTGGACCTGGCTGCCCTGATGGGATAGGATAATGATGAGCAGAACCCCTACAAATGAAGGATGGTCTGAGCTGATCTGTGAGGACAGTTCACTTCTTCTCTTGAAAGAGAGAGAACCTTATCAAATGCTTCAAAATCTGAAGCCGAAGACAGTTCCAAAGAAGTTCTCCTTGGGTTCAAGGATGCAGACAGAAGTTCTTCATGAGATGTGATCTGGCTTGGATCTGAAGCCAAAACTGGAACTGAGCTATCAGTGGATGATGCACCGAGAGGAAGGGACAGCTCCAACAGCCTTGTAATTGACCACGGAGTCCTGGGACCAAGTTCACAGTTTGGGACCCCCAAGATTTGATGTCCTCAGAGCTGCGTCAGTAAGGGGCATGCTTGGAAGTTCCTAGCGGGAATCTCACAGGAAAAGCTC
Organism: Protopterus annectens; assembly: GCF_019279795.1. Classification (NCBI taxonomy): domain Eukaryota; kingdom Metazoa; phylum Chordata; order Ceratodontiformes; family Protopteridae; genus Protopterus; species Protopterus annectens. The sequence goes on from NC_056740.1 coordinate 282,505,392, forward strand.
ATGTCCAAGATCACAGGATATGAAGGTCAGACAGGGAAAAGAATAACCAGAAAGGCAGTCACATGGTTTAGTCTCGATATCTCTGGAGCAGGGGGAGTAAAAAGGACCGGCATCTGTACCTGAGTCTTTAAAAATGTTCTCATCATCTTACTGATGTCATCTTTCTCCCCGCAGTCGAGTGGCCTCCGAAAGACATGGGTGAATGGGCATGCCTTCGCTGAAGGTTGAGCATCGGGCTGGCAACTCGGCACCATAAAAACTGACTGTCAATCATTAGCGGACCGGAGTTCTGCTGTGGCGACCCCTAACTGGGAAAAGCCGAAAAGACAAACAAACAAATCTTCAGAGAAGCTTCTCGATGACTTCATGGACTGGAAAGAGGAAGCCATGGCAGCTGCCTAGGACACCTATGGCAAGATCTTTCCAGTAGTAACATGGGAGATCAGAGCCGTAATGGAGACAGCTCTGGAGAAAAAATTGGAAGCATGGACTGCATCAGTGTATGAATCTGAGCTGGATGGGGCCTTGAAGGTAAGGGAAGGGAAGTATGGGGATCCAAAGATTTTGACACTTTTGGAGCTGGACCTGAAGAATTCAACAAATCTGGGAATCTCTTTCTAGATACTCTGATAGGATCTCCTCCTTTAACCTTACCTTTTTCTTTCTTCTTTTTCAGCTCTTTATCTCTCTCTCTGTCTTTGTCTTTGTGCCCGAACCTTTCCCACTTAAACTTGTCAGGCATTCTCAATGAAGACATTTTTGAGAGGGGAGACCACAACTGAAAAGTGTCCAATTCTTCTGCACTGGCCAGAAGAAAGCCCTTAAGAAACAACTTGGACCTGTGGTCCGACACAGCCCGCAGCACAAACAAGAAGCAAATGTCACATTCCGCCTGTAAGTGTGCTGATCCCAAACAATATAGACACTTAGGAAAAGGGTCCCAGGGAGGAATTTTGTGCCAGCAGGGTGAACACTTCTTAAATCACGATGCCTTGTTGGACATGGCAGCAGAAAAATGGACAAGACAACACCGAGCACAACAGCAAAAAATTCAACCATGCAAAAACAGAAAAAAATAGCTAGACTATTAACAATTATCAAAAAAAAAAAACTAACAAAAAAAACTGCTAACTATGAAGTATTAAAAGATGATTTTTTTTTTTTTTTTGAGGAAAGGGAGGGAAAGCTCACAACAGACGAGATTGACAAGAGTGTAACTTTAGCTAAACAGTTTGCACAGAAAATCCCTAAACTAAACTATGAAATACAAACTGCAGTAAGCTGGAGCAGAAAAAACAGACAAAATGCACTGAAGAAGCACTGAGCCCTGGCAACACCATCTGGCTTGCTCAAGAGGCAAATGAAATCTGAGGACCTGTTAGGATGGAGTGTTTTTATGTGAAGGGGAGGAGCATGGCCCTTGGATCCAAGTACAGACAGATGGAAAAGACATCATCAAATTCCATGTTTATGACTTTTAACATCTGGATAAAGACTCTGTCAAGATTAGCCAGTTATCCAAATAAGGAAAAACGTGAATGCCATTTAGTCTGCAATATGTTGTAACAGGAGCTAGGCATTTCGTGAATACCCTTGGAGCTGTAGATAATCCAAAGGGTAAAGTAGAGACCTGATAATGTGACCTGGAAACAGAGAAATGAAAGTTGTGCACTTCTTACAATGTCTTGTTTCCGTCTGGTTCAACCTTTGGGGTTATCAGATCTGACCGGATTTGACCTCAGGCGCTTTTCAGAATCTCCGATCCAGGCTTCTGACACCTTCAATAATTCCCTATGTTCCCTAGAGTACTACAGATCGAGTTTGCCTGTTTATACTTACATTTTAATCAACAAAAAGCTGACTAGTCTTGCTTAATGCAACAGCCAAAATCAGTGAAAGCATGCAGGACAGCAAGAAAAAGCTGTACAAAGATAAGGCTCCTGGTCAGTTCCAATCGTTCAACTGGTGTCTAAAAATTGTCAATTTAGGCATGGGGATAAAACAAGGGATAACAGCTCTGGCATTAAATAAGTACATAACTTTCATATCTGGTGTTTGTTTTCATCTGATTCAACCTTTGGGACAAAGCCCCAAGCTACCAAACACCTGGGTGGAGTCAAGGAAGGATATTCCTGAGTACAGAGGACCCAAATGATGTATGAGATCTGAAGTGCACATCCAACTTGTAATGCAACGCAAAAGTATGGAGAGTAGACCAAGTAGCTGAGGCACAAATCTCATTAATAGAAACCAAACCTTACACATGAAAAGTAATGGAAGTAGCTACCACGATAGTGGAATGAGCCTTTGATTTGCCATGTAAAGTCAGACCCAATTTTTCATAGAAAAAATTATACAGCCAGAAAACCACCTGGATAGAATTACTTTAGAAACATCCTGACCAAATTTAGCTTTTGAAAGAGCAAGGAAAAGTTTATCAGACTTTCTGATATCCTTTGTCCCATTAAGTAACACCTAAATTGACAATTAATGTCTAGCAAGTATAGAATATATTCCCCTTTGTTAGAGAACTTCAGTAAAATACTGGTAGACTGACTAAGGTTTGCTTCACAGACCAACTTTGGGAGAAAACTGGGATTTGCTCTCAAAGATACTCTGTCCTTATGAAAAAACAGATACGGGGGATTACATGAAAAGGCCTGCAACTTGAAATGGCTGCTAAATGTATCTTGATGGTTGAGAAGCTGGATGCTTTGTGAAAACGCTTTGAAAAGAAATCCAGAATCAATGGAAGAGGGACAGAGAAAGGCCCTATCCCCCTGCAGAAGCTTCATATGGTAAACCTTCTATATTTACCGAGAAATATTTCTGGTATTTGGTTTCTGTGGAGAAGATAAAATAAGAATCACTGGAGTAGAAAGCCTAGCACCCCTGGCCACCGTTAAAATTGGAGAAACCATGTGGTTAATTTCAGGGTTTTCAGGTCTTGATGAGGCTGACCACATGGGTGATACAGAAGATCTGGAGAAGGATCCAACAGCTGGGATGGATGTATTAGTTAAGGCCAGAGGAAGGGAAACCAAACCTGCTGAGGCCAAAAGGGGATAAAGAGGATAACTTTGGCCTTGCACTTTCTGATGAAACTTTTTCATTAGAGAAATGGGAGGAAATGCATAATGAACACCTGGGGACCTACTGTGGACTACAGCATCTCTCGGTATTTGACCCTGTGGAGGGATCAGGACAAAGTAACTGCTGCACTTGTTGTTTAGGTACAAAACAAAAAGATTGCAGCAAGCCTGGTCCCAGTGACCGAAAATCTGTGTTGCCACTGCCTGACTGAGAGACCATTCGTGGGGCAGAAGAATAGACCTGCTCAGTTTGTCTGCCAAAACACTAGAAATCCATAGGATCTGTGCTGCAATAAGAAAGTGATGGGAATATATCACCCATTTGTCACACTCTCGTGGCTTCTCAGCAAAGTGGATATGATCAGGTTCCTCCCTGCCTATTGATATACCAGACTACCATCATGTTGTCAGTTGTCAGTCTGTAGGGAGATCACACCTTTGAGAAGGGAGTCCTGAAAGGTGTGCAGCACTAGGAATACTGCTCTCCTCCAAGATACTGATGTATATATTGGCCTCTTTAGTCGACCAAGAACCTTAAACTGTCTTCACTTCAAAATACTCCCCCAACCTAAAAAGGAAGCATCCATGGTTACCATGTCTAATGAGGATGGTGTGCAGAAAGGCTGACCCTTTGACACTGTAGAGGAAGTCAACCACTATCTGATGTGTTTTCTGAATATTGGTGTGATGTCTATTGGTGCATGCAGGGGGTAAGTCATCAATGACCACAGAAGAGAAAGAGTCCACTGCAGGACTCTTGTGTAGTACCCTGCTTGAGGAACAAGAGTGACTGAAGCAGCCATCAAACCCAAAAGTCTGAGAATAAATTTTGCTGGGGGTAGCAAGGGTGGTGAAGGACCTTTGAAACTACCTGATGCAGGTATAATACTCTGGATTGTTGAAGTGTGGCTATTTGAGAACTTGTGTCCAGGTGACATCTGATAAACTCTATTTACTCCTTTGGTATAAGCCGATTCATTGCAAGATTGACTGTAAGTCCCAACTATGGGGCAAGGTGGAGCAAGAGGTCCCTACACTGGACTAGTAGATCCTTGGATGCTGCAGTAAAAGGCCAATACTTTAAACATAGGAACACCTGGAACCACTGCAGCCTGAGATGAGCTGCTACCACTGCCACGCATTTAAGTGAATACCCTATGGGCTGTGGTGAGACCAAAGGGCAGTGTTCAGAATTGAAAATGATTGGCTTCTAGTAGGAAACAGAGAAATCTCCCGAACTTCACAGCTATCTTAATATGATAGTAAGCATCCTAGAGATCTATGGAGCACATTCAGTCGTCCTTCCTCAGCAGATGTAGAATAGACTGTACTGTAACCATGTGGAATGTTGTCTGCTTCATGAACTACTCGAGGTGTCACAGGTCCAAGATTGGCCTTAGGTCTCCTGTTTTCTTTAGAACTAAAAATAACCTGTAATAGTCTATGGATCCTGAATGGTCTGGGGAGACTTGCTGGATGACTCCTTTTTCTAGCAGCTTTTTTACTTCTGCTGCTGCAGATACATCGGGTATTCTTTTCTTTTTCTGAGAAGGGGAAATAAGGGTAATATTGTAGCCTCTGGTAATTATCCTCTGCACTCATGAATCTCAGATGATGGCCTGCCAGGCTAGATGGTGCAGGGATAAGCATCCCCCTACTGCTTCCAGAGTGTGCTAGTCAGACAACCATTCAGGAGCACAGGTAGGGTTTCTCAATGAAAGGACCAGGAAAATACTGATTCTGCTGTCTACCTCTGTCTCTCAGACAATATCCGTTACGATTACACCCTTCTCTGCCCCAGGGGGAGGGGGTCTGTCCACAGGAGTGTCTTGGCTAAATCCCTGGGATTTTTGAAACCACAGATTTTCCCCCTTTTGGGTTCCTGGAGAAGGCCCTTTGTGGGTTTTAAAATGAATTCCAATTGAGGTCTGGGTCTTGCCTTCCTGTTCACTCCTGGTAAGCATTTCCTTCACCCTTGGTCTGAACAAGGTCAAACCATCAGATTGGGCATTAATGAAGGACATGCTGAAACCTTCATTGAACTCACACAGGCACATCCAGATTTGCCAGCAAGTAGCAATGGCAGTGCCTGCTGCCCTGGCCATGCCATCAGCTGCATCTGAGAGCAGATGCATGGATATCTTAGATGTAGACTGAAGGGTAGATTACTGGGATTCCACTGATTTTTGGACATCCACAGGTAAATTACCTGAGAAAGACTTAGTCATCTCCTCTGTCAAGTTCCATAGAAAATGTGTCAAATGAGTGAGGTACTTCAGTGCTCTAAGAGTATGTCCATTTCCTGAATCTGTCCAAAGCCATACATTCCCTATTAGGATGACAGATGGATGTGCTCTCTTCCGAGAGCTCCTTCTTTGTGTCTGCCATAACAAATAGGAGTTAAGTATTTACCATAACTTGGTGTCTGTGTTCTCCACTTTCATTCTTCTTCACTGATGGGTTACCGATCCAATCCTCAGATCTGACTCTGCCGTATCTTCCAGACTTTGGATCCTAGTCTTGAGCTCCTCCCCCTTCCCATAATATATCACCCTCTCTCTAACTCCTCAGATTGAGTTTGCAGCATATGTCTGGTGATTTATAAAGACAGGACAAATAACAAAGGAATTAAAACTCAAACCTGAAACTAAAAAAGTTCCCTAAATCCTTCAATATCCTTCTAAATCTATAAGACCAGGCATGGTTCGGAGGGAAGGTGAGGAAGAATGAAAGTGGACAACACAGATACGAAGTTATGGTAAGTACATAACTCCTAAATCTGATGTTGTCCCTCTCATTTCTCCTCACTGATGGGTTAGAGTCCCCAGCTATGTAATTCTAGGGAGGCCCTCAAAGAATGATATGCCAGAGCTCTGTCAAATCAAGGAAAGTCTGGCTTTATAGACAATGCCCAGTTCGCATAGTATTACAAGGGTATGAGTTATAAGGCAAATGACTATAGCAGAGATACCCTCAAAAAAAATCTGCAAGAAGGGTAATGGAGGAAGCCATATATTTGGTGAAAAAGGGATGCAGGAGTACTCTTGAACTAAGAAAGGGACTGCTTCCGCAGACAATGCCCAACTGTAATGCTTCAATGGTAGGAAAACTTGAAGCAAGTGACTTCAGAACCAATCATATTAACAGAAACTGATGAAGTTATCATAGATTTGATAGAAAGGGTTCTAGTATGATAATGCAATTTCAAAACATATATGGAAATAAATCAGCAAGTTACGGTTAAAGGTCTAAAGAAAGATATCCGTCTAAGCCCTCGTGGCTTATGTGCATAACAGGTAAGAATGGATTCCTCCTCATTTGCTGATATTCCCAACTACTGACAAGTTTTTCATTGTGTATTGCGATAGTCCCCTGAGAGAAAATATCCTGAAAGGGCATGAAACGTGAGTAGGAAGCTCATCTCTAGGACACTGTAACATAACTTGGTCTCCAGGGAAGACCCCATGCATTGGACTATCCTTCCTTGAAATGCCCTCCCCCCAAGCCACTCCAGCTGGGGAGCATCCAGGTCAATGTGGAGATTGGGGGGAGGTGAACAGCCTGCCTAGGAACATGTTGTCCGATTGGACCCACTAGCGAAGATGATGTTTGCCGACTGGTTTATAGAAACAGAAAGACACTGGCAGGAGATAAGCCAATGAACAGCCAAAGTCCACTGGAGGATTTGGGATGAAAAATCTTGTGAGAGGGACTAGAATTATGTCAGGAAACAAAGAATAGTGAGCTTGTAAAATCAACCATGCTGAAGGGGAAGGAAGTGACAGCAAGTCCCACACTTGATCTCTTAAGGATGTGATGCGTCAAAGAAGCAAAAATACTATCTGGCTTGTGGTATTCAAAGACAGCCCATGAATTCCAAATTCCATACAGGTGATAGACTCGATTTTACCAGATTTAGAGTAATGCCCAGGGATTTGGAGAGATTAAACAGGTGATCCCCAGTTGTAACAATTGATACCTGGATGGGGCAGTAAGGGAACAGTGGTTCAGATATAAAAACACTTGAAACCTTTATGCCTCAGGTGAGCCACAACTACTGCCATGCATCTGGAAAAACATCCTGGGGGCTGCAGTGAGTCTGAAGGGCACTATGAATTGGTAGCGACTGGCCCCTAGCCAGAAGCACAGATGTCTTCTGGAGCACCTGCTTAATTTGATGTAACAGTGCATGTCCCAAAATTGTGAAGAGTGCCTCCAATCATTCTTGTGCAAAAGCAACAGGATGGACTGAACCATGACCACCCGGAACTTTGGCTTCTCTACATATCAACTGTTCAGATCCAAAACGTGAAACAGGAAAAAATGAATAATAATAATAATAATAATAATCTCTGAGTATTATGCTTTGCCCTCAAGAGTTGTAGCTTAAGTGGTCCAGGTGTCCAGGTGCTGTGAAAAAATGTCCCCCGATTGCCTCCATAGAAGTCAGGCAGACAGAGCTCAAGGAGCATTGATAAGGTCTGGCAGAGAAGTTCCCTGAAGCCCTGGCTCTATGGGACACCTCTGCCTCTGGGGTCAAAGCTCTGATACCTAAGCCTCCTAGGAATGCCCGCAACCTAAAACAGATACACAGATTCAGCAGACGCATCCACAGTCACCAGAGTGCAGTACAGGTGAAAAGTCTAAGTGGGTCTGACTCTGATAAGCCAACACACAGCCCCAACTCTCAAAAGAGACTGATGGTCAAGTGGGAAAGAGGGTAGAGGAAAAACCCAAAGGGTATATTGTAGGCCAATACTGTATTACTTTATTTTTGGGGATCAAACATTGGTCTGCATGGATCTTACATTTATCCTGCAGCCATGGAGGAGTACTGGTCAGGAAGACAGGATCTGTGCCCAAAAATATCTCCAAGGGGTAATTGATATCAACAACCTATTGACACAGTCAGCTTTGGAGGAGGGGCACTTTGGATCCAAAGAAACACATAACTGCTCTATAGCTCCAGATCCAACACATAAATGCTCTATAGCTCCAGATCCAAAAATGTCAGCTCTCCTGGGGGAACCAACCATGGGTGTATGATACGCTCAAGGGATCAGATCCAAAGGTTAAAGGTAGGAACAAAGGTGCCCTCCCTTTGTCTCTTTCATTCTGTCTCTTTAATTTTTTTTTAATATGTTAGACTTACAATTTAACTGCAATAGGTCGGATCTGGGCACACTGGACCCGATAAAGGGTGAACTAAGCTGGGAGGAAAACATCTTTAAAGCCATTGGATCCAATGATCATCTCGGATCCAAAGAAGAAATCACACAGGTCAGGGAGCTTCGGGTCCAAGGAAGCCAGATTTGAGACAAAAGGAACATGGATCTCTGTGTGTACCTGGCTTCCCTTGGATCCAAGTCTTAGGATCCAAAGAAGAGATGGAGAAGAATCAGAAGAGGACTAGGACCAAAATCAGGGGCCAGTATTAAAAAAAATTGCTCTTACCTCTTACAAAGCTGAGGACCCACAATTTTCCAAATAATAAGTACGAAAACATGAGGCAAACTCCGGATACTCTGCAAAGTCTGTGCAGTTGAGAGACATGGCTGCAGAATGCAACAGATAATGAGAACTTTGGGGTGGAGGAGTGCCTCGGATTTGAAGACAAAAACCATACTGCTGCAGAAGATTCAGAAGAGCTGAATCTGGAAATTGCCCAGCCCTCTGTGGACACTAGGCATCCACTGGATCCCAGACTTAGGATCTGAGGAACAGGAGGGAAGGATCCGAAATCCTATTTAAAACTGCTAGAAGGTTTCTTTCTTAGCGGGCTGTTGATTCCCAAAGGAAACCGATAAAATCAAAGGGTTCTCAGATGCAGAAGCCAAAGCACCCGAACCCTGCACCTCCAGCTGACGATACAGCCCACAAACAAAGATTCGTCTCTTCAGCACTCCGAGTTAACCTAGAGGCCTAGGAACTTTGGAACTGAGGACTGGGTCTGAGATCCTCTATTAGTACACTCTAAGTTTCTTCTGGAATGGGGGGGGGGGTTTGGGGAGGTGAGCCCCGAAGAAACAAAGAGCCCTGAAATAGTACAAACCCAAAATTGAGTTCCATATCTTGACAGATGAAGCAGCTCACCAGCAACTTGGCTGTTGAGTCCTGTGAGCTAGTTGAGGACTTAGCAATATTAACAGAACCAGCCTTCTTCCTGGTCTACTGAAACACATTCAAACAACCAGGACCACACAAGCTGCTAGTAGTGTGACATGTCTGAAACTGCATCCTGTATCTGTGAGGCAAAGAGGCCAACCATATGGTAGCCCTGTTCCCCACTGCTACAATCTACAAACTCCCTGCCTTGCAGAAAAAAAGAAGTTATGTACTTACCATAACATTCCATGTGTGTTGTCCATCTCATAGGTTCATAGGGTCATAGGTTGGTACTAGGCTATCGGCTGTAGGGCCTATACAAGCCTAGCCATAACAATTCCCTGGCTATTTCTTCCCACAGTATTTACTTCCCTGGACCCCTGTCTAGCAGGGCGACTGACATGATCCCCGGGGTGAATTTCCTATCTCCCATCCAATCTCGACCTTTATTCTCACTGATGAATCAGCTCCAATCTATCGGATCCATCTCGGCCTTTTACAAAAGCTCAAGGCCTTCGGCAAAGCTTGTGGGCATTCTCCCTTAACCATAATGCAACTTCCTAACTTCCTCAGATCTTGTTTGCCCCTGGCAACTTATACAGAGGTGACTGCTTTATAGATCAATAGACAAAAATTGTTCCTGAGGCTATATAGTCCCATAATATGCAATTAGTGCTACTTGGTCTCTCAGGAGTATAGGCAGGGGGTATGGAGGGTGGGATGTGAGAGTAAAAGTCGATATGGAAAACACACATGGAACAGTATGATAAGTACATAACTTCTTTATGTGATGTTGTCAAACTCGGCTTTATTTTCACTGATGGGACCATGTCCCCAGCAACCTGATTCTTGGGTGGCTCATTGGAGAATATTGCTCAGAACCATAGAACCAAAAAATGCTCTACTCCAAGAGGCCAAATCCACTTTGCAATGAGTAATAAATGTATGAGGCTTTGCCCATGTGGCTGTAGCTCAGATATTATCCAAAGGTAACCTGGCTTGAAAAACTTGCAGAAGTAGCTACCGACCTGGTGGAATGAGCTTTAACAGGGGTAGCAAGAGTTTTGTTAGAGCTGTAGATGAAAGATATACATTGTGAGAGCCATTCAGACAAAGTAACTTTGGACACCAGTAGGCTTTTTCTAATATCAGAACAAGAAATAAATAGCTGATCTGATTTTCTGATTCCTGATGTTCTGTGTAAGTAGAAACGTAATTGTTTATGAACGTCTAGCAGATGCAATGAATATATTATTCCGGAAGTTTGGGAAGAAAACCGGTAACTCGATTGATGTTACTTTCCGACACAACTTTGGGTAGGAATGAGGGGTTGGTTCATAAAGAAACACTGTCCTTATGAAACACTAAATATAGTGGCTTGACAGATAAAGCTTGTAATTCCAAAACTCTCCCTGCTGTAGTAATAGCTACTAAGAAGAGTGTTTTCAAGGAGAGATACTTTAATTCACAGGTAGCAGATGGTTCTAACAGAGGACAGATAATGCTTGATAAAACAAAACTGAGATCCCAAGGTGGTGGTGAGTTTTTGTATAGTGGTCTTATCATTGTAGTTCTTTTCAATAATGCCTTACAAAGTCTGTTTGACATGATCCCAGAACCATTTTCTCCTATATGAAAATTTGAAGTTGCTGGCAAATTAAATCCAATAGTGGCTACAACAGCACCCTCATTAAAAAGTTTTGCCAAAAATTCTAGGATAGAATGGGTGCAGTAAACGGGTCTATATGATTATTGATGACCCATGAAACAAATATTTACCTATGTACAATTTATGTGTAAATGATTTATGGGAAGATAACAATGTATGCTTTATTGGAGATGAAAGGAGGGGAAACCTGGCAATCAGGGGAACTGGAGCAGTCAAGCTGTTAGTTTGAGATTGCCCAGATTGGGATGAAAAATCCCCAATGGGTGAGTCAGAAGGTCCAGAGCAGGGTCCAGAATCCATGGTTCGTCCCGCACATGAAGCCAAATGAAGGGGAACCAAATTTGCCTAGGTCAATAGGGAGCAATCAGGATTACTGTTGTCTCCAACAAACTTGCTTTCTCCAAAAATATGGGAATTAGAGGAATTGGCAGAAAGGCAAAAAGAAATCCTGGGGCCACTCATGAACAAGTGCATCTCTTGATGACTCCCCCACAGGAGGGATCAGGGCAAAATAATTGCTGCATTTGGCATTGGTGGGCGATGCAAAGAGATCATAGCAAGGCTGGCCTCATTTTCAGAAGATCTCTTCTGCAACTTTCTGACTGAGGGACCACTCGTGCAGCCATAAAATATTTCTGCTCAATTTGTCTGCAGTCATGTTGGATTTCCCCAGAATGTGCACTGCAATCAGAAAGTGGTTGGAGAATGTTGGCCCTAAGCTTCTCAACAAAGGGGGGGGGGGGTAAGATCTGGTTCCCCCTGTTTGTTTATGTACCAGACCACAGACAGGTTGTCTGATTGGACTGCTATCGTTCTCAGAGGGAGGCAGTCTTGAAATGCTTGCAACGCCAAAAGCACCACCCTCATCTCCAGGATGTTTATATGCAAATGAGCCTCATGTTGTTGCCAGATGCCTTAAACTGTCTAACCTAGATAATGCCCCACCATCCTATCTGGGAAGCGTCTGTGGTCATCATGGCTTGGGGTTGAGGGGAAATAAAGTGACAGCCCTGAGGTACCAAAGGACAGTAAATCCACCACTGAAGATCCCTTTTGCATGAGTTGATTATTTTGATCTTGTGGGACATAGGAAGTTCTAGAAATGACCATTGTGTTGAAAGTAACCACTGAAGTATTCTCATGAAGAGGCGAGCTAGGGGAATGAGAACTATTAAAACAGTCATTTTTCCCAGTACTTGGAGAACTAGCTTGGCAGAGGCTCATTTCTTTCTGATCAACAGTCTTACATAATGGCGAAGATTGTCTACTCTGTCTTGTGGAAATTTTGCTGTCATAGTAGTTGTGCTTATCTCTGCTCCTATGAAGACCAAGCTCTGACATGGCTCTAAAGCAGATTTTTCATAATTTATGGTAATACCTAGGGAGGAAAAAGAAGTTATGTACTCACCATAACGTTCCATGTGAGCTGTCCATCTCGCCTTCATTTTTTACTTGTGGGTTCGGAACCAATCTTTGGTGTCGACTTGGCCATTTACTAAAGCTCGAGGTCTCTAACTAGCTTGTGGCCTACTCCCTATCCCATAATGCTCCAGTGCATTCCCCAGATCTTCTTTGCTGATATACCAATTTATAATTACATATATGTGTATGTATATATATATATATGTGTGTGTGTGTGTGTGTGTGTGTGTGTGTCTGTATATGTATGTATGTATATATATATATATATATATATATATATATATATATATATATATATATATATATATATATATACACACACATATATGAAGAATCCTGCATTAGTTTATAAGCTAAGAAAAAGGTCAGAGACAATCAGAAACCAATTAATAACCTCTTGATCCTCCAGGAGCTAAAAAGGATGGGGGTAGGAGGGTGGGACGTTAGAATGAAGGCGAGATGGACAACTCGCATGGAGCATTATGGTGAGTACAAAACATCTTTATGTGAAGTTGTCCTATCTCATCTTCATTCTTTACTTGTGGGACAGCATCCCCAGCACTATCTTTCCTTGGCAGCTCAAGGGAGAACATTCTTCAGAACAGTGGACCCAAAGGAAGCCCTGTCTCTGGAGGCCAATTCCACTTTGTAATGAGTAATAAAGGTACAAGGCCTTGCCCAAGTTGCTGTTGCACAAATGGTATCAATCGGTAGTTTAGCATGGAAAGCAGAAGAGGTTGAGATAGCTCTTGTAGAATGAGCTGTTACTTAGTCTGGAAGTTGTTTATCTACTGACTGATAAGTATAAGAGATGCAATCTGACAACCACCTGGAAAGAGTGATTTTTGCCACTGAAGCTCCTTTCTTGGAATCCAAAAAGGATACGAACAACTGATCAGTTTTTCTAAAGCCTTTGTTCTATGTAAATAGAAACGTAATTGTCGATGTACATCAAGTAGGTGTAACATGTATTCTGCCTTATTGCCATTCTTGGGGGAAAATTGTTAAGTCAATAGACTGGTTCAGGTTTGATTCTGAACAAACATTTGATAGAAAGGATGGGTTTGTACGAAGTGAAACTCTGTCATTATGAAACAAGATATACGGAGGTTTAATAGATAATGCTTTTAACTCTGAAACCCCCTGACTGAAGTGATAGCCACTAAGAAAATTGTTTTCCAGGTTAAGAACTTCAAGTGACAGGATAAAGCAGGTTCAAAAGGGGGAAGAATTATCCAGGATAACACAAAATTTAGGTTCCATGGAGGTAGAGGTGGTTTAATGGGTGGTCTTAACAGGTTAGGACCTCTCAAAAAGGCTTTGCACAATCTATGGGATGTAACATTGGGTCCTCCTTCTCCAAAGTGAAATTGCTGCTAACTGTACATGAATAGTAGCTGCAGCTGCTCCCTCATTAACATGTTTTGCTAAAAATTCCAGTTTAGAAGGTAAAGATGCAGAGAATGGGTCAATATAATTCTTTACTGCCCAGGACAAAAATATTTTCCATTTGCTGAGATATAACCTTCCCATAGAAGCTTTGTGAGAAGAAATCAGGATATGCTGTATTGGGGTAGAAAGATCAGGTAGCCTGGCTATGTTTGGAACAGGAGCAGCCAAGCTGTCAATTTGAGGGTCTGGAGAGATGGATGGAGCATTCCTGGTGGATTGGTCAGGTGATCTAGAACTGGGTCCAGTATCCAAGGCTCCTCCTGAAGATGAGGCCTCAAGAAGGGGAACCAAATTTGACGAGGCCAGTACGGGGTTATCAAAATTAAGGTCCTTGCCAATGCGCTGGCTTTCTGAAGAACTCTAGGTATCAGTGGAAAGGGAAGGAAGGCATAAAGGAGACACAAGGGCCAATCGTGTACAAGTGCATCCCTTGGGGATTCAACCGGAAGGGGATTAGGGCAAGGCAGCTGCTGCATTTGGTATTTATGGATGTGGCAAAAAGATCGCAGCAAGGCTGGCCCCATTTCCGGAAGATCCTTTCTGCTATTTCTTGTTTCAGGAACTACTCATAAGGCATGAGAATCACTCTACTGAGGTTGTCTGCTGTCATGCTGGATTTCCCTGGGATATGCATTGCTGTCGGAAAGTGTTGGGAGGAGGATGCCCACTGCCATACTCTCAGGGCCTCTCAACAAAGGGGGTAAAGATCTGGTTCCTCCTTGTTTGTTTATGTACCATACCACTGACTTATTGTCTGTTTGGATCGCAATCATTCCCAGTGGAAGAGAGTCTTGGAATGCTTGCAACGCAAGAAGCAGCGCTCTCATCTCTAAGACACTGATGTGCAAATGGGCCTCGTAATCTTGCCACTTGCCTTGGACTGTTCTTCCCTGATAATGCCCCCCATCCTATCTGGGAAGCATCTGTGGTCACCATGGAGAGCAGTTGTGGAAGAACAAACGGTCGACCTAAAATCACTTGGTTGGAATGAAGCCACCAATGAAGGTCTCTTCTGCAAGATTCCATCAACATGATCTGGTATGACATCGGGAGGTCCTGCATGGACCACGGAGTGAACAGTAGCCATTGTAAGATTCTCAGTATTCTCGCTAAGGGAATTACGTTTATTGCTGCTGCCATTGTACCTAGTAATTTTAGAACCGTCCTTGCTTGGGTCTTCCTCTTGAAAAGAAGGTCTGTGCCCGTAGGTGCTGTACTCTGTCTGGTGGAAGCTTTACTATCATTGTTGTAGTGTTTAAATCTGTGCCTATAAAGATGATATGTTGAGATGACAATAAGGCAGATTTTTTGTAGTTTATTCTGATCCCTAAGCGAGAACATAGTTTCATAGTGGTGTCTCTTGCCTCTGTTACTAGATGCTTGGTGGTGGTGGTCAGGAGCTAGTCATCTAAATATGAAAACACCCGGAATCCCAAACGTCTCAGGTGAGCCGTAAGTACTGCCATACATTTGGTGAACACTCTGGGGGCTGTAGTGAGGCCAAAGGGCAGAGCCCGAAATTGGTAGTGATTGGCTCCCAGCTGAAAGCGCAGATGACTCCTGGATGGCCTGTCCATTTTTATGTGGTAGTACGCATCCTGGAGTTCTATAGAGCACATCCTATTGTCTTTCCCCAGAAAGGTAAGTATTGACTACAGTGTAACCATCTGGAACTTTGTCTTTTTTACAGATTTGTTTAGTCTGCCAAGATCAGTATGGGTCTCCAGTTCCCTGTTTTCTTTGGAACTAAAAAGAACCTTCAGTAAGTCCCGGATCCTATCTGGTCTGCAGAAAGCGGTTGGATGACTCCAGTTGGATGACTCTTTTTTCTAGCAACTTTTTTATTTCCAAGGTTGCTTGTTTCCTGTGACTGGGTGGGACATCCAGAAACGTTTTTATACACGGGGCAGGAAGGGTCAAGGGTATGGAGTAACCTCTGGATATGATGCTTTGTACCCACTTGCCTTTTGTTATTTTTAGCCAGGCTTCTGGTACAAAGATAGTCGACCCCCAACTGTTTCCAGAGAGGGACAGATGGGCCTTCTTTCAGGAGGGCTGAAAGGGCTTACCAAAGAAGGACTCTCTGTTGCCCTGGTTCTGCAGAACCCCTCACTACATGGCCGGCGTCTTCCATTATTGCTTCGCCCTCTGCCCCTGGGGGAAAGGCTCACCACATGTGTCTTGAAAAACTCTCTGGGATTTTCAAAACCACATTTTTCCTCTCTTTTGACCTTTAGGATAAGGTCTAGAAGGTGTGGAAAAATGGAGTCCAAAGGCAGAGAGTGTTTTTCCTTCCAGATCACACCTGGTTAGTGTCTCTTTTACTTCAGGCCCGAAAAAGGACGACCCATCGAAGGGGGCATTAACAAAGGATGGCTTGAAGGATTCCACAAGGTTACACAGACACATCCAGGAATGTCTCCTGAGGGCAATTCCTGAACCCGTTGACCTACTCGCTCCATCAGCCGCATAAGAAACAAGCCTCATGGATGCGTTAACTACTGAATTCAAGGTGGTGAGCTGGGAGGACACTTTGCCTGATACTCCCGCAGCTACTGAACCCTGGAGAGTATCTACAAGCTCCTTCAGGAGATCTCTCTGCAATCTGATGAAATGAGTTAGATAATTTAGGGACCTGAGTGTGAAGGTTGCTGAAGAGAACATGCACTTTCCTTATCTGTCCATCGTATGAGACTCTTTGTTTGGTGGATGGACAGAAGTGGACATTTCAGACAACTCCTTTTTGGTGGATGCCACCACCACCATCGCATCTACCGTGGCACATTTAGTAAGGAAGGACTTATCTTCAGGGGAAGTAATGAACTTGTTTGGCCTCCAGGGGACAGGTTCCACTGTATCTGGAGATTCCCACACCTTTTGACAAACTAACCTCATAAATTCATCAAAAGGCGGAGACACCCAAGTGTTGGAAGAGTGAGACCCAAAAGCCTTCAGGTACACAGACTCCTCATCACAAGGGGTGATGGGCTTCCAGACTCCTCTCTGTTTAAGGATTTCTAGGATGTCTGCAAAGGAGATATCATCACAGGGTGATCTTGGGGACCTGTCTGACTTATTGAGGTCTGTGTCTGATGTGACCAACCCCTCCCGGGAGTCCGGATGCTTCCTCTTACATAATCTCTTACGACGGACCACTTCAGAAGGGGCTTATGGAGAGGTTTTGGAAGAGATGGTTTCATCCAGTGGGGGATCCTGAGGCTTTGGGTCTCCATGCCTGTGTGGAAATGGTTGTGCGGAGACAGACAGCGGTGCTTTCTGGGGAGGAATCACAGTATCTGAGAGTGGAGCTGCTCATGGAGACATCACTCTCCTCATCCTCATTACCTCAAAAGCCGCTCGCCCATGGCCTGAGGAAGCCCACAGCTCCGAAGAACAAGAGGGCCTCCCCGGAGTCAAGACGTTTGGCTCCGAAGCAGATTTAGGAGCCAAGCTGACCTGTGTTGAGGCCCTGAGAGGCAAAGTCAGATCCGACAATTGTCCAATTCAACTATCCCCCGGATCTGACCGGTGAGAGTTGGCTCCTAGACTCCTCGAGCTCAGATGGCACCAAAGAAGTCAGAGCAGAAGTTGGAGGCATAGATCCTGGAACAGGTCTTGGCTCTGATTGTTCCATTACTATCAGTTCCATGCATTCTAGCTCCGAGGCCCTGAAGTGGATCGAAGGAGGAATCGAAAGAGAAGGGACAGGACCACTCAGCTCCAAAGCCCTCTGGGTCAGTTTCGACAATAATTTGTCTAGCGCCTGTGTGCTCAAAAGTCTCTGCACCACACAATCTACATCCTCATCTGACAAACACCTAGAGGACCAAGAAGAGGGGACAGAAGATTTAGACTTCTGAAGTACTGGAGATCTCAAAGTCAGAGATACCGGCTCCAGGACAGGGGACCAGCTCTGACACTGTAATACTACCCTCGGCAAAGGAGGCAGAGAAGCAAAGGTAGAGGGCTTTTTGGATTTCAGATCCGATTAGGTCATTTTGGAGATTTTGGAAGAAGGTCCACAGTGGTCAGAAGATGAAGAGGATCTCTTTGATGTCTTCTCATGCTTAGAATGAGGTGAAGAAGATGTTTTAGCTGCACTCTAACTCTCTTCTAAGCTCTCAGAAAAAGATGCGTTCAATAACCCTCTTAAAATAAGCTTATTTTTCTTTTCAAGGTGAACCCTTGAACTAAACTAATGACATATGGAGCATGACTCCTGCAAATGCACAGCTCCAAGACAATATACACATTCTGTATGGCTGTCCATTAAGGACATTGTTTGGGAGCAGTTAGCACATTTCTTAAAGCCAGAAGGCTTAGACTCTTATGATTGCTTGGACATAGTGTCACCAGCAAAATACAATGCAACAACAGCCAAAGGACTAAAGAAGCTCTAAGTTAAGCAAGCTACCAAAGAAAAACAACTAGAAAATTAACTTTCTGTTTTTTTTTTAAACAAACAACACAGCACACAGGAAAAACACACTAATTATAGAAAAGGTGAGTTGTTCTCTAACTTAAACGAGCAGACTCTGAATGGTATAGTGACAACAAACCTTTTTTTTTTTTTTTAAATACACACCACACACAACTATAATGTCCTCTGACTAAAACGGTCTTGAACATTCTCTAACTTATATGAGTGATTCAATTATAGTTATTCTATATATAAAAAAAAAACAACTTTAAACAAATCAAAAATGTACAACTTTAACACTACCGACCAAAAATCCGGTACACAACTATAAAGTCCTCTAACTGAAAATGGACTTGATCGCTCTCTAACGTAAATGAGTGATGAAGAGACAATTATTCTGTACAGGACAAACACAGAAACTTTTAATGCTACCGCAAAAAAACAGGATGGGATGAAAAGTGGGCCTAGTGGTAAAAACAACAGCCCAAAGAGAAAAACAGCAAAAAAACAAACAGTATAACTAAAAAAAAAATCAAGATTAACTATTTAAACTATTAACTATTAAGCTATTAGACTATTAAACTATCAAACTATGTAGAAAAAAGGGAATTTTTACTTGAGATAACAACAATCACAAAAGTAACTTAGTCAGAGCCAGTTGAAAACACTCAATCTGTTTAGCGGCAAATGAGATCTGGGGAATGCACTGGAGCATTATGGGATAGGGAGTAAGCCACGATCTAGTTGGAGACCTCGAGCTTTAGTAAATAGCCGAGTCGGAACTGAGGATCGGTTCCGAACCTACAATTAAAGAATGAAGGCGAGACAGGACAACTTCACATCAATGTTGTAAAGTGTAGTCCCTGGCTTATAGCAGGACATGCCTGATTGGGGCAGTTATGAGCCAGTCGTCCAGATAAGGAAACACCTGGAAACACCTGGAAACCCTGGCCTCCTGAGTGAGCCGCTACTATGGCCATGCATTTGGTGAACAGTCTGTAGTGAGACCAAAGGGTAGAGCTTGAAACTGGAAGTGACAGGCTCCTAGCCAGAAGTGCAAGTGCCTTCTGGATCGCCTTTCCATTCGTATATGGTAGTACGCATCCTGAAAGTCTACAGAGCACATCCAATTGTCTTCTACCAAGAATGAAAGTATCGACTGCAGTGTTACCATCCAGAACATGGTCTTTTTCACAGATCTGTTCACATTGCTGAGATCCAAGATGGGTCTCCAGTCCCCTGTTTTCTTTGGAACTAAAAAGAATCTTGAGTAAGTTCCAGATCTTCTCTGGTCTGCAGGGACTTCTTGGATGACTCTTTTTCTTAGCAACTTTTGAATTTCTAATGTTGCTTGTTCCTTCTGACTGGGTGGACTGTCTGGAACTGTTTGCAGGAGTGGGGAAAGAGAAGGGAGTAATATATCCCCCTAGATATTATGCCCTGCACCCATTTGTCATTTATTATCTTTTGCCAGTTTCCTGGTGCAGAGACACCCCCCCCCCCATCTGCCTCCAGAGGCGAGCAATTGGGCACCCCTTCAGGAGTGCTGAAAGGGCTGACCAAAGAAAGATTCTCTGGAGCACTGATTCTGTGGACCTTCTCTGCCATGAGGACAGTGTCTTCTGTTATTGTTCCCCCCTCTGCCTCTAGGGGAACTTTCACCTTGTGTGCCCAGGAAAGACCTTTGTGATTTTCTGAACCACATCTTCCCACTACCTCTCTGACCTTTGGGAAAGGGTCTGGTAGGTGTGGAAAAACTTACTCCAATGGCAGGCAAGGTCTTGCCTTTCTGTTCACACTTGGTAAGAGTTTCTTTTACTTTAGGCCCAAAATGAGAAGAGCCATCAAAAGGGGCATTAATGAAGGAAGACTTGAAGGATTCTGCAAAGTCAAAGAGGCACATCCAGGCCTGCTACTGAGAGAGATACCTGAACCCGCAGCCCTACTGATTCCATCTGCTACATAAGATAAAGATATGAGTCTCATGGAAGAGTTTATGATTGAATTCAGGGTAGTGGAGCTGAGCAGTGACTTTATCTACCACCGCATCAGCTACAACTCCTTGGAGTGAATCAGAAAGTTCCTTCAGGAGATCACTCTATTATCTGGTAAAGTAGGTCAAGTAGTTCCGCTACCATAAAGCAAAGGTTGCTGATGAAAAGACGCACTTCCCATATCTGTTCATGGTACTGGAATCCTTATTCAAAGAATAGATAGAAGAAATGGTCTCAGATATTTCCTTTTTATTGGCCACTGCCACGACCATGGCATCAACTACTACACCTTTAGTGAAGAATGGCTTATCCTTGGGGGCAGTAATGTACTTATTTGGCTTCCTAGGAGTTGGTTCTATGGAATCTGGGGTCTCCCAAGCCTTCTGAGAGATTAACTCAGTAAGCTCATCGGAAGCAGGGGTCACCCAAGAAGTTGAGGGCAAGACCCAAAAGCCTTCAGGTATTCTGACTCCTCAGTTGAAAGGGATGTGTATTGGCAGTCATCTCTCTACTTTAAAATTTCCAGGATGTCTCCAAAGAGACATCTTTAGGAGGTGACCGAGGAGACCTTTTTGCCTCATCGAGGTCAGTATCAGATGTGATCAACTCTTCTAGGGAGTAAAGATGCTTCCTCTTGCAGGTCCTCTTCCAAGGGACCTCCTCAGTAGGATAGTCTGAGAAAGTTTCAGAAGGGAGGGGGTCCCCTGTTGGACGTCCTGAGGCCTGGGGTCTCTGCGGTCCTGTGTAGAGGGTATGTGAAAAGATAAAGACACCTGCGCAGAACTGGGAGGAAGATCTGAGATGGACTGTGCCTTAGACTGGGACGTAATCAAAACCCTCCTTACGACCTCAAGAACAGTCTATACCTGCTCAGAAGAACACACTGGATCTGACAAAAGGGTTGTTGGGGCCAAAGGAATCTCCAGCACAGGAGACAAAAGCTCCAAAGCAGAGGTAGGAGCTGAACTCACCCACACCAAAGCCCCCAGAGGCAGGGTCTGATCTGGAGAGATCCGAACCCGCTCTGCAGACCTGACCGGAGAGTGTCGGCTCCTAGAGGTCTCCTGCTCTGACTGGGTGGAAATGCTCGCGGGAGACATTGGATCGGAGGAATCTATGGGTCCTGGATCTGAAACAGACATAAGTTGGACATCGGAATCTTCTGGCTCAAAACCAAGGGACAGATCAGAGGAGGAGCAGATGCCAAAGAGGAGGACTCCGTCTGATCCAATTCCTTTGGGTTTGGATCCGATAACAACTTGGCCAAGGCTGGTGTCTTTACCAGGCTCTGCACTATCCTATCCACATCTTTGAAAAGGAGATGGGAGCCAAGAAGGTATAGGTTCCAATGAAGGAGAACAACTCTGATATCTAAATTCAGTGGGAGTAAAAGAGGTTGGAGCCAAGGGTTCCAGCTGCCCCATACAAACTCTTGGATCCAGTGAAAAATGTCTGTTCTGAGGGTTCTGTTGGAGCAGACAGTCTAGGAGCTTTTTGCTTCAGCTCAGAGGAAGACTTCGGTTCTGAAGAGGAACGTTTCAGTGATTTGTCAGATTTTGTTCATTCATCAGATTTGGAGGACTCAGTAGAAATAGCCTCAGAGAAAGAGTTTTTCAGCAGTCTCTTAAGTTTATTTTTGCGCTCCATTAGAGCTCATTGGTTAAAGCCATGGCATATGGAGCAAGACTCTTGGAGATGAAGAGGCCCCAACCAAAACACATATAACGTTTGTAAATTTCTTAGAAGCATCTTCTTCCCACACTGTTCACATTTCTTAAAACCAACATGTTTTCCTTCTGGATTTTGAGACATATATATCAAATAACACACACACACACACATTCAGACAGACACTCACTCCAAATAAAGTCCTCTAAATTAAACAGACTGAAAGGCTGTAAAATTAAACAAACGTAAATAAATATCATTTAACTTAAACAGACGTTAAAGAGAGGCAAAGGAAATCAACACTCACTCTCTACAACAAAAAATTGGGTATGGATATACAAAAAAGGTAGAACAATTATATTATACTAACTAACAAAACAAAAGGTTTAAATTTAAGTGATGTAAATAATAAAAGAAAGCACTCAACCCAAAGCTTGCTTAGGAACCACGTCTTTCGCAGAGTGGAAAACAATGCCTGCCTGTACCAGAAGGAAGTCACCTCAATGATCTTGCAGAATTCCTTTTGAATCTTTAGAAATATCCTGGATATTAATGGAAACGGAGGAAAAGCATATAGGAGCATTCCTGTCCAAGGAAAAGAAAGGACATCTGTCTTCCAGGCCTTCTTGCATGGAGTCCTGGAACAGAATCTTGTTAGTTGATTGTTCAGAGAAGAGGCAAAGAGGTCTATTTGAGGAACTCCCCACAGATAGGTCAAATCTTGGAAGACACCCTGATGTAGTTTCCATTTGTGAGAGTCTGCCCTTGACCTGCTCGCTTGTCTGCCAGACAATTTGCTCTGACAGAATGTAGGATGCCAGAAGATTGAGATTGTGCTGCAGAGATATATCTCAATCCAACATGGCTAGTCTGCAAAGGAGGTAAGACTTATTTTCCCTTGCTTGTTAATGTACCACATGACTGTGATATTGTCTGCAACCAAAGATGGTTCAGAGACTGGAGTGCCTTGATCAGGGCAAGCACCTCCTTGATACTTATGTGTTTGCAGCTGCCTTTGGTGTTCCATACCCTCTGCACTTTTATCCCTCCTAAAAATGCTCCCCAAAAAAGTCTTATTAATTTGTGGTGACTGACTGCTTTGGAAGAGGGAGGAAGAATGGGAGACCTGCTGATGATATCTGTTGTCTCCACTAAATGATTTCTCTTTTGATAAACCCCAGCACTGGGATTTGAAAAGATAAATGGTGTTGGTGCTGGAACCAAAGTGATTTCAGATAACACTATGTCTTTCTTATGTGAAGACGTCTTGCCAGGGATTTCTTGAGAATCATAGATTCTGTAAGACCCAAACTCCCAAGGTATTCCCTCACTGTGACTGAAGTCTAAGTGGAAAATCTTAGAAATAGATCTACGTATAGATCTATTTCTTCCTGTGATAGAAATGCTCTTTGAACTGAGGTGTCTAGTTGACATTGCAGTAAAACAATCTTGTGTGAAGGAGTCAAGAAAGATGTTTGAACGTTCTCTTTGAAAACCCAGATTGTGTAAGATATCTCTTACCCAAGACAGAGATTCCTGACACTTGGAAAAAAACTATGCAAAGATAAGCAAGTTGTCTAAATATGGAAAAATGCAGATACCTTGTACCATGCAATGATCTATAACTAGAGCTAGACACTTTGTGAACATTCTTGGTGCAGTAGACAGTCCAAGGAGTAAGGCAGAGAAAGTACAGTTCTGTAAAATCTTTCCATAACAGCAGATGTCCTTCTTTTCACTGTTACAGGTGCCGTATGTCTCACATATGCTCCCTGCGTAAGGTGCAGGACATAAAGGTGATGTACATGCGCACACACACTTCAGACTTGAAAAGCCCCAGGAGGAACAGAATATCCCTAAAGACCAGGAGTAACACATGCATCCAAAAGGTGAAAACATAGAAGAATGCCTCAGCTAGAAGGGCAAGAAGAACATGCAAAAGTACAGGGGACAGGGAGGAGGAAGCAAATACTGTGACAGTGAAGAGGACATCTACTGTTATACTATGAGTTTACATAACTGTACTATGTCATTCCATATCACTGTTACAGTAGTGCTTACTTAAGTGAGAATACAAAAACTCAAAACGAAACCTGGGATGAGTCTGCCACCAAAGAACCCTCAAGAAATCCATGCAGGGTAGCCCTGGCAAAGCCAGCTCTAGCCCTGGAAATAACATCTAACTTATAATGCTTAGTGAAGCTATGGACAGAAGACCAAGTCGCAGCCTAAAGGATGGAAGTGGTATCCATCCCCTTGAAAAAACTACCTGAGGAAGCAACAGCTCTACCAGAGTGAGCCTTTACTGAAGAGGAAAGACATTTGCAATAAAAAGAATAGCAAAAGGAAATGGCTTTAGAAATCCAGGAAGAGATGGTCTGCTTAGAAACTGTTAAAGCCAAAGACCTAGGATAACAAGAAACAAAAAGCTGCTCAGATTTGCCAATAATTTTAGGTTTATCTAAATAATATCTGAGCTGTCTTTGCAAGTCCAAGGTATGAAGAACCTTCTCAGTGGCAGACTGCAGAGAAGGAAAAAAGAAGACAAATGAATAGACTGATTAAGGGACAATTCACTGACCACCTTGGGCATAAAAGATGGATTAGTACTAACAAAACCCTGTCGCTATGGAAAACTAAGAAAGGGAGAACAGCCATGACAGCCTGAAGTTCAGAAACCTTTCTGGTCAAAGTAAGGGCCAAAAGGAAAACAGTTTTCCAAATACAATGTTGTAAGAGAGCCGAACCAGCAGGCTCAAAAGGAGCCTGAGTCAATTTTTCAAAAAACAAAACTGAGGACCCAGGAAGGCGGAACAGGTTTCCTGGGAGGATTGACATGAAGGACGCCTTTAAGAAACTGTTTGACCTCAAATACAGAGGCCAGAGGAAGAATCAAAGGCAAACAAGCAGAAATTGCTGACAGGTGAGCGTTAAATAAAGAATATACCAATCCCGCATGGAGAAGATGACACAAATAGGAGGGGACCAGAGGAACCTCTGCAGACAGAGGATCCTGATGGCAAGAGAAACAACAGACAGAAAATCTCTTCCATTTGGAGAAATATGATTTCCTGGTAGTGGGCTTCCTGGCCTCCTGCAGACACTGAATTACATCCTCATAGAAAAGGTGCCTAAAAGGGATCAAAACACCTCGGTTGAAGAGTGGACAAGTGATGATGGATAACAGATCCCTTGTATTATGTGAGAAAATCCACCTGGTGAAGTAACTTGTGGTAATTGCCCTGGTCAGGTGAGAAAGAAGGAGGAACCAATGTTGTCTGGGCCAAAAGAGAGTCACCAACAAGATTTTGGTTGAGCCCTGCCTGATTTTGTGCAAGACTCATGGAAGCAGGGAGAGGGGAGAAAAGGCATACAAAAACATCCCCTTCCAAAGAAAAGATAGGGCATCTACTTTCCAAGTCAGATGACTTGGGACTCAGGAACAGAAAAGAGTAAGCTGTCTGTTCAGAGGGGAGGCAAAAAGATCTACTTGAGGAATACCCCACCAATGGACAATGTCTGAGAACACATATCAATGAAGCATCCATTTGTAAGCTTGTGTGCTGGACCAGCTCAAAGAGTCTGCCACCAGATTTTGCTTTGAGGGAATGTAGACAGCCTCAAGGGTCACTTGATACTGGACAGATAGATCCCAGACCAGAACAATGAGTCTGTTAAAGAGGAAGGACCTTGTACCCCCTTGTTTGCTGATATATAAATCACTATGGTATTGTCTATGAAAACTGTGAGGGACCCGGGATGAAAGAGGGTATGAAAAGCTTGAAGAGCTAAAGATTAAGCCTTCACCTCCTTGATACTGATGTGGTCCAACCTCTGATGAAGAGGCTAGAGACCCTGAACCTTGAGAGTGCAGAAGGAAGCTCCCCACCCCTTGTCTGAGGCATCTGTAAAGAGTTCTTGAGTCGGGACTGGAAAGGAAGCCCTGGGTTGAGAGAAAGTTAATGAATTCACCACTGAAGCTTGAGCTTGAGACAAGGAAGGAAGAGCACTAAGAAGTCCACAATGTGACAATGTTGAAGCCACACTGACTGGAGATACCACTGATGCTTTATCATATGCAGCATGGCCACAGGCAGCATGGGAATGGTGGAAGCCATAAACCCAAGGACCCAGAGAAAGTTTCTGGCCATGACTGAATCCAAAGATAGAAAAAAATGAAAAAAGGCAATCGGAGACAGGGTCTTGGGGGCAGGCAGAGATGTCAGCATGGGGAAGGTCTGGATTTTTCAAACAAGGAAAACATAATCATAAGGAGCCAAGACTGATTTTTGAAGGTTTATGTGAACCCTAGAGTCTGCAGCAGAAAAACTACAAACTAGAGATCCTGAAGCACAGCCTTGGGGGGCAGATCACCCATATAAGGAAAGATCTGAACCTGTCTCATCCTGCAAAATGCAATAACAAGAGAGAGGCATTTGGTGAATATCCTTGGGACAGTAGAAAGGCCAAAGGGCAAACCAGAGAACTGAAAATGCAAGGAAGAAACAGAGAAACACAAACATTTCCTCAAAAAAGGGGATGGATTGGGATATGAAGGTAGGCATTCTTGATATCCAGACAAACCAGAAAGGCCTGGGGAAGAAGAGGAAATAAAGTTTGAAAAGAAAACATCCAAAAAGAGTGGACCTTGAAAAAGGTGTTGAAGTGAGAAATGTCCAGAACTGGTCTCCAGGTTCCTTCTTTCCTTTCAACAAACATTCTGGAATAAAAACCCCTCCCTTCCTGGGTGGTGAGTACAGCCTGAATAGTGCCATGGACCAATACAGAATGAATCACCATTGGAAAGAGAGGAAGCTGTTCTCGGGGAGGTTGAGGGATGACCAGAAAGGGAGAAAGAGATTTCCAAACCATGAAATACCCCTGGCAGATGATGGGCAGAACCCAAGAGTTTGCTGTCATCCTTAACCAATTTGGAAGGTACTGGGAAAGACAAAAGAACAATGGAACCTGGCCAAGGAAAAGGGAAACAAATTATCAAATGGAACTTGGCTTGTCCTGAAAAGGGGAGGTTTATGGGAAATGGGGGTCTGAGTAGACTTAACAGGAGGCACACGTCTAGAACCCTTTTTACCTATGGGGAGAGGGCAAGACTGTGAACAAAAATGTAGATTTGTATGGTAAATTCCTCTGAAACCTTGGAATAGGAGAAACAAAATATGTTTCAACTCTTGCATGGCTTTGCCCTTATCCTAGAGAGATTTAAAAAGTTCAGCAGCAGCAGAACCAAAATGATTTTTATTACCCAATGTAGCATCCAATAACTTGGTCTTTATGTCATCAGGCAAAGCCTGAAGTCAAAGCCAAGAGAAATGCTTTATAACAGAACCAAATGCAGGAGCCCCGGAAGAAGCATCAGCTGTATCATAACTGCATTTAAATGAGGGACAGGCAACTTGTGAGGTAGAACCCAACAAGGAAAGGGCCACAGTCTTCCCCTCATATTCAGGAAGATCAGGAATCACCTGAGAAACTTGAGAAAGGAAGGCTAAAACATACCTGGTCATATGAGTCTGGTCGTTAATACCCCTAAAAAACAGGGTAGCAGCGGTGTAAACCTTTCTTCCCAACCTTCCCATGGTCCTATTATCCTTATCTGAAAGAAGCAGCTTGGTAGACAGCAACAGCTTTGAGGATTTGTCAGAAGAGACAGACACTACAAAAGGATCAGCAGAAGGGCAGTTATACAGAAATGTATAATCATCTGGCACCTTGTAAAATCTGTCAGTTTTTTAGGAGCTGGGACTAAGAATCAGGGGCTAACAGAAGCTGCTGAAAAGGTATCCAGGAGGACAGCCAGAACTGGAGGAACAGCCGAAGGCTTAGGAGACTCCATCTGGAGGAACTCATAATACCTCTTCTGGATATAAGAAACGTGAGAACAATCCCACTTAATGAATTCCATCATACAGGGAACAGTGCCCCCAAAGGAGAGCTCCTCTAAAAGGGAATCTGGACAAATAGAATCCTCTTCCTCTGAACCACAGTCCTAGGGGGAAGACATATGAGAAGTGTAGGTTAATAACTCTTCCCCAGAATCCTGACCCACATCAGAGGAATCCAGCTCCCCTAGGTCTTTTAAGAGGAGTGGAAGACCAGGGAGTGGCAAGAACAGAGACCCCTTGAGGTGGCTTTAAAGTCACTGAAGTGTTAAACACCCCTGAGACTAAAATCCTGCCATTCTCATTGGGGATCCTTAACTGCAGGGGAAATATGCTTGGTTTTCTGCTTTTTTTTCTGTCGAACGTCCACACAAAAAACCCTGGGATGGTCAGACCCTTGTCGACACTTAATAAGTGTAGTAGGGATCTCCACCTTCACTAAGATCTGAAGAATCCCGCTTGGTCCCTCAGAAATAATCAGCCAAGGTTCCCCCTCAATGTCTGGCTCAGCTGTCTAGAAAGCCTCCAAGGATGTGTGAGAAGTAAGATCCATGCCAGCCTCCAACAAGATCATGGCAGAGGAATCTGAAGCAATGACCAGATGATCCTCAGGGCTTTCACTAGCCTCAAGAGAGACATCTGGGGTAGCCTAGACAGCAGCTGTATCAGACCTGAGTTTTTTGGCCTTTTTACTTGGCCATCGGCTGACCCTCAGAACTGGAAGACTTCACCATAGCACTCTCAGGCAACAGCTTAAGACGTTGGTTTTCAAGGTAAATAGACAAGGAGGAGAGGCGACTATGTAGGGTCTTGGAGACAAACTCTTGGCAGACAGAACACTGCTTATGGTCGTGGGAAGCACCCAGACAGAAGCGACACTGGCCATGATGATCTTTATGGGGAATCTGCCTCCCACACTGACATTTTCTCTTTCTGGATGACATGAAACCAACAACACTAAAAATATAACAGAAAATTAAGGAAGAACCCCAACATGGCACTTATCTGAAAAACTGCTCAGTAACCAGCACAGACGAAAGGTGTTCAGACTGACATTTAATGATGGCATTCGGACTAGCAGCAAAGAAGGTCTGAAGTGTGTGCATCGTACATCACCTTTATACCATACACTTTGTGTGAGGAGCATATCTGTAATGTACGGCACCTGTAGAAACTAAAGGCTTTGGTATACTGGCCGGACAAGGGGTTTTCATTTACAGGAGATCCCTTACATAAGGAATACTGCAACAGTGATATGGAAGGACATCTGATAATGGCACATGAAATCTTAAGAAACATCTAAAGTCTGGATGAATAATGATAAACACCTTATACGTCTACTGTTACCAGGAAACTAGAAAGAGGAAGAAGAAGTAACAGGTTGTGAAGTGACATCATTTTGAATTTGGGCGCAATCACAAATAGGTTTAAGAAAGCAAGAAAGAGCCAAAGCTGGTCTTGAAGTATTTTCTTTGTTTAGTACAAGGAACATCCTAGAATAAAAACCCTATATGGGAAAGAGGAACTGGTTCTATCACTCCTTGGATTAGAATGTGATGAAGAACTGGTCGAAATAAAATAGTCCGATCTGGAGGGTGAGGAATGACCCCCTGGAAAGGAGCAATTTCCTCCTACTGCCATCTGTAACCTTGAATGATTTTCTGAGCCCATTTGCCTGAAACTATCTATTCCCAAAGAGAAAAAAGAAGATTCAGACTTTCTGGAAGAAAAAAGGGGCCAGGGTGGGAGAGGGTCACAAGGTCTCACAAACAGTCATTCAGATCTGTTGGACTGTCCTTGATTTTTTGATGTTCAAGACATTTTTGGAAGCCCCCCTCCCCCTTGCCATTTCTTCTTAAACACCTGTTTACCTGTATTTTGTTGAGACTATTTATTCTGCTTATTGCCAAAACTGGATGAGGAGATAGAAAATTCCTAGGAGAATAAAAAGGAGGGCTGAAAAATCTTAGAGATTGCTTGGATCAGCTTGCTCCTTTGCATGACACTTTTTGATCACTTTTGCAGCAGAGGGGCCATACACAAAATCTCTACCCAAGGGTGAATTTAAAATCTAATTTTTAATATCATCGGGGGGGGGGGGCATCTGAGAATGCAGCTAAGCAAACCTCCTCAAAACAGTACTAGTGGCCATAGCTATAGAAGAAGCCAGCTTGGGCTCATTAAGGGCCGATCTTGTCTCCTGAACCTGAATTACTTCTTCGAATCAGTCTTAGGAGCTGTGGACGAGGGTAAGGTGGTCCACACAGCCTATCTGGACCTTGCCAAGGCCTTCAACACCATCCCCCATTCTGGAATCACAGATCAACTTACTAAGCTGGGCATAAATCCCTATGTCACTCGATGGGTTGCCAACTGGCTTACTGACAGAACCCAGACTGTAAAAGTAGCCGAGTCCAAATCCAGCTCCAGACAAGTGACAAGTGGAGTACCTCAGGGTTCAGTCCTGGGACCGCTCTTGTTTGGCATCTACTTCTCTGAAGTACAGGCCAACACTAAGGGACTCTGGCTAACAAAGTCTGTAGATGACTGCAAACTGGGAGCCATTATTGAAACCCCAGATAATGTGGATATTCTACAAAAGGGCCTTACAGAAACAGATGCTTGGTGCCAGAGCCATGGGTGCAAGCTTAATGCCAAGAAATGTATAGTTATCCTTTGGGAAAAAACATGTACCCATGAATTACCACATAGGTGGCAGTACATTAAACACAGAATGTGTGATGAGAGACTTGGGGACACATGTGGACAGTGGTCTCACCTTCGATAACCACATCGCCACAACAGTCAGAAAATCCTTCTATGTGTCACACCTCATCACTAAGGGCTTTTCATCCAGAAAAATGGAGGTCATTGTCCCACTGTACTCATCCCTCATTAGACCCATTATAGAGTACAACACCTCATTTGGTATGTACCTTACAAGACATCTGCAACAACTGGAAAGGCCGAAGAAATACCTCACTGAAAGAATCACAGGCTAAAGCAGATGCCCTATGCTGACCGTCTAAAAAAACTCCAGCTATACTCTGTGGCATATCGTCTGCTCAGAGGTGATCTCTGCTTAACATACAAGGCCATGTCAAACCCTGAGCTGTTGGACATGCTCCACTTAAAGAAATCCCAATCCCTCAGAGCCACAAGCTCCAGGGATCTAAACCTTGTCATCACAATGAACAAAACATGCTGGAGGGATAGATTCCTGACCAAGAGACTCCCCATACTCTGGAATAGACTGTCCATACATGTCAAGCAGAGCGCATCCTTAGCCCTCTTCAAAAGGAACCTTGACGATTGGATGGGAGATAGGAAATTCACCCCGGGGATCACATCCATCGCCCTGCTAGACAGGGGTTCAGGGAAGTAAATATTGTGGAAAGGAATATCTGGGGGAATTGTTTGGCTAGGCTTGTAAAGGCCTAGGGTCAATAGCCTAGTACCAACCTATGAAACTATAAACAGAGTAATATACACACTGTAAACAATGAGTAGTGACCCGTACAATAGAAGAAACTAAGTTATTTAAAGCAATTTTTTCCTCACAAGAAGAAACACTAGATAATACATTTCTTACATTTTCACACTTAATCAGAACAAACTTTAACATATGAGTCTGACAATTCAAAATTGAAAAATCAAGTTGCAGAAGTATACACCCTGCCCATACACAGCAATATTTTCCCATTCTTATCAGAAAGTGTAGAATTTGAACTGACTAGGTGGTTAGCAGCCATGGGATCAACTAGAGCTATTGCTGCAGGGTTAGGTTTGGGAATGGTGGTTGCAAATTTAAAAGACCGAAGAACTTCGTACATTCTGTCTTTTTAGGGACAGCTGGCTAACAATCAGGAAAACTGCAGGCAGTGATACACACATCATCTAAAGCAGACAGAAAAGGAGTAACGAATGCAGGTTCTCTAAAATCCTTCTGTAAAAACCCTTATTTTTTGAGAAACTGAGAAGCCTCAGTGTTCTCCCACTGAAAACACTGGCACAATGTAGCAACAGTCTCATAGAAAGAGACCCTGCTCATGGAGAATCAAAAAGTGAACTCTCCACTGAGTCTGAATCAGAAATCTTTGGGGAGAAAAATGCATTCATCCCTGCATATTCCTGTTCAGATTCAGAATTTTGGATCTCTTCAGGAAAAGATGTATCACTCTTTATTTTAACAGAAACCACTTTACAAGAAGGATCAATAGCCTGAATTAAACCCTAAGACAGACCCCGTAAGCTACTCATATCTAAAGAAATTTGAGAAGGGGCAGATACATTATTGGTTTTCTGTTTCTTTCTGACAGGAAAAATGGGGCCCCCCATGTTACTAATGCCAGCAGCAGCTTCCCCAGGGATGGGTACAGCATTCTGATACAACAGGGAAACCCTCCCTGTTCCCTCTCCCAGAACCAGATAGAGTGGCTCTTGCCCACTGAGAGGACCCTAACAGCTGTAAAGGACATGGCTAACCCCAGTCCATAGTGGCTCCAGGTGTTACAACAGAGGAATCCAGGGTAAAAGATGAGTGGTCTGAGGTTCAACAAATGGCTACATCAGAGTCACCCACCTGCGGCTGAGGCAAATTTCTAGCCTGCTGTGGTGACAAGACTGTTTGCTTATTTGTTTTTCTTTTTGTGGCTGTAAGAAGGACCAATCATGGGGCCAGTAGTCTGTTCCATGGTTAAGGTGAAAATGGTGCCTCTTTCCCCAGGGAAGAAAAGTAGCAAACAATGGTAACACCACCAGTCGACAAAAGTTACTTTTTGACAGCAAAACTCCGTAAAAAGTACTTTAAAACAACATGACATCTCCACAAATGGAAAATAAATACAATTTCTTCACAGAAAAAAATGTTTTCATTTTTGTGACAATAAAAATGAGCTCTAGATTAAAAGTACATTACAGTCCGATGACAGTTCGTTAAACCACAACACTCCTAGCATTAAAATAACTTTACTGAAGAGGAAAGTGATAAAACAGCAACACAAAAAAGAAAATGGAAGTTTTTCTCCCCAAAGGGAACTTATCTGCCCAGCATAGGAACAGTACAAACTGACTGTCGATCCTCAAAAGCCTCAGAGAAGCATATTCTTTGGCAGCAGTTATGCTCTAATGAACGTTGCACTCAAACTTGTCTTTTAGCATGCCGGCTGTTATATCCTTAGCAGGATATAAAACGTTTAGCAAAGGCTACTGAAGCAGTGGTCAACATGATGAACATCTGACGGAATAATGGGTAGGGGAGGAGTCAGAGTCCTGGATCCAAGTTTCTAAAAGCAACAAGATCAGATATGGTTGGATCCCATAATTCCTAAGGTTGAACTGGGTAAAAAGAGATAATATAGGATCCTTACATATTTTCGTAAGCCTGTGGCTATGGAAATATGGTAGTAAGCATCTTTTAAGTCTAGTGTTATCATGACAATCTTGGGAGGAATGACGGGTAACAAATTCTGTATGGTCAACATTTTAAATTTTGGTACTTTCACATACAGGTTTAGAAAGGAAAGATCTGGTCGCTAAAAGGCCTCCTTCTTTGGTACCAGAAGCATTCTGGAATAGAAGCCTTTATTCTTTTCATTTAAGAGCAGTGTTTCTATGAACCTTTGGGTGTTTAGGGGTTGAAGACCCAGAGAAAAATATTTTGTTTGATTCAGAGGGTGAGAATGAATTCCTTTGAAAGGAGGTTTGTATCCAGTGATATCTGTAACCTACTATCACCACTTTTAACACCTAAGAGTCTGAGAAAATCTTTTGGCAAAGGGCAATGTTGAGGACCAGTTTATGGGACAGATATGTAGAGATACTTGCTGGAGGGAAATGAGGAAGGAGTAAGGAATGCTATCATAGTCATTCTGTACTGTCTGTCCCTTTTTTTGAAATGATCCGTTTCTTCTTGTTATTTCTTTCTAGCCATCTCTTTTTTTGCACCTTGCTTGCCACAAAAAGATTAGTTTTACTTGTTTGGTTTCTTCAACAAAAAAGAAGGCCTATACAATTTGTATTGTGGGGCATGACAAATCTTACAAACTCCATGTATCAATTTCCCTCCTTCATCATATTGTTTGAAAACTTAGGCAGCAGATGAGCCAAACAATACCTCCTTGTTTAAGGCAGAATCTAAGATTTCAGACTTCATCTGTCCGGCAAACTTTTGTTCATGTACCCAAGCATATTTTCTTAAATTAGCAACAGGACCGGATCATGCTCAAATGGGGTCCTAGGCAGGGGAATGGACCAGGGCATTGACCCCTCCCACAGAGTTTTTCTGGTATGCCATTACTTGTCTCTTTCCTCCCCAGCTGCCATAAACACTGCTTAAAACTGTCAGTGTGCATACTATTTTTTTCTTTACTTTTGAAATGAAGGCAGAGATATTGAGTTAATTTAGAACTTTTAAATTAAATATTCGTTGTTGACCAGGTTAGCACCTACCATTAACACACACAGATAGGGCCTTGGTTCAAAATCTCATCCAAAGGACGACACACACTCCACATGTCAAAAATTAAATGCTGTGGCAGCCAACACCCCCCCCCCCCCCCCCGCCGGAGACAAGAGGTAATTGCCTAGGTTGTCTATTGCTGGATATCACTCTGTGTATCAGTAGCAGAGGCCCTAGACATATTATTTGAACAATTATCTACACTCTTCAAAGCATGTTTAGATCACCGCCATATAACAAAGCATACATTTCTAAGTCAAAATGTAAGAGAAAAACATTCTAACATTCTTTAACCAGTTCAGTATCTTTCCTTGCTTATTAGCAGGCAAGGGACTGATGTTCAATACCAATCTGTTCCCAGCAGGGTCTAATAACACGTATTCTCATCTGCTTTTTTTAGGACTGATAGCTGGGTATCAGGATGCTTAGAGGCAGCATTCAACACATCCTTCGAGGCTGGTAAAATAGGAGGAATGGGTTAGGAATGAGGAATATCCATTTGTAAGAAATCATAATACTTTCTCATTTCAGGAGGAACTTCAGTCTATTCCCATAAAAATACATCTTTCATTCTGGCTATGGTCTAATTAAAAGAAAATTTCTCCATGTGAGAAATGGAATTAGAATTTTCATCACAGTTAGAAAACTGCAATTGTGAATCTTTAGGAAAATAGGTTACAAATCAAAATCCCTGTTTCCCCAGGAATTTCTTTACAGTGAATGGACACCTGTATTGGCTTCTGGACACGCTCCTCAGTTAAAAACAAACTTGAAATATACTACAACAAAGTTGCAAAATGTGCCTCAAATAACTAATATTATACACATCACTGTAAGTCCCTTAAAATTCTGAAACTGGTTTGAACAACTATCCATAACATCATATACAAACCCCATGTCTGACCAAACCCCTTTGTTCAAATGATAAACAATTCCTTACCATCTGTAAACCTCAAAAAACAATTGGAAACAACATCTCCTGATGCACAGTCACCAAAAAGTGTGACCTGATCCACAAGTTATTAGATCTGCAACTGATCACTCTTTCTTTAAGCACCTTCTAAAAGACCACCTATCTAACTCTTGGCTCTGCCCATGCACCACACCTAGCTGAACCAAACCCTTTATTATCTTAAATACCCTATTCTATCATCTCTACCCTTCCCTACTTCCATTATTTTTCTTCTCACCTCTCTCCCATTCCTAGCATAACATCTAAAAACAAAAATATGACTTGTAGTAATTTCACTGCAATAAAGAATACTCATTCTTGATATGTAATTGTTTTCCTTCTTATGCATTTTACTTTTATATGTACTTTCTTTGTATGTGTGTGTGTGTGTGTGTGTGTGTGTGTGTGTGTGTGTGCGTGTACACACACACACACACACACACACACCTATGTATATATATATATATATATATATATATATATGGATCTACTTTAAAAAACAAAAGATCAGAACACCAACATTAATTTTCACAAGACTGAAAATACCAAAACCTGACATACCCAAATGCCGAAGCTTTCCCCAGGGTAAGTAAACACTTGCCTAACATGCCCTTTTCTCCACTGTAGTGTGATCCCGGAGTTGTTTTATATAGTTAGGGGGATGTAGGGGACATTTGGGGGTGTGGGGGGGCATAGCCCCCCACCTAGGTGGGTTTTAATTACTTCAATATGTATTCACAGTTTGGGCAAGTGTTTACTTACCCTGGGAAAGGTTTGGCATTCAAGTATGTCAGGCTTCGTTATGAACGTCGGTGTTCTGATCTTCGTTTTTTTAAAGTAGATCCATACACATACACACACACACACACATATATATATATATATATATATATATATAAATTACACACACACACACACACACACACACACACACACACACACACACACACACACACACACACACATGTATGTATCACACTGTATAGTATTACAAAAGGTTGCTATTAAGATGTGCACATAGTATGTTACTAATATGTCTCTCTGTTATTTGCAGCTTTTCTTACCTGGCCTCCACTGAAAATGGTCTTTTTTGACACAGTTTGACTTTCCCAGTAAACAAATGTCAGTAAATATAAATTAACTAATTAATTAAATCTTGGGGAAAAAAAGAAGTTTTGTGCTCACCATAAAATTCCATGTTTTTTGTCCATCAAGCCTTCATTCTTTGCTGGTTGGGTTCGGAACCGAGCATCGGTTCCGACTCAGCCTTTACTAAAGCTCGAGAGCTTCCACTGGCTCGATATTATACCCTATCCTATCATGCTTAGGTAAGAATACCCAGATCATGTTTGCAATTATTAACACCAGTAAGAAAAAAATATGTACATATATACATCAATACATCCATAAAGATGTGCCATCTAGGACTAAGGAAGGAAATCAGAGACCATGAGTTCTAAATCCAATAAAGACCTCTCAATCCTCCAAGAGAGGAAGGTTGGGGGAAGGAGGGTGGGACGCAGGAATGAAGGTGAGATGGACAACAAACATGTAACATGGTGAGTACATAACTTCTTTATGTTATGTTGTCCTTTCTCGTCTTCATTCTTTGCTGGTTGGGACAACGTCCCTAGCACCTTCTTTCTTGGATGGCTCAAGGGAACAAACTCTTCAGAACAGTGGATCCAAAGGAAGCCCTGTTCCGGGAGGCCGCATCTATTTTGTAATGAGTGATAAACGTATGAGGTTTAACCCATGTTGCTGCAGCACAAATTGAACCCATAGGTAACCTGGCCTGAAAAGCAGTCTTGTCGAGTGACCCTTAATTTCACCAGGCAGTTGTCTACTTTGAGAAATATATGAGTAGGTAATATTATCCGTAAAACATTTTGACAGAGTGACCTTTGATATTGGAGCACCCTTCTTTTTATCTGAAAAGGATACAAATAATTGATCAGATTTCCTGATTTTCTTTGTTCTGTGTAAGTAAAAATGTAGCTGCCTGTGCACATCCAGTTGATGAAGTTTATATTCTGCCCTGTTGCCATAGTTTGGGAAGAAAACAGGTAGGTCAATGGATTGATTTAAGTTATTCTCAGAGCAAACTTTGGGAAGAAAAGACAGATTAGTTCTAAGGGAGACTCTATCTTTATGGAAAACTAAGTAGGGAGCGCGTATGGATAATGCTTGAAGTTCTGACACCCTCCTAGCTGATGTGACGGCCACCAAAAATACTGTCTTCCAAGTTAGTTACTTTAGATGACAAGAGGAAGCTGATTCATAAGGTGGAAGGATTAAGGTAGATAATACTAGATTTAAGTCCCAGGAGGCTGGTGGTTCCTTGAATTGAGACCTTAGCAAAAAGGTACCTCTCAGAAAGGCCTTGCACAGTCTGTGAGACATTATTTTTGATCCCATATCTCCCATGTGATAGTTGGATATGGCAGCTAGTTGTACTAGAATGGTAGCTGCTGCTGCCCCTTCATTAAAAGGTTCTGCCATGAAATCTAAGATAGATGTTACTGGGGCTGTAAAAGGATCAACATGATTGATGGAAGCCCAGTGATAGAACCTTTTCCACTTGCTAGCATAAAGTTTTCTAGTTGTGGTCTTATGGGATGAAACCAGGATCCATGAGCAAAAGGTAACCACTGGAGTACCCTCATGTGCAGGGGATACGTGTGGGAGCCTGGCTAAGACTGGAAATGGAGCAGCCAAGCTGTCAATTTGAAGGTTTGGATCAAACGATGGGGCATTCCCAACGGATGCGTTAGGAGGTCTGGTACTGGGTCCAGAATCCACGGCTCCTGTTGTAGATGGGGCCAAAGGAAGGGGAACCAAATTTGATGAGGTCACTATGGAGCTATGAGTATTATCCTGCTTCGGGAACAGAGGAAAGGCATAAAGAAGACCCGGGGGCCAATCATGTACAAGTGCATTCCTTGGTGACTCCCCCGGAGGGGGGACCACGGCAAAAAAGGTGCTGCATTTGGCATTCATGGACTCGGCAAAAAGGTTGCAGCAAAGCTGACCCCACTTGCAAGAGATCTGTTCCGCAATTTCCTGATTTAGAGACCACTCGTGAGGTATTAGGATAGCTCTGCTTAGCTTGTCTGCTATTATGTTGGATTTCCCGGAATATGCATTGCTATCAGAAAGCGTTGGGAAGAGACTGTCCACTGCCATAGTCTTTGAGCCTCTCGACACAGGGAGTAAGATCTGGTTCCGCCTTGTTTGTTTATATATCACATCACCGACATATTGTCCATCTGAATCGCAGTCGTTCTTAGTGGAAGGGAGTTCTGGAATGCCTCCAAAACCAAGAGCACCACTCTCATCTCTAGGACATTGATATGCAAGTGGTATTTGCATTCTTGCCAAGTCCCTTGGACTGTCTTTCCCAGATATTGCCCCCCCCCACCCTATCTCGGAAGCGTCCATGGTCACTGTAGCTACTGGTTTTGGGAGATTGAACGGTCTGCCTAGAATCACCTGGGTGGATTTAAACCACCACCTGAGGTCCCTCTTGCAGGAGTCTGTAATGATGATCTTGTGGGACATGTGCAACTCCTGCATGGACCACTGAGCAAAAATAACCACTGTAGTACCCTCATGTGTAGACGTGCAAGAGATACCAGAGTAATCACTGCCAACATGGTACTCAGAACCTTCAGCACAACCTTTGCCTGTACTTTCTTTTTTGCAAGTAAACTCGACACTTGATGACGGAGTGTTTGTAGCCTGTCTTGAGGAAGTTTTGCTACCATATATTTTGTATTTAAGTCTGTACCTATAAATGTAATATGTTGTGATGGTAATAAGGCAGATTTTTTGAAGTTTATGGTGATATCCAGCTGTGAACACAGGTGACTAGTGGTGTCTCTGGTTTTGATTAGTAGATGCTCGGTGGTGCGGTTAGGAGCCAGTCATCCAGATATTGAAACACTTGGAATCCCAGATGCCTCAAGTGAGCAGTGATCACTGCCATGCATTTGGTGAACACTCTGGGGGCTGTAGTGAGACCAAAGGGCAGGGCTTGAAACTGATATTTACTGGCCCCCAGCTGAAAGCATAGGTCATTCCTGGATCACCTGTCCATTTTTATATAGTAGTAAGCATTCTGGAGATCTCTTAAGCACATCCAATTGTCTTTTTCCAAAAAGGGAAGTATTGACTGCAGTGTCACCATCTGGAACTTTGATTTTTTTACAGACTTGTTCAGTCCGCTGAAATCCAAAATGGGCCTCCAGTCCTCTGTCTTCTTCTGAACTAAAAAGAACCTAGAGTAAGTTCTGGATCCAATTTGGTCACGGGGACATTTTTGATTACTCTTTTTTTGGCAACCTTTGAATTTCAGGGGTTGCCTGATCCCTCTGGCTGGGTGGAACATCCGAGATTGATCTTTTTCTAATGGAGGGAAAGAGAAGAGAATGTTGTAGCCTCTGGATATTATACCTATTTGCCTTGTGTAATATTTAACCAGGCATTTTTGTACAGTGGCAATTGACCCTCGACTGCCTCCAGAGGTGGACAGGCAGGCCTTCTTTCAGGAGTGCCGGAAGAGCCTAACAGAGAACGTATCTCTGTCGCCCTGGTTTTGCGGACCCCCCTCCGCCATGAGGTCAGCATCTTCTGTTATTATTTCCCCCTCTGCCCGTGGGGAAAGATTCACCACATGCATCTGGGAAAACTCTTTGGGACTTCTGGAACCACATCTTTCCTCCCTTTTGGCCTTTGGGGTAAGGCCTGGTGGGGAGGGAAAACCATACTCTCATGGCAAAAAGAGTCCTACCCTCCTGCTCACACCTGGTTAGAGTTTCTTTCACACTTGGGCTGAACAAAGACAAGTCATCGAAACGGGCGTTGAAAAAGGAAGACTTGAAGGGTTCTACAAACTCACATAAGCGCATCCAGGAATGCCACCAGGAACCACCATAGCATCTCCTGGGACACCTTTGGATAAAAATTCTTTGTCAGAAGGGGCAGTAATGAACTTATTGGGCCTCCTTGGAATGGGTTCCACAGATTCTGGAGAGCCCCATGCCTTTTGACTGACTATGTTAAGGAGCTGGTCGAAAGGCGAGGTCACGCAAGAGGTGGAGGGGCAAGGCCCAAAAGCCTCCAGGTGCACAGACTCATCCTCAGAAGGGTTAATGAATTTCCAGCCACCTCTCTGTTTAAGGATCTCTAGGATGTGCGCAAATGAGACATCCTCAGAGGGTGACCGTGGGGCCCCTTCTGAATCATCTAGATTCGTGTCTGAAGTGACAGACTCCTCAGGAAAGTCTAGATATTTCCTCTTACATGTCATATTTTGGGGGACCTCTTCAGAGAGATACTCTGGAGAGGTTTTGGGAGAGATGATTTTGCCCGCTGGGGCATCCTGGGACTTTGGGTCTCTACACCTAGGGGGAAGGGATGGTAGAGAGACAGACTCTGGCACTTTTGGGGGAAGAGAGATTGGATCCAAGACTGGGGCTGACTGGAGTGACAGCACACTCCTCATGACCTCGAAGGCACCACAATCCCATTCCAAGGGAGCCCCCGGCTCCAAAGAACCAAGAGACCGCCCCTGAAGCAAGGCGGTAGGCTCTGAGGCCGATGTAGGTGCCGAGCTGACCCACCCCATTGCCCCAAGAGGTAGATTCGGATCAAACAGCTGTCTGACCCGACTCTCCTCTCAGGACCCGATGGGGAAGCATCAGCCCCTAGACTCCTTGCCTGAGGATGGCATCAAGGAAGTCGAAGCAGAAATCGGGACCAAAGATCCCGGAGCAGGTCTCTCTCCCGAGGTTTCCACTACTATCAAATCCAAGCCTCTGGCTCTGAAGCCACAACTTGGGTTGGAGGAGGAATTATCACAGGGGTGGTGATGGTTGTCAGAGCTGACTCCATTCTGGGAGGACTCGACAGGATCTTGGCCAATGCCCGTAGTAGTCTCTTAACTTGGGAGGGTGGCCTAATGGTTAAGGCGTTTGCCTTACAAACACAAGGTGCAGGGTTTGAGTCTCACAAGGGATAATTGGCTAGGTTAAAATGGCTCGCAAGGGCAGTTAGCCTACTATTAATCTATGAACCTATGAAACTTAATATTGATATATTCTGGACTAGTGCTTCTTTCAGTATGCTGTCCAGGAGTCATACACCCCAAGTGGAAACTGAGTCTGAGTACAATGCAAAATGTCATAATGTGACTGAAATGCCTGTGAAAGCCTGTGCTTGTTATCTATGTATAAAAAGGTCATATGTCAAATCCATTGTCAGAGTTCAGAATATGTTTAATTGGTTGGGAGGGTAGCCTAATGGTTAAGGTGTTTGCCTTACAAACACAAGGTGCAGGGTTTGAGTCTCACAAGGGATAATTGGCTAGGCTTAAAATAGCTCGCAAGGGCAGTTAGCCTAGTACTAATCTATGAACCTATGAACCTATTAACCACCCGCTCCACGTCATCATCGGACAGGCTCCTGGAAGACCGAGAGGATGGAGCCGAGGACCTGGTTAACTGTAAAATGGGTGAATGTAGTACTGATGAGACTGGTTCCAATAGAGGGGACCGGCTCTGACTACAACTCTCTATCAGTTCTGAAAGGATCAGTGGAGCCAAAGAGACAGATGTCTTGGGCCCGAAAGCCTTCAGGTTCGTGTTCAATTCTTTTGCCTGCTTCTTCGCCAATTCAGATGCTGGCGCTGAGGAAGAAGCCTTTTTTGAAAATTTGTCTGACATTGGTGATTTAGAGGAAGAACTCTGTTTTCCTTCAATAGTCTCAGCAAAG
This sequence comes from Protopterus annectens, assembly GCF_019279795.1. Lineage (NCBI taxonomy): Eukaryota > Metazoa > Chordata > Ceratodontiformes > Protopteridae > Protopterus > Protopterus annectens. The sequence goes on from NC_056740.1 coordinate 282,547,300, forward strand.
GGGACTTTGAGCAGACCTCTCACGATGAGTTTATTCTTTCTTTCCTGCAACACTCTAGAACTAAATCCATGACAAATAACACAGGATTCCTGTAGGTGGACAGCATGCAAACAGGAAACGCAACTGGTGTGTCCATCCGTTAAAGTTATTTTTTGTGCACACTGGTCACACTTCTTGAAGCCAGAAGGCTTCAGTTCTTTACTATCCTTAGACATGATTAACTGCCAATATTTAAAACTAAGAAAATCCAACTTCTACTAATAGTTTTAAACTATAACAGGATCAACTACACTAAAGCACAAACCAAGCCTTTTTTTTTTTTAAATAACTAGCAGCCAAAGGGGACACAGACCACAACAGGATAAAGGAAAAACCAGAGAAGTCTCTAAATTAAACGACAATCTCCTCTGGTAAGAGGAGGAATCTCTAACTTAAATGACAACTCCCAACAAGTAGAATAGAAGGGAAGGTAAAGGGAAGTCCTCTAACTGAAACGGGCTGATTCAGAGAGTCCTCTAACTTAAACGAACTCCGTGTCAAAGTCAGAGAAGGAAAATACAACAATAAAATCCACACAAACCCTTAGAAGAGAGGGAGTTTGGAGATGAGATAGCGTAGGGAAAAGGCCTAATGAAAGACGAAGACCAGCAACACACAAAGCACAGCAAAAAACAAGCAAACTGGCCAGCAATAAGAAAATAACACTAAATATTCTCAACAGTAGCAAAAAAGGGAACAAGAATCACTGTTAAAATCAATAAACCTTTCTACTTAGCCTGGAGCCTAGTAGGAAGCACCCAATCTAGCTTATTGGCAAACAAGATCTGGGTATTCTTCCCTAAGCAGGGTGGGATAGGGTATAGCTTCAAGCCAGTGGAAGCTCTCAAGCTTTAGTAAAGGCCGAGTCGGAACCGATGCTTGGTTCCGAACTCAACCATCAAAGAATGAAGGCGAGATAGGACAACATAACATACAATGTTTAATCTTCTGATTTTTTTTTTCTTCTTTATTGGAGTTCCTGTAGAAGAAGACTGGCTTAAAGGAGAGGCATCTGACCAGTCTAATGGTCTCTTGCCTCAGATAGCCCATGAAGATTCTCCCATGTTATCTCCTAACCGAACAGAGGATAGTTTTCCCATGCCTGTACCTGAAACTGGAACAGCCAAAGAGGACAAGGCTGACCACCGGTTCATGGTGGGAGAAAGGACTACACCAGAGGAAGCTGGAGGAGTAAGTGAGTGAACGGAGGAACAACCAACTGTCATTGCAGGTTCACACACTATCAGCTTAGGTGAAGAGTATGCCCAATGCAATGGCAAGGGCTCTTTGTTAAGTGTTTTTTTTCTTTCTAGAGGCAGTGGGAGTGGAACCAAAAGAAGCAGTGTAAGTTTCCATGCTATAGCTGAGATAGAGAAGCCAAAAGCGGTAATAATTGCTGAAGAGAGACAATCAGAAGGTAATGCACCACCTAGTGAACATAAACAGCACACTTACACTCGCACTTCTTGTCCCAGACCCCTCACAAAATAAAAAGTGCAAGCGGCCCACGAGTTCCCTTTTCACACTCCTGGTGGCAGCAAATGAAAAATGGCAATTATAGACTGAAATAAAGTTAGCAGAAGCACTACACTAACAAAACATGTCCATGTTTGCACCAAATTAAATCTTTAAAACACAATTTTGAAAGTTTTCACAAGTAGAATATATATATATATATATATATATATATATATATATATATATATATATATATATAGTTAAAATTAGTTAAATTAATTCACTAAGCTAGGCATCAACCCCTATATCACTAGGCATGTTGCAAACTGGCTCATAGATAGAACCCACAGTGTGAAAGTAGATGACTCCAAGTCAGACTGCCGACTAGTCATGTGTGCAGTCCCACAGGGTTCGGTCATGGGTCCTCTCCTGTTTAGTATCTATTTCTCTGAAGTTCAGGCCAACACAAAGGGACTCTGGCTGACAAAGTTCGCAGATGATTGCAAGTTGGGAGCAATTATTAACTCCCCAAGGGTTGTTGACAACCTACACAAAGGCCTCAATGAGACCAACGACTGGTGTCAGAACCATGGCCTTAAGCTCAATGCCAAAAAAATGTGTTGTCATCCCCTTTGGGAAAAATTCAGTTCCCATGAATTACCACATTGATGGTAGTCCACTGAACATAGAAGGCGTTATAGAGATCTGGGAACACAGGTTGACAGCAACTCTGTCTTTTGATCAGCACATTGCCACTGTGGTCAGAAAGTCCTTCTATGTGGCACATCTCATTACTAAGGGTTTTGCATCTAGGAAGAAAGAAGTCATTGTCTCCCTCTACTCTTCCCTCATTAGGCCAATCATCGAGTACAATGCCCCATTTGGCATGTACCTCACTAGACACCTGCAACATCTGGAGAAGCTGCAAAAGTACCTCACAAAGAGGATCCTAGGCCTTAAACAGTTGTCATATATGGACAGACTCAAAAAACTCCAACTATTCTGTCTCATATCGCCAACTTAGAGGCGATCTCTGCTTGACTTACAAAGCCATGACTGACCCAGTTCTGTTAGAAATGCTACATCTAAAGAAATCTCAATCCCTCCACACCACACGCTCCAGAGACCACAACCTCATTGCCACAATTAACAGAACATGCTGGAGGGACACATTCATAACCCAGAGACTACCCATGGTATGGAATAGACTTCCTATACATGTCAAGCAGAGTAACTTACTGATCCTTTTCAAGAGAAATCTTGATGAGTGGATGGGAAACAGAAAATTCACCTCAGGGATAACTCCAGTGGCTCTACTTGACAGAGGCACTGGGAACTAAGGTTGTATGGCACTATGCCAGGGTAATCCTATGGCTAGGCTTGTAAGGGCCCTAAGGCCATTAGCCTAGTACACACCTATGAACCTATAAATAAAACAAATTGCTATAAATAGCAGTCTTTCACAGGATAATTCCTATTTTGATAACAAATACCAGGTTTATTTAAGGGGGATGCATCATTTTTAGTCAGAAAATTAAAATAGATATATTGTTCTTAAAAGTGCAACAATTTATGTGTGGAGGGGATCTCCAACTGGCACTTATCATCCAGAAATGAAGTTCTTAGCTGAGCTGATGCTTCTGAGAAGCCCTAACAGAGATGCTTCTTCTTGAGATGTCAAGAAAGTACTTTCATTTCACTTTCATTATTGATTTCCCTCCTTGGGGATAGCCAATCAGCAGTCAGAATGAAGGTGATGGGGGGAGCCATTCCTTTGTGAAACTGGCCGGTGGCTG